>NC_140570.1:40122970-40537970 GCF_057381845.1 Rhamphochromis longiceps | reverse complement strand
TTGTTCTTACCATTCAGCTGACTCCTCAGGACTTGCCTGACCCTCTGCAGGTACTTGGTGGTTGCAGCTTTTCTAGCGGCCTCTTCATGGTTCCCATTCGCCTGCGGGATCCCCAAGTACTTGTAACTGTCCTCTATGTCTGCAATGTTGCCTTCTGGTAGTTCAATCCCCTCAGTTCTGACTACCATTACTACCACTTCTCCAGTCCGAACGACATTCCAATGTCATTGCTGTATAGCCTGGTAGTGTGGATCAGTGAATCGATGTCTCGTTCACTCTTGGCATACAGCTTGATGTCATCCATGTACAGGAGGTGGCTGACAACTGCTCCGTTCCGTAGTCGGTATCCGTAGCCAGTCTTGTTAATGATCTCACTGAGGGGGTTCAGGCCTATGCAGAACAGCAGTGGGGACAGAGCATCTCCTTGGTAGATCCCGCACTTGATGGTGACTTGTGCTATGGGCTTGGAGTTGGCCTCTAGTGTTGTACGCCACATCCCCATTGAGTTCCTGATGAAGGCTCTTAGGGTCCCATTGATCTTGTACAATTCTAGGCATTCCAGTATCCAGCTGTGGGGCATTGAGTCATAGGCCTTCTTGTAATCAATCCAGGCAGTGCACAGGTTGGTCAGTCTGGTCTTGCAGTCTCGGCTGATTGTTCTGTCTACCAGTAGCTGGTGTTTTGCTAGGTATTGCCCGTAGTGCTGCATTAACATCATCTAGCAGACCTTCTGAGGGTACTTCACGTAATTAGCATTTGTGTTGTACCTCGTCAATCTCTAGCTGTGAGAGCAGTCCCTTCTTTCGAATGTTGGAACACTGAGCTACTAGTTGTTTCGCCGTCATTGTGGATGTTGGGTATCGAAGAATCCATAGGTCCCTCATCCTATTCATGTAGCCCCTTCCGCCGGGGTTACTTGCGTAGTAGCATTCCAACAACGCCCTGTTTTCGTCTCTTGCCCACCGATGCCTTCTTGTTCCAGTAGCCCACTTTTCGTCAGGGTGCCCTGGTTCCTCAACACCTGACGCGGACCTTGTTGATCCGGGCGACGTCCGAGCCGGCATGCCTTCATATTTATCTGTCTCGCTCATGTCTGCGGTAGGCTTGCTTAGCATAGGGGGTCTAGCCTTAGGACCCTTACTGGATACAGACGCCCCAGGCAGGAATCGAACTTGCGATCCTCTGTTCCAAAGGCGTGTAGTCTAACCACTACGCTATCCAGCTGCTCTATATATATATATATATATATATATATATATACACACATACACACACACATATATATAAACACCCAGCACGCCCCTGCGGGCGGTTTATCCTTCAAGTTCGGGTCCTCTACCAGAGGCCTGGGAGCTTGAGGGTCCTGCGCAGTATCTTAGCTGTTCCCAGGACTGCGCTCTTCTGGACAGAGATCTCCGATGTTATTCCCGGGATCTGCTGGAGCCACTCGCCTAGCTTGGGAGTCACCGCACCTAGTGCTCCGATTACCACGGGGACCACCGTTACCTTCACCCTCCACATCCTCTCGAGCTCTTCTCTGAGCCCTTGGTATTTCTCCAGCTTCTCGTGTTCCGGGACTTCCAGGTTATACTCGGCACAGATGTTCCTGTACACTATGCCGGCCACTTGGTTGTGGCGTTCCATGTATGCCTTGCCTGCTAGCATCTTGCACCCTGCTGTTATGTGCTGGATTGTCTCTGGGGCATCTTTACACAGCCTGCACCTGGGGTCTTGCCTGGTGTGATAGACCCCAGCCTCTATGGATCTTGTGCTCAGAGCTTGTTCTTGTGCTGCCATGATTAGTGCCTCTGTGCTGTCTTTCAGTCCAGCTTTGTCCAGCCAGTGGTAGGATTTCTGGATATCAGCCACCTCCTCTATCTGCCGGTGGTACATACCGTGCAGGGGCCTGTCCTTCCATGATGGTTCCTCGTCTCCCTCCTCTTTCGTGGGTTTCTGCTGCCTGAGGTATTCACTGAGCACTCGGTCAGTTGGGGCCATCTTCCCAATGTATTCTTGGATGTTCGTTGTCTCATCCTGGACTGTGGTGCTGACACTCACCAGTCCCCGGCCCCCTTCCTTCCGCTTAGCGTACAGCCTCAAGGTGCTGGACTTGGGGTGAAACCCTCCATGCATGGTAAGGAGCTTTCTTGTCTTTATGTCAGTGGCTTCTATCTCCTCCTTTGGCCAGCCTATTACCCCAGCAGGGTACCTAATCACGGGCAGGGCGTACGTGTTGATGGCCCGGATCTTGTTCTTACCATTCAGCTGACTCCTCAGGACTTGCCTGACCCTCTGCAGGTACTTGGTGGTTGCAGCCTTTCTAGCGGCCTCTTCATGGTTCCCATTTGCCTGCGGGATATATGTATATATATATATATATATATATATACATACACACATATGCCACATTATGTCAAACAGACCAGTGTCAGCAGGAAAAGCTTGGGCGGAGCATTGGAAACAACTCCTTCCTGAGTCAGGAGTACATAAATATTCCCACAAACATAAATGCACAAAGCTGTAGCATGGTGCTTCAGATGTGCAGGGCTCGCCCTACCTGTTCAGCTCACCAGGCTGGAAAATGCTTTGCGTCACACACAGTTTCCTCTCAAAAAGCTTGTTTTGCTCTAAACCCCGATATACAATACACAATTCATTTTGAGCTATTCTGTGCAGCGTGAATAGAATAGATTTAATTTAAGTTCAGCACCTTATTTTACGTTCTGCACTGTTTCGTGTGTATGCATTTTTGCGATACTTGGGATGTAATATGTTTATGTAATATGGAAATGTTTTTTTGAGATGTTACCCATGTCCCCCCATTTATGCAAAGGAAATTATGAATTGTCAGTGACAGACCTCTCTCCCTATTCTCATAACTTAATGTTCCAAGCCACAGATGCCAAAGGACACCTTGTGCATAAGTGAGCTACCCCAGTGACTTTCTCTGAACAGCCTTAATTAACACCAAGTAAGAGTGTGCTGGTTGAGCTGTTGCACACAGTGTGCAGAGGGGAAAGTACAGGAAATGAGATAAATATGCTTATGTTGAACAATGTGCTCAGCAGAGATGGGCAGTAACGCGTTACTTGTAACGCGTTATTGTAATCTGATTACTTTTTCAAGTAACGAGTAAAGTAAGGGATTACTATTGCAAAATCGGTAATTAGATTACCGTTACTTTCCCGTAGGAACGCTGCGTTACTGCGTTACTAAAACCGTGATTTTTTTTGCGAGAATGTCTCATGACAGTGACATAAGCGAGTGCGACGTTGGTGACAACAGCTGTGTGCAGATCAACAGTGGATCATATATCGATTGTGGGAGAGAGTATGAGTGTGCAGCGTTTAAAGTGTGGAAGTACTGACCTTACTTTGAGTTTGATTCCATAAAAAGTGACAAAAACATTAGTGTCCATCGTGCGTGGGAAGAAAACTTCTTTTTACAGCGAAAAAAACCCCTAAACTTCCGAGCAAGCACCGAGTAGCTACGACGTGATGGGAAACTCACAGAGAAACTCGCGGATTCTTCAACTGACCGCAGCACACCTACACCAGGGTAACCCTCCGCCTACCCTGCTCCTGCTTTACAGGTGAAAATAGAGCAAAAGGACCGCTGAGTCTTTGACTTTATTTATTTTCTGCTGTGTTTTACTTGCATCTGTTTGAAAGAGTGAGTGAAAACACAAAAAATATTTTATTTTATGAGCTGGAATGTGCAGAAAATAGGTTTAAATGTTAAACTAATTTATTCAAGTCAGAGAATGTTGCATATAATTAAATGTTTTGCTTGATGCATAAAGTTAAAAGATTAAAACTAATAAAACAAGTTTTAAAAAGAGACTTTTCCATTTGATTACATTTTGTATGATGGATTATGCAGAAAAAGTAGAATTGGGCTGAAAGATCTATCGCTTTATCACCTCTTCAGGTTGTAAATCGTGTTTTTAAAAAGTAACTAAGTAACTAAGTAACTAAGTAATTAATTACTTTGAAAATAAGTAATCAGTAAAGTAACGGGATTACTTTTTGGGGGGAGTAATCAGTAATTAGTTACTGATTACTTTTTTCAAGTAACTTGACCAACACTGGTGCTCAGTCCACTCACTGTCAGCGCTCCATATTGTTCAAGTCTTGTCACTGATAACAGTGTTGTTGATGCATTTGGGGTTTTTGTTTGTTTTTGTTTTTTTATTGTATGGTACTTGTTCTTCTAGGGTTGGATATAAAAAAGCAAAACTGTACTATCTCTGTTTTATCGATTTCCCCTGTTGTTCCCCTATATGATCTGCTGTTTTTAAAGCAGCTGCCTGAGATGTGCAATGCTATAACGAAATCTGGTCTAGTGAAGGAAGTGAAAGGGCAGGGCTCACTTACTGTTTCCTTGTTGTGAGAACATTTACTTGTTTTTTTCCCTACAGATCAGTGCTACTTCTGTGATATCAGCACATAGTCCACTCATAAATTTTAAAGTATCAAAATATTGGCCTGTGTAAGTATATTTGGAGTTTTTTGCCTGTGTTTGCAATGTGAAATATTTTCCTAAACTTGAACATAGATGCACTTTTATTGACATTAAGAACTTTTTTTAGATTTTCTATACATCCTATGCTCCTATGCATCCTATCAAATATATAATTGTGTAAATACATGCATCAGAATCCTCCATATCAAACCTTGAGAAGGAGAAAAATCTGTCTCTTTAAATGTTTGGTAAATTTATCAGGATTAGGTTAGGATGTGTTTTATAAAGCATATTTTATAAGCTCATCAAATACTTCACTAACAGTAAATGAGGACTAAACACAAGACACAACAAGTCTTTCACTATTGCAGTTTGTCAGTGTAAAAAATGTCAGCCTTGCTTTCCTGGAAGTCAATTATTAATCAAAATGCTTTCTTTTTTTTTTTTTCTTTTTTTTTTTTCTAAATGACATCAGAAACAGCAGTATGCGACATTACGTGATGGCAGAGCTTCAGTTCATCCTTTGTCATTTTTTTTCTTGTTTTCATATCTTAGTGAGGACATCTAACTGACACGATGTTTTCCCTAGCTGCTCTCCCTAACCATCAAGAATGAATGCTAACCATAACATAACTGTAACCCTGACACTAAAACCACACTCTGAGTCTCAAACATGCCTTCAAACTTGTGGGTACGGGGATTTTGTCCGCATAAGGGCTGTTGGTCCTCACAAAGATATGTAAACATGGTACACACACACACACACACACACACACACACACACACACACACACACAGACACACACACACACACACAGACACACACACACACACACACACACACACACACACACAGAAACAAACACATTGAAATCAGAGCAGCAGCACAGACACGTTTCTCTGCACAAACATTTACTCAACTTTAGAAGAATTTAAACAGCTGCTGCTGTAAACACCACATGCTGATCAGCCACACACAGTCTCATCTGATCTTAACTGACATGTGTCCGTGTCTGTGACTGTGATGTGACTCTGTGTCCGTGATGTGACTCTGTGTCTGTGATGTGACTCTGTGTCTGTGATGTGATGTGTCTGTGATGTGTCTGTGATGTGTCTGTGATGTGATGTGTCTGTGATGTGACTCTGTGTCCGTGATGTGATGTGTCTGTGATGTGTCCATGATGTGACTCTGTGTCCGTGATGTGATGTGTCTGTGATGTGTCTGTGATCTGACTCTGTGTCTGTGATGTGTCCGTGATGTGACTCTGTGTCCGTGATGTGTCTGTGATGTGACTCTGTGTCTGTGATGTGTCTGTGATGTGTCCGTGATGTGTCTGTGATGTGTCTGTGATGTGACTCTGTGTCTGTGATGTGTCTGTGATGTGTCTGTGATGTGACTCTGTCTGTGGTGTGTCTGTGATGTGACTCTGTGTCTGTGATGTGACTCTGTGTCTGTGACGTGTCCGTGATGTGACTCTGTGTCCGTGATGTGTCTGTGATGTGACTCTGTGTCTGTGATGTGACTCTGTGTCCGTGATGTGTCTGTGATGTGACTCTGTGTCTGTGATGTGTCTGTGATGTGACTCTGTGTCTGTGATGTGACTCTGTGTCTGTGACGTGTCCGTGATGTGACTCTGTGTCCGTGATGTGTCTGTGATGTGACTCTGTGTCTGTGATGTGACTCTGTGTCCGTGATGTGTCTGTGATGTGACTCTGTGTCTGTGATGTGTCTGTGATGTGACTCTGTGTCTGTGATGTGACTCTGTGTCTGTGACGTGTCCGTGATGTGACTCTGTGTCCGTGATGTGTCTGTGATGTGACTCTGTGTCTGTGATGTGTCTGTGATGTGTCTGTGATGTGACTCTGTGTCTGTGATGTGACTCTGTGTCTGTGACGTGTCCGTGATGTGACTCTGTGTCTGTGATGTGTCTGTGATGTGACTCTGTGTCTGTGATGTGACTCTGTGTCTGCGATGTGTCTGTGATGTGTCCGTGATGTGTCCGTGATGTGTCTGTGATGTGTCTGTGATGTGACTCTGTGTCTGTGATGTGTCTGTGATGTGACTCTGTGTCTGTGATGTGTCTGTGATGTGTCTGTGATGTGACTCTGTCTGTGGTGTGTCTGTGATGTGACTCTGTGTCTGTGATGTGACTCTGTGTCTGTGACGTGTCCGTGATGTGACTCTGTGTCTGTGATGTGTCTGTGATGTGACTCTGTGTCTGTGATGTGACTCTGTGTCTGCGATGTGACTCTGTGTCCGTGATGTGTCCGTGATGTGACTCTGTGTCTGTGATGTGTCTGTGATGTGACTCTGTGTCCGTGATGTGACTCTGTGTCCGTGATGTGACTCTGTGTCCGTGATGTGTCTGTGATGTGTCTGTGATGTGACTCTGTGTCTGTGATGTGTCTGTGATGTGACTCTGTGTCCGTGATGTGACTCTGTGTCCGTGATGTGACTCTGTGTCCGTGATGTGTCCGTGATGTGACTCTGTGTCTGTGATGTGTCTGTGATGTGTCTGTGATGTGACTCTGTGTCTGTGATGTGTCTGTGATGTGACTCTGTGTCCGTGATGTGACTCTGTGTCCGTGATGTGTCCGTGATGTGACTCTGTGTCTGTGATGTGTCTGTGATGTGTCTGTGATGTGACTCTGTGTCCGTGATGTGACTGTGTCCGTGATGTGTCTGTGATGTGTCTGTGATGTGACTCTGTGTCTGTGATGTGTCTGTGATGTGACTCTGTGTCTGTGATGTGTCCGTGATGTGACTCTGTGTCCGTGATGTGTCTGTGATGTGTCTGTGATGTGACTCTGTGTCTGTGATGTGTCTGTGATGTGACTCTGTGTCCGTGATGTGACTCTGTGTCCGTGATGTGTCCGTGATGTGACTCTGTGTCTGTGATGTGTCTGTGATGTGACTCTGTGTCTGTGATGTGTCTGTGATGTGACTCTGTGTCCGTGATGTGACTCTGTGTCCGTGATGTGTCCGTGATGTGACTCTGTGTCTGTGATGTGTCTGTGATGTGACTCTGTGTCTGTGATGTGTCTGTGATGTGACTCTGTGTCCGTGATGTGACTCTGTGTCCGTGATGTGTCCGTGATGTGACTCTGTGTCTGTGATGTGACTCTGTGTCCGTGATGTGTCTGTGATGTGACTCTGTGTCTGTGATGTGTCTGTGATGTGTCCGTGATGTGTCTGTGATGTGTCTGTGATGTGACTCTGTGTCTGTGATGTGTCTGTGATGTGTCTGTGATGTGACTCTGTCTGTGGTGTGTCTGTGATGTGACTCTGTGTCTGTGATGTGACTCTGTGTCTGTGACGTGTCCGTGATGTGACTCTGTGTCCGTGATGTGTCTGTGATGTGACTCTGTGTCTGTGATGTGACTCTGTGTCCGTGATGTGTCTGTGATGTGACTCTGTGTCTGTGATGTGTCTGTGATGTGACTCTGTGTCTGTGATGTGACTCTGTGTCTGTGACGTGTCCGTGATGTGACTCTGTGTCCGTGATGTGTCTGTGATGTGACTCTGTGTCTGTGATGTGACTCTGTGTCCGTGATGTGTCTGTGATGTGACTCTGTGTCTGTGATGTGTCTGTGATGTGACTCTGTGTCTGTGATGTGACTCTGTGTCTGTGACGTGTCCGTGATGTGACTCTGTGTCCGTGATGTGTCTGTGATGTGACTCTGTGTCTGTGATGTGTCTGTGATGTGTCTGTGATGTGACTCTGTGTCTGTGATGTGACTCTGTGTCTGTGACGTGTCCGTGATGTGACTCTGTGTCTGTGATGTGTCTGTGATGTGACTCTGTGTCTGTGATGTGACTCTGTGTCTGCGATGTGTCTGTGATGTGTCCGTGATGTGTCCGTGATGTGTCTGTGATGTGTCTGTGATGTGACTCTGTGTCTGTGATGTGTCTGTGATGTGACTCTGTGTCTGTGATGTGTCTGTGATGTGTCTGTGATGTGACTCTGTCTGTGGTGTGTCTGTGATGTGACTCTGTGTCTGTGATGTGACTCTGTGTCTGTGACGTGTCCGTGATGTGACTCTGTGTCTGTGATGTGTCTGTGATGTGACTCTGTGTCTGTGATGTGACTCTGTGTCTGCGATGTGACTCTGTGTCCGTGATGTGTCCGTGATGTGACTCTGTGTCTGTGATGTGTCTGTGATGTGACTCTGTGTCCGTGATGTGACTCTGTGTCCGTGATGTGACTCTGTGTCCGTGATGTGTCTGTGATGTGTCTGTGATGTGACTCTGTGTCTGTGATGTGTCTGTGATGTGACTCTGTGTCCGTGATGTGACTCTGTGTCCGTGATGTGACTCTGTGTCCGTGATGTGTCCGTGATGTGACTCTGTGTCTGTGATGTGTCTGTGATGTGTCTGTGATGTGACTCTGTGTCTGTGATGTGTCTGTGATGTGACTCTGTGTCCGTGATGTGACTCTGTGTCCGTGATGTGTCCGTGATGTGACTCTGTGTCTGTGATGTGTCTGTGATGTGTCTGTGATGTGACTCTGTGTCCGTGATGTGACTGTGTCCGTGATGTGTCTGTGATGTGTCTGTGATGTGACTCTGTGTCTGTGATGTGACTCTGTGTCTGTGATGTGTCTGTGATGTGACTCTGTGTCCGTGATGTGACTCTGTGTCCGTGATGTGTCCGTGATGTGTCTGTGATGTGACTCTGTGTCCGTGATGTGTCTGTGATGTGTCTGTGATGTGACTCTGTGTCTGTGATGTGTCTGTGATGTGACTCTGTGTCTGTGATGTGTCCGTGATGTGACTCTGTGTCCGTGATGTGTCTGTGATGTGTCTGTGATGTGACTCTGTGTCTGTGATGTGTCTGTGATGTGACTCTGTGTCCGTGATGTGACTCTGTGTCCGTGATGTGTCCGTGATGTGACTCTGTGTCTGTGATGTGTCTGTGATGTGACTCTGTGTCTGTGATGTGTCTGTGATGTGACTCTGTGTCCGTGATGTGACTCTGTGTCCGTGATGTGTCCGTGATGTGACTCTGTGTCTGTGATGTGTCTGTGATGTGACTCTGTGTCTGTGATGTGTCTGTGATGTGACTCTGTGTCCGTGATGTGACTCTGTGTCTGCGATGTGACTCTGTGTCCGTGATGTGTCCGTGATGTGACTCTGTGTCTGTGATGTGTCTGTGATGTGACTCTGTGTCTGTGATGTGTCTGTGATGTGACTCTGTGTCCGTGATGTGACTCTGTGTCTGCGATGTGACTCTGTGTCCGTGATGTGACTCTGTGTCTGCGATGTGACTCTGTGTCTGTGATGTGACTCTGTGTCCGTGATGTGACTCTGTGTCCGTGATGTGACTCTGTGTCCGTGATGTGTCCGTGATGTGACTCTGTGTCTGTGATGTGTCTGTGATGTGACTCTGTGTCTGTGATGTGTCTGTGATGTGACTCTGTGTCCGTGATGTGACTCTGTGTCTGCGATGTGACTCTGTGTCCGTGATGTGACTCTGTGTCCGTGATGTGTCCGTGATGTGACTCTGTGTCTGTGATGTGTCTGTGATGTGACTCTGTGTCTGTGATGTGTCTGTGATGTGACTCTGTGTCCGTGATGTGACTCTGTGTCCGTGATGTGTCCGTGATGTGACTCTGTGTCTGTGATGTGTCTGTGATGTGACTCTGTGTCTGTGATGTGTCCGTGATGTGACTCTGTGTCTGTGATGTGTCTGGGATGTGACTCTGTGTCTGTGATGTGACTCTGTGATGTGTCCGTGATGTGACTCTGTGTCCGTGATGTGTCCGTGATGTGACTCTGTGTCTGTGATGTGACTCTGTGATGTGTCTGTGATGTGACTCTGTGATGTGTCTGTGATGTGTCTGTGATGTGTCTGTGTTCAGGGCACTTTCTCCCTGCAGTTAAACAGACTTGAAACAGGAGCTGACACAGAAACAGGTTTACAGCCGACGGCTTCAAACACTCAGCTGCACTAAATTTCCTCTCACGCTCACAGTGGAAATCCAGCACGCCTACAATCTCAAACTCACAGGTTTTTGTCAATAAGTTTTGAAATCAGAGCAATCATCATGAAGCGCCCTGTTTGAAGTTTGTTAGAGCGTCTGGTTTACCTCAGATCTCTCACCATCTAAACCCTGAAAACGAGCAGCAGCTACTGAATCCTCCCGATGTGCCGACACAGCTGCTCCCAGCTGGTTTCAGGTCTTCTTCATCTTCTAACAAGCTCCCCTCAAACTTGTTATTTATGATGTTTGTAGATGTTTTCTTATCGTGAATCATTTCCTGTTATCTACATTATTATAAGCAGCCACAAACCAGATGAACTGCACATCTTATAGAACATTAAACCAAAAGTTCTGGTTTTGAGGCTCAGTACATCAGCAGTTGTTAGCAAAGCATTTATGAATGTAACCGTCACGTAAACATAAAAAGGCTGAGAAGCTGCTTTCTATGTTTACATACGAGCCTCTGACCTCTGAGCATTTCTGCTTTTTCAGAAACAGCAGCGAGCTGTGGCAGAGCCCGAGGTGTGAGACGGGCACACGCTGACGTGCAGGATGTAAAATAAGCTCTGTGGTTGCAGCAAACCTGTGTGAAGCAGGAAGTCAGAGAAAAGAAAGCTCGCGATCACGGGAGCTCATTTTCATGTCGAAGACACACAAACCGATGCAGATTCTGTGATGACAGCTGCAAACCATCAGCACGTATCCTGTCCTGGTGATAATCCTCTCAGAGAGGATCAGCAGGTAAGAAACATCCTGTAACGTCGAGTCAGGATCACAGATCTGCTGCATTTAAATGCAAAAACATTTCTTTTTGATCCCATCAAACCACCGAAGCTGAAATGAGCCAACCGCTGCGAGCTGCACACATGAAACAAGTTATTTCCACCTGCTTCTGCAGAAAAAGTCACATTTTAATTTTCACAAATCCGCCTTCCGTAATAAAACATCACTCGTGTCATATTTTGACTTCCAAAGAAGAGGACCGTTGGTCAGCCTGCTCACGTCCTTCAGTTTTCCTCACTCTGAAGGTGATTCTGTCCAAAAACATTCACTTTCTGCTAACGCTTAGAGCGCGGCGTCCTCCCTCCACGGCGCTCGTTTCTTAACGGTAACTAGACGTTAGAAGTTAAAGTAGGGTGACCAAGCGTCCTCTTTTTTTGCACTTGTTGACTTCTTGACTTTCACCATTCATTAACGGCACAGAAAAAGCATCATTTAAATATGTTAAAATTTTCTTTAAACGAAGTTTATCAAAGTCCTTCGTGACTGGGCCAAGTGTCCTTTTTCAAAATATGGTCACCCGAAGTTAAAGCCCGGCTGAAGCGGCTGAGCGTGGTGGTTGAAAGTGATGCTATCAGGAGGCCGCTGCTCGCTTCACGCCCCAAATCAAAATGGAGGATGCCAAAAAGCACCCCGGGGCGCTATGATGCCCCCAACACTCGCAGAAATGTGTTTTACCTTAACAGTTTTTCCCATGAGGGCCTCATTCGTTCTCATAGGTGGAACAGGAAGTCCTCGAAGTTCTCAGCCCAAACCAGGAGAACGTGGCCTCCAACACGATCTGACTTCCTCTCTGTCTGTGGCTTCACCTGAACACTGGCTTTTGTTCAAGCCTCGGAGGAGAGAGCGCTCGTCTTCAGGACTATTTTCAGCGGCGGATGAATCCACATTCTGTGAATATTTGTGGCAGAAGGACGACGCATGTGCACCCAAGTGAAAATAAACTGCGTTGCATTTTTCGTCCAAATAAGGAAAATAAAGCAGGAAAATTTAGACGAAGGAAATCGTCTGTACTGAGTCACACAAACTGGGGAAAATCAGCTTTACAGAAAGCGACACTGGGGGTTTAGCTTTCTTTGAAAATGAAGAGTCATCTAAAGGTCATGGCACTCAGACACCAGGGTTTGGGACTAGAATTTCCACCTGCAGCTGCAGTTGTATGATAAACAAGCAGAGGAGGCAGAAATGTCCAAACCCGTGTCGAGACCGCAGAGACGAAGCGGTGAAAGCTGAAGGAGAGAACCACGAGTCTCAAGATGCATTTCAGCATGTGCCCAGGAACCTGCCGCTTTTGGATGCATTCAGTATTTTTATCCCCTGAACCTTAAAAAAGGAACAGCCTGTATATAAAAGAGGGACACCATAGTGTTTACACACTGGTTTTGTATCACAAACGGGGTCCGGAGGTCCAGTTCAGGGACTCCAGCGAGCCGAAGCGAAGGCCAGCAGACAGCTAGCAGCTACCTGCCAGTCAGAGAGGCCACAGCCCCAATTATGCAAACGTTAAGCCTTGAAACAATCAAACAGGTGAGTCACGTACAGTTGTTGTGAGGAAATTAGCTAAACCGTTTCTGTATCAGGCTGTAAACATGTTTTACCTCACTGCTCGAGCCCCTGCTGGATGTTAGAGGAACGCAGCTTTTGGTTCTTCATTTGTAATCCTTTAACACAGCGATATGAAATATTGAGGAGAGGTTAGAAAATAAACCTACACGCTGTGAAATGTGTGAAAAGATTACCAAACTGTCACAGAGGTGACATTTCCTGTTGTAAATCAGTCAAACAACCCCAAAGACACACAAGCTCAGCACGAGAGGATGTAAAACCACCAGAGTGACACGAAAGCGACCACAGAGACGTGAAGTGATCAGACAGAAAACTACTGAAAGGAGACGACGAGACTCGAGGACGGGAGCAGGAAGAGAAAATGACTCTCAGATCACAGATCTCAACTCTGTTAGTTCATTATTTCACAGTGTGTGTGTGTGTGTGTGTGTGTGTGTGTGTGTGTGTGTGTGTGTGTGTGTGTGTGTGTGTGTGTGTGTGTGTGTGTGTGTGAGTGTGCCGGTCATCCATTTCACATGGTCCCCCTTGAAACAGACATTCCCACACAGTCACGATTGTTTCCCCTTAAAAACAAACCTGAATGAATCTTCAGCTCCCGCCTCGTCCCCTCCCGGGCTCTCGGACCGCGTGTTGGATCCCTAAGGGACTGAGCGGGCCCTCCGGCTTCTCTTCGGGTCCTCTGTGTGCGTTTGATTCGGTGTGTCAGTGCAGATCATGTGCTCGGAGCTGCGGAAGCTGCAGACAGATGGAAGGTGTTTTCCTGCCTGTTAGCAACATGCTGCTGCTGTCGTCAGTGTGACCACAAGCCCCGCCTCCCTGACACACACACACATATATGCATATTGAAGGCGTTTCCAGCAAATGAGTTGTGAGTAATGATTCTTTACAGATAAATTTAGAGACTTCTGGTTTATCTGGCGAGGCTGATCGGCACTTATCAGCTTTTAGCAGAAGTGGGAAAAGTCCACAGAAGAGAGGAAGGGGACGATGACGTCTCTTTAACAGTGAAAATGTCAGCTTTAGTGAAAGTAAAGAGTAACAAATGTGCTCTAAATAAATGGTTCGACGTCACAGCGCTGAGAGCAGAAAACCCCGGGCAGGCGCAGAGCGCGCGACGTCCACAGGTGAGGTCACACCTGCGGTTCCTCTGACCCGCTGCAGCTCATCAAGCTGTCTGTTTCTTTAACACAAGCACACACTCGGAGCTCAGCCCAGCAGAGCCGCCGTGTGATGATGTCAACACGGAGCAACGTCTCGCTCCTCGTTGGATGAGCCGCGATGAAAGAAAAGGGAAAAGCAGGCGCCCGGCCCAGCACGTCTGCGGCTATGAACAGAGACGTCCTCAGATGCAGTTAAAGACACGGGGTCCTGTGGACAGGTGGGCAGCGCGCACGTCTGTGTCAACGTGATAACTCAGTGAACTCAACTTAAAGGTCGGAGGTCAAGTTTTCTGAAAATCGAGGTGGAGAAAATGTAGGGTTTTCATACCGTAGCTGCGGGGAGGCCGAGGGTGAGGCACGAACTCCCCCCTGAGCTTTACAGCCTGAGCTGCACACAGTTTGCAGAGACTGTGATGATTAATGCTTAACCTCAGGAAGATACGCACAACTACAGCAGGTGTCTTAACACAGCAGCGCAAAGCTACACCGCTTGTGTTTGTTTTCATTAAGGAGGGAAAATGCACATAAACGAATTCATCATAGGAGTGTGTGGATGTGATGGATTCATGTGCGGTGCCTGCATGTAGATGCATGCAGATGACACTTAAAGGCAGTGGAAACATGTAAGCGCAGCCAAGAGCAGGAAGCACAATGAATGATAAGATGAGAGTCATAAACCAGTGTGAGGTCTGTGATGAAGAGAAAAGCGTAGAGACAGTCAGGGCTGTTTGTGCTGCGTCCCTGCAGGAAGTGTCTGTCTGATGTGTAGGAGGGCAGGACGCGCTGTGATAAGTATCTGCAAACTGAATCACGGTTTCCCACGTTGTAAAAAAACACGCGGCAGTGCGCTGTGTGAATGAACGTGAAGGAGCGGAGAAACTCTGCAGACTTCCAGCTGCTTCACGCACAGATGAGAAAGCGCAGTTACACAAATGTCACGCACTCGCTGCTCCATCATTTCAGACGATTCTCAAATTGAATTCGTGTCCAGAAAAATGAGGCAGGCAGACTACGATAACAGGATGTGATGTCACAACATGTGCAGGACGTACTTCTTTGTTATGGAAAACAAATTAAAATCACCGTAAATAAACAGGAGTGCTGATTTCTACAACTAGGCTGGAAGTGCACAATAACATTTCTTTTAACTTAAACGTTTCTGTGCAAGACTCAGAAGAGAAACAGCGAAAGTTGTGTGTTGTGCGTGAAACAGGAATGAAGTCTCTGTGAGTGCACACACAGCAGCTGTGAGGCGAAAGCGCTGAAATCAGATAAAACGTACAAAGCGAAAGAAAACGAAGGCCGTCTCCTGACCTGTCCCGTGAACACCGGCGTCGTGACGTTTATTTGTTTGCGGTCGCTTCGTGTATGAGAATATTTTATTGGTCAAAAAGGCTGCGGTGTGTGTTTGAAAGGACCTCACAAATGTCACAGATCAGATGTTCAGTGTTTATTTGCTGGTTTGTCGGAAGCGGCTCCAAGTCTGCCGCTGTCTGTTAGTCTGGGACCCCGGCACACAGCTTTCAACCCCCGCTGGGTTCAGCTCTCGGTGGAGGTGAAACACCGGCCCGGTCTGTCTGTAGGGTCACGCTTACGTCACTGTTTAATTTGGCTCAGATTAAAGTTTCATAACTTTAGTTTAATGTCTCACTGAGCACGTGTTCGACTGAACCATTCGCGCCAACTTTGAATTTAAACTAACATTTAAAATATTTTTTACAAGGAAAGAAGAGAAGACGCTGTCCAGAAATGATCATCTGTTATTAATATGTGTTCAACTATATTCTCAGCACCAGCTGTCTGTTAGGATGACTGAAATAAAGCAAAAATAAGTAACATCTGATTTGTGTTTGTTTGATGTTGCGTTTAACTGTGTTAGAAACTGTGAAACACACGACAGAAGAAAACGCTGCTCACGAACGAGACGGAAGGAAAGTTTCCTTCATAGCTAAACATGTTAATAGCAAATCCACATTTAGTTTATAACACAGCACGTGTGCTTCAGCAATAGCCTGTTTATTTCAGTGCAGTGGGGAACCGTTCTTACCAGTTTGTCTTGGAGAGTCCACACCAGTCCAGATTTCCGAGGACACAGCTCACGTGGGTGTTATCTGCGATACTCCTAACTATAAGTTAACCAGGTCAGACAGTTCGTTCGTAATGAAAACGTAAACACGGAGTTGCCGCAGTGCCAGCTGTTTAATTCACCGCAGTAACCATGGTAACCACGGACGCTGGGTGGATGTAACCCTCGTGTCTGCAACACATGGCTAAAAACTATTTTCCATTGTTTGTCCCACCAAACATCCAACCATTTAAAATCAAGGCGCTGCTGAGCTCTGCTGAGAAACAAAAGGTAAAAGTTGCGTTTAAGGTTTATTTATCCAACAAACAAAAGATCAGTGTTCGTTGTTTCCTGCTGCTTCTCCTGCTCTGGTACAGAACCACAGGCCCACCCGGTGCATGCTGGTCCTATACTCGTCCTGAGTGACTGTCAAAGAAAAACAGCAAAACTAAAGTTAAGCAATTATTAACCTACAAATAAAACTTGTAAATAACCCCAAAATATAAGTAAACTGAGAACAAAATTTAACACTTTTCAAAGTAATAAAATGAGAATTATTTTTGTCTTTAGATTAATTAAATAATTAGTTAAATATTAACTTAGTTATTGTTTTGCTTTGCCAGCGCACCTCTCAATGAAGTCGCTAGATGGCGCCGTGCGCTCGGGATAACCGAGCAGGGCTGCTGTGCAGGTGTTTAGCGCATGCAGGTGAGTGTTAAAGCAGCATGTAGCTCTGATGAGAGAGCGCTGACTCAGTGCGGAAGGTTTAATGCGCAGCACTGAATGAAAGTGGATCACATGATTCGCTGTGACACAGCCGGAGGAGCCAACGCTGCAGGGAGGTTAAATGGGAAGTGTAGAGATGCTGATTAGAGACGGCAGGTTTGCTTTGTGCGCCGTCTGCAGTGCTGATACTGATCATCGGTGAACTCTCAGTAGCTGTGCTCACGCAGGCCTGAACCTGAGGTTTGACTGAGAACCAGAATATGTGATTTACTCTCATATTCACGACCCAGAGTCTGTTCAGCAACAACAAGGCGGCCCCAAACCTGAGAGAGCAGCAGAACACAGCAGCTGAGCAACGTCTTCAGTATGTTAGAAAAACCTCTTACAGAGTCTGTTTCACCGGCATGAACATCACAACCCAAAGCAGAGGATGAGGCTGGCTGCACATGCAAACAGGGGGCTGTAGTTCCCAGCAGAATCAGTCACGGACTCAGCTTTGTGAAATCCGGTCTGCCATCAGGATCGGAGTGCTTGTGCCGGTCAGCGTCGACGCCTGCAGCCTGTTCTGAGTCGCCGTGAGGGTCACAGATACGTGGACCACGTGAACGTTTTCAAAGGGCTGATCTGGCCCACGAGCCACGAGTTGGTGAGAGACGGAGAGGAGTTCAGAAATAAAACAGCTGCACAGCTGCACGTGAGCATGGAAGGTTTTCTGGCACTTGAAAAGTTTATCAGCAGAGTTTTCAGTGTGTAAACACAGCGTGTGTTTACCCTGAATTAACTCCCTATGTGATGACTCCAAAAAGCCAGCATCAATAAATCACTGATATTATGGTTCACCGTGGCAACCAGCCAGAAAGATCCCCAGCTTACCTCACCCTGCACGAGCTGGGTGTTCTGCTGCATGCCTGAGGCGTGTACGTATGGATCTCGCTCTGGGATCAATTCAATCACTAAAGTCAGAAGTGGCCGAAGGCCGGTGTGCCCGTGCTGCACATTAACGCTCTGAGACTTCCTGTTTGTTACTGGTTGCTGATGCCTGGCGGAGAGTGCAGCTCAGGGAACCTGACACAGTTTTAACAGAACGATGAAGCTCAGCTCGATCGTTGCACATCAGTCCTTATTTAGTCCTCATCGGTCAGAGCGTACTGCTGGCTGCACAACAGCAGGAAACCCACTGTGTGACTATAATACTCAGACACATGCTGTTTGCTGACTTCCTGTTTGCACCTGCTTCAGCGTGCTCAACACAGAGACAGACCAGATCAAAAACCTGCAGCGTCCTAAATCCCCAGGATGATGTCACGTCAGTGCGGCGTCTGTCACACTCTGACTTTAGATCTAAGAAAGGCTCCTGGAATCACACCCATGTGTGTCCTCCCAGCTGGTCTGAGTGAATCCTGGAAAACTGGTGCTGACGACGACGAGCCAGTAAAGGTCACGACTACATCGCCTCCTGCGGTGACGCTGAGTTTGTTCTACAGGAGCTAAACTTAATGCTGCGTCCACATCACGCAAACAAAAGAAGACGACATGAGCAAAAAGCAAAAACAAAAAAAAAAAAACACATCGAAGAGTCTGCAGTGAAATTAAAAAACTGAATCCTGGGATAATAAAAAGCATCAGGCAGCTGTTTGTACAGCTGTTTTCCTGCTTGTCTCCTAAATGTCACCAATACCATTTTTGGAGCTTCAGATGATTGATCAGCAGCAGATATCGGAAACTTCAGGCCAGCAAGTCACAAAGTTTTCTGAGTTGAACTGAAGCGTGATTATGTAGACCGTCAGCTGTTTTTACCCCCCATCACTGACACGCTGACAGAGGCTTCGTTCCCTTTGCTGGGCACCGCTGTCGTACATGTCAGCTGTAATATTCTGCCTGTCGTGTCGCACCAGGCGGTTCTGTGCCCGTTAGCGCATAGTTGGTAAGGTTGTTGGCGTTCACCTCCATGCACGAGGGGGTGAACAGAGGCAGAAGGTGGAGTGACGCTCTGCTCACTGTGAAAGGTCTGAAAGGTGACTCTTTCCCCGCACGACCAAAGTGATGATGATGATCCTGAATGTGTCCAAAAAGCAGAGAAAGATTTCAGAGATGAAGCAAA
Organism: Rhamphochromis longiceps; assembly: GCF_057381845.1. Taxonomy (NCBI): domain Eukaryota; kingdom Metazoa; phylum Chordata; class Actinopteri; order Cichliformes; family Cichlidae; genus Rhamphochromis; species Rhamphochromis longiceps. The sequence goes on along the minus strand of NC_140570.1, from coordinate 40,519,124 downwards.
GTAAAAGCTGCAAGCTCATTGTTTTAAACTTCTTTTTTCATTACTGCTGTGAAAGTGGTCAATAAAAATATCATAGCAAGCATTTGAGATGCCTTTGAGCGCTGTCTGATGTAACTGTGATCCAAACATGGGTTTCGAGGTCGGACAAACTGGAGAAAGTTTGAAGATTTTCACTGTTAAGTTCCTGAACTCTCAGAAGTTATGATGCATCTGTGCTTCCAGCATCTTTGTCCTTTTGAGCTCTGTTCATTTGGGGATTTACAATATAGAAAGAGCCAAACTTCCCCATTATGCTGTCTAATGCTGCAGCTTTCAGTGTCTGTCAGTCGTGTGGTTGAGGTTACCAGAAGAGGAAATGAAACACTGTTACTTCCCTTTAGTGAGAAAAGTCCCACCAAACTCCCCTCACATCATTTCACCTATAAATCCACTTCTTTAACACCTCTGAGATGACAACAGCAGCCAGATGACAACAAAAGTATTCCAGTCTCTTCCATGTCCACAGGTGTATAAAACCAGCACCTGCAGACTGCTTCCACAAACATCTGTGCATCGCTCTCAGGAGCTCAGTGAACTCCAGCGTGTTACTGTGATAGGAGACTACTACTACTAAATATTCCACAGTCAGCTGTTAAGATAAGACTTTATTGATCCCACGACGGGAAAATGTTTGTGTTGCGTCAGCTCAGGTACAGATAATACCAAAAATACAAAGAAAATACAAAGAAATGAAAAATAAGTAAGATAATACTGGGAAGCTCATCTCGTAACCGGAAGGTTGCAGCTCTGTCTGTCTTGGTTGTGTCCTTGAGCAAGACACTTCACCTGCTGCCTACTGGTGATGGCAGGTGAAGTGCCACAACTGTTTTAGATCAAAGATGTTACTGCACCATGAGAAAACTGCAGTTTGGTGAATGAGTTATCTTAACCAGCAGGTTAGTTGAATCTCCTCTCTGCTGTGTCCTCAGACTAGTCTGGCTTTAGTCATGATTTCTAACCTTGTGAAGCACCACAGCTGTCATGTATGTCATTTCAACAGACAAGGTCAGTGTGCGTTACTTCCCGCCCTTTTCTTCTGTTAATCATAATGAGATAATAATAATGGATTGCATTTATATAGCGCTTTACAATGCTACTATTCACACACTCTCACATTCACACACTGGTGGAGGCAGCTACAGTTGTAGCCACAGCTGCCCTGATATAATTAAAAGCTTTGTCCATCCTCTCCTGCTTATCCTTATCAGGGTCACGGGGGGGTGGAGCTACCACAGGTCGCCAATCTACCACAGACAACCGTTCACACTCACATTCATACCTGCGAGCAATCAGTTTTATAAATAAGCCAAACATGATAGGTGAAAACCCGACAGAAGGATGGTGCAGCGGCAGAGTTCGCTGATCTTATCATTCAGGTCATCGCAGTTGTTTTTACTTTATCCTGTGTATAGAGAGCACTGCAAGGCAGCTGTTATTGTGATTTAGTGCTATTGAAACAAATAGACTGAAGCTGAATTAAATCGATTAGAAACAAAACAAAACACCAGGAGCACAAGTCCAGATATACAAAACTAAACTAGATTGGGCCAAACCATGAGTCCACGAAAAAGTTCGGGGGGTCGACCCGAAGGTAGACAGCACAGGGCCAAAAACAGTTCAGGGGGCCGGCCGATAGCAGCCAAAACACATCAGGAGGTCAGCCACGCGGAAGGCAGTGGCGGCGACAGAGCAGGTCACGAGAAAGTTCAGGGGGCCGACCGTGCGGACGGCAACAGCAGCGACGCAGGTAAAGGAGACGACAGTGCTGATTCGGAGGCCGCCTACGACGGCGATGACGTCCGGCAAGAGGCCCAGAAAGTGGCCGCCGACACTGAGGTGGCAGTTGGGGACCTGAAGACGGCGCGGCCCCCACAGCACCAGGCGAGGCAGAAGCTGAAGCAGAGGCTGGACCAGGCGTGGATGATGAGGGTGATGACGCAGACGAGGATGAGGGTGATGACGCAGAGGCAGGACCGGGCGAGGCAGGACCAGGTGAAGCTGTGGCTGCAGGCGTGGGTGAAGACACGGAAGGCAACAGTGTGGAAGCCGCAGGTGGTGGCGCTGCAGGCGATGGTAATGGCTGGACGGGCTCCTCGGACCCTCCAGCAGGGCCAGTCACAGGCCCAGTGGGCACAGGGGCCCCTGGAACACACAGGGCAGAACCAGCAGGTGCTGGATTGATGCTGGTTGGTTGATGCTGACTGGAGCAGAGTAACACCTAGGTTTGGCTCAGACAGCAACAGTTGGGTGCAGTCCTCGGCTGACTTCTTAGCCTCCAGGGGTCCAGAGTCGACTGCGGGTTGAAACGCAGACTCTGGGGAGGCCCTGGAGAGAGTAACTGTCTCTAATCGGGTCAGCTTTTGAGAAACAAAAACAGTCTTATTGGGTGCGTCTGTTTCACACGAGTGAGAAAAGAGGACTGCTCAGCAGGCGACTGGGTTACAAAAGGCTGAAGTGACGGTGTGGCAAGAATGAAACTGGTAATGGAGCAGATGATTGAGCTATAGGTAACGGAGTAGCTAACTGGGCAGCTGAATGAGCTGACGGTTGGAGAGTAGTGAACGTGATGCAGGGGGTGGTATAGGCTCCCCTGAGCCTCTAGGGCTGGGTTTTACTAGCAGAACAAGTTCAGAAGAAACAGTCCTGCTTAGGCTTCTCTGCTCAAAGAGAGCAGGACAAAAACAGCCCGTTAAGTCTCCCTCTCTATTCTTAGATTGCAAACCCACAGCATTATTAACAGATTCAGCAGTGCACCTCAAAACTGAATTCAAACTGTCCGAGGTTAATTCTGTATCGACTCAACAGTTCTTAGCAGGCTCCAACAGAGGACGATTTCGCGGCAAGCTCCTTATGTTGCAGCCGCCGCTGCTGCAAGCTCCCGAGCTTGTAACACCTCATGAGCTTCATGCAACTGGTCCATCAGGCCCATATATTCTCCAAGCTGACGCAGATGAGAATTCCCCTCCAGGATCGCTTTGATAGCGTTAATCCCAACCGCCATCACCTTAGCGTCTGTTGTGTGGGAAATCTGCTTAACCAAACATTGAATGCGGGAGAGATCACAGTCCTGGGACGAGCCCGCTGGGTCCAGGCTATGGTCGCGTCGTTCTGTCATGACTGTGTGCGGGCAGGCAGGGAGATAGGACCCAAAATGCAGGACTCAGAGGCAGACGTGAACTCAGAATACACAGCTTTATTGCTGGAGAAACGGAGCAGAAACTAAACTAAAGATACAAAAATAAACAGGCAGGCAGATGGACCACACAGCTAACGTGAGGATGCGACACAACACTGACACGAAGAAACACTGGGCTTAAATACACTGAGGAAGTTATTAAGGAATTAGAGACAGAAGGGGAACACAGCTGGGAGGAATAAGACCTAATGAGACGGGGGAACAAAGCTAGAAACACTGACATGGAAGACAGGAACATGAACCTTCAGAGTAAAACAGGAAACAAGACACACTTTACCAGGATACGGACTCGACAGAGTGAGACAGACAAGACGCTGAACCGGCAATAATAACCAAATACAACCCGAACCTTAATCGTAATGCAGAAACATACCAGCATAACTGAAACACCGACTCATAATAAAAACCAACAAAGCACCAGAGAAACATAAAGAACAATCCATCATTCAAAAATAAACCAAGACATAAGCAACTCAAGACGCTGGGTCGGTCCGACTCAGGACCGTGACGCTCTGAGACAGGATATTTCTAACTTTAGAGATGTTGCACAAATGGAAGAAAGCAGTCTTACATATTTGTTTAATATGTGCGTTGAAGGACATGTCCTGGTCAAAAATGACTCCAAGGTTCCTCACAGTGTTACTGGAGGCCAAGGTAATGCCATCCAGAGTAAGAATCTGGTTAGATACCATATTTCTAAGATTTTCAGGGCCGAGTACAATAACCTCAGTTTGATCTGAATTAAGAAGCAGAAAGTTAGCGGCCATCCAGGTCTTTATGTCTTTAAGACATTCCTGCAGTTTAACTCATTGGTGTGTGTTATCTGGCTTCATGGACAGATAGAGCTGGGTGTCATCTGCATAGCAGTGTAAATGTATGCTATGTCTTCTAATGATGCTGCCTAAGGGAAGCATGTATAATGTAAACAGAATTGGTCCTAGCACTGAACCCTGTGGAACTCCATAATTAACCTCAGTGTGTGAAGAGGACTCTCCATTTACATGCACAAACTGGAGTCTATTAGATAGATATGATACAAACCACTGCAGCGCAGTACCTGTAATACCTACAGCATGTTCTAATCGCTCTAATAGGATATTATGGTCGACAGTATCGAACGCTGCACTGAGGTCTAGCAGGACAAGCACAGAGATGAGTCCACTGTCAGAGGCCATAAGAAGATCATTTGTAACCTTCACTAAAGCTGTTTCTGTGCTGTGATGAGCTCTGAAACCTGACTGAAACTCTTCAAATAAGCCTCTGCAGATGATCTGTTAGCTGTTTGACAACTACTCTTTCAAGGATGTTTGATATGAAAGGAAGGTTGGAGATTGGCCTATAATTAGCTAAGACTGCTGGGTCTAGAGATGCTTTTTGAGTAAAGGTTTAACTACAGCCAGCGTGAAGGCCTGTGGTACATAGCTGATTATTAGAGATAGGTTGATCATATTTAAGATCGAAGAATTAATTAATGGCAGGACTTCTTTGAGCAGTTTTGTAGGAATGGGGTCTAAAAGACACGTTGATGGTTTGGAGGAATTATTGAAGTTAACTCAGAAAGATCAATTGGAGAAAAAGAGTCTAAATGAATACGCCACCTTACAAATCAGAGCAAAACCTGATGTTTAATAATCCACATTTCACTGTGTTACTCTTTGGTTCAGATGTGGATACTGTATTGTTCTTTCTTTGTAATTGTTTATGTTTAAGTTGTTTGTTGTTGGTTTTTAGTTTGTTTTTTGTCTGTTTGGGAGCTGACACAGTCTCTATGGAGATGGGTTTTTGGGGGGGTAGCAGGAGGAGAGAAGCTGCAGAGAGGCGTGTAAGACTGCAACTCTGCTTCCTGGTCCCAACTCTGGATAGTCATATTTTGCAGGGTTTAATAAATTTGTCCATATTTCTAGAAATGAGACCTGCTCCATCCAAAGTGGGATGGAGGCCGTCTCTCCTAACAAGACCAGGTTTCCTCCGTACACAGAGAGCGTGATACTGTACAGCAGAGAGAGCGAACACCAAGCAAGAAGAGTGAAACAGATCATCTGTCTGCACTTTGAATACACTTAAACTCATAATTAATCTTGTTTTCATTGTTGTACTGATCATTTTCACTTAAGAAAACAGACTTTTTAATTCACACCTTCTAGGAGAATACTAACCTTTCATTTACAGTAGCTTGTATCTCAGTGCACACAGGAGTTATTCACAGTATTTGTAGCACAGAAATATAACAGCTCTGCATAGTACTGTTGGTGTGGTAGGCGTACAGTGACTGTGATGTCCTTTGGCCCAGGTTTATGTCAGAAAGGTGTGATGACACATGGAGGAAGGGCGTGGTAGGAAGAAGAGTTACAGAAAAAGCCTGTGCGTGTGTTGAAGTGCTATATTTGTTCATTTGCAAGTCAAAATTCAAACCTTTTCCTCCTGATAAAGAGGCCGAGGCTTTCCAAAGATGTTTGTAGAAAAACCCCTCTCGATGCAGTGAGTCATTGTTGCTCTGCCTGCATCTGTGGTCTTATCACTGAGTTATCTGAAAGCTGGCGCCTGCATGAAACTGACTTTTTGGAGAGACTTGTGAAGTATCTGAATTTCAGGAGCAGGACCACGCCTCCAAACACGCTCCGGTTCTCACATATATAGGTTCCCCCAATTCTGCAAGCTGTTTGTTCTCATTTATGTGCCCCCCCCCCTTCAATTCTTTAACTTCTATTTAGTGCATTGGGATCTGTCAGGCCCGGGAGCCGCCACTGGTCCCCTTCACCTTTACCTACTAAAACGCTGTCAAACCTCAAATGAGGGGCCAGCGAGTGAAATGTTTAACGCTTGGGAACAAAACCTTATTTCAGTGTGATAAATGTATTCGATTTATTTATATCCAAAGCAGTTTGCATACAAATTGTGGCTCTGGTTCAGGTGAACAATAACATAATGTACATATTTACAGTTTTTTAAACACATGGGTTTTTATGCAGTGGTTTTACGGGTCCAGTTCACCTGAGACCAAATCAGACTGCTTCCTGTAAATGAGCTTGAGAAGAGGCTAGTTTGGACGTTTTAAAGGTACATCAGTGCAGGAGGAGGTCATAAAATGTCAAAACCTCTGAGATATGTTGGCTTGCAGTTTAGCTGTCCATCAGGGATCATTTATATTCACAGAGTTAAAGAAGATAGACGATAAATAGTTGCTAAGTGATGAAATTCCTCATCTATTAAAAAATACTTCAGTGTACTGACATGACTTTTCTTAATATTTAGGCCTTTGATAGCAAACAGGAACGTTTCAGTGCAGGTCTCTGAAAAGCCCGACGTGGTACCACCCCGTGTCCTGAAACAGCTGGTCCCAGCAGGCAGCTTTGGCACATAGTTGCAGTTTTTAAAGCTCACATTCATCACAGTCGTTCGTGTGCTAGCTTAAAGCTACAGCACGCTGGTCCTTGTCGTTGGGGTGAGCGATAGCTTCCTTTTGATGGAGCTCTGCGTATCGCTGCTCCTCCTGTCTGCGTTCGCTGCGACCGTTGACACCTCTGTAGTGGCTAGTGCATTCTTGAGGCTCAACCTGGCCCGGAAGGCCTTGCAGAAGATGAAGTAGATGAGCGGGTCCAGGCAAACGTTGAGAACTGACACAAAGACCGCCATTTCCTTCACGTAGAAGAAGACCTGGCTCCACGAACAGTTGCTGGTCTTGGATGTGTAGGCGTAAGGAAGACGAACCAGGTGGTAGGGGACAAAGCAGACGCAGAAGACGCTGACCAGCACCAACATGTTTCTGCGTGATCTGGCGAGCTTCTTGGACCCGATAGACGCAGGCTGCTTCTCCTGTGCCACTGAGAGCTTGCGAGAGGTTTTGTAGTAGAAGAAAACCAGGCAGACGAGGACGGTTACAAAGATGGTGGCCGAGAAGACGTGGATGATTTTGTAAAGCACGTTGAGCTCTTTACTGTGCATCTCATCACAGCTCACTTTTGTTAGTGTTTCATATACCGGCTTTTCTGTTATAAGAGAGACCAGGATGTAGGAGCTCGTCACAGTGATGAGGAAGACCCAGGTTAGGATGGATGTTATCTTAGCACCTCGTACTGTCTGCAGCATGTGATTTCCCAAAGGGTGGACGATCTTCAGGTACCTGCAGGGAGGAGAGAGCTATCAGTGTGTGAGTCAAACCAACTCTTTCACCTCCTGAAAACCAAAGACTAAGCATGTTCATCCAGTGTGGACTCATGTTCTCCCAGCCTGCACTTTCCACCGTGTCTGCAGCCACTGCCTGTTGGATGATTATGCCCCAAAGAAACGCTTTAACCTATAAGCTTTACGCACAAAGACTTCCTCTTCAGGAAGGCAGGAGGAGAGGGAGCATTTCAATGAAGACAGGAAACCCTTTATTCACAGGGACATGGCTGATGATTGACATTTCAAAGTAGACTGATAACTAGATTCTAGTCTGTTCCCCCAAAATTTGAAAACTACTTCATGTCCAGAGTTGTTTGGACTCACACTGTTACCAGATCCAGATCTGTGTGATTCAAACTGGAGCCGCCTCTTATTAAACTCACTGTGACAGGGATACAGCGCTGTATGGGTTCACTGAGTCTGACAGGGGTGTGAACACGTGATCTACCGTATTTGTCGGACTATAAGGCGCGCTTAAAATCCTTTAATTTTCTCAAAAATTGACAGTATGCCTTATGTATGAATTCTGGTTGTGCTTACTGACCTCGAACAGATTCTATGTGCTACACGGCGCTCAAACATCTGTCGTAGGCAGGAGCCTGGAGGACGTGGAGGAAGCACGAAGAATGAGTTGAGTAAAGTTTGACTTATCTGACTGTTTTGTTTCGCTGAATGCGCCTTATAATCCAGTGCACCTTATGGTCCGAAAAATACGGTAATCTGGCTGTTTCAGCTTTCCTGGGTTTGGGGTTTTCCATTGGTCCGTCTCAGAGTGGGTCTAAAACTTTTCAGGTCCAGCAGTAACAGCCGAGATCGAGTGGAGATGCACCACAGTGGTTTAAGCAAAGTCAACAGTACACAAATGTTAAATGCAGATGCACCGATGGTGGTGTTTCACTACTTAAATGACCCTTTTGATGTGTGCGTGTTTGTGTAATGTGTGCAAACGTGCTGAGTCCGTGATGAACTCTGCTGTTGATTTCATTCTGCTGCTTCAGCTCTGACCACGGAGGCAGAAGTAGCATCGAGACCACATCCTTTGCTTTTCAAACACGTATGACAGTATCCTGCTGATACCTTTGTGCAGCTGCAGAGACAACACGCAGCGTCGTACTGACCGCCCTCAGGTGAACTGACAGCTGCTAGGATCAGGCTCATGTCTACATCTGTACCTGTAATTTCCTCCTGTTTAGCTGAGAAGCCAGATGAACTGTAGCCACATGAGTTCATAAAATACATGGTAGCCCTCCTAAGTGATTCACTGCTCACCTGGTGGATGTTACAAAGTCTTACGATCCACCTGGTGAGCACCGCCCCGTCCAGGATCAGGTTAGGGTTGTATTTTTGGACTCCGGGGTACCTGGAGAGGTAACGCGCAAACGCCACACTGGATTTGAACCCTACTCATGCTGCTGTGACCTAGTTCTCGGGCGATGGCACTAATCGCCGCGGCGCGCCTGCACATCGTGGACTGTTTATGGTTTTTACAAAAAGAATCTGTCATGTATGCAGGTGGCACTCAGCTCGGTGCCATGACCCGAATAAAAGCCAGACAAACGTAACCACGTTCGATTTCCTTGAAATTTAAGTTGACACAGAGTGATGACAATCATCTACCACAAGATAAGAACCCACATCCCATCGGCTGTTGGTGCGCTGAAAATGTTTACAGCAGACACAAACGTGTTACAGCCTCGGCGTCGTCATCTCGCTCAGCTTTGTTTTGGATTGTTGGGGATTTTTTGACTTTTGGCGTCTGTTTTCGTTCCCTCTCTGTTCCCTGTTTTTTGTGGTTTTTTGTAGTTTTCTTTCTGTCCTTTGAGATTGTCTCCACCTGTCCTCTGTTCCCTGCTGGGTCTCATCTGATTATTTAAAGTCCTCTCTTCTCTCTAACGCCTGTTTTTTCCCTGCTTTCGCATGTTTGCCTCAGTTGTGTGCAGTTCTTTGTCGGACCCCTGGAGTGTCCTGATTACGTTCCCACCTGTTAGCAGCGATGAAGCCCATGAACATGATGCTGGCGTACATGTTCAGGTAGAAGGCCGAGGCACCGAAGTTGCAGTAGACCTTGCGGATGATCTCAGACTTAATGTTGGCGTACTTCATAATTCGCAAAGGGAGGCAGAGGCTGATGAGGAAGTCGGCCGCTGCCAGGTTCTTCAGGAAGAGGGTGACGCTGGACACGTGCCGCTGACCCCTGAAGAAGTAAACGTTCAGGGTGAAACCGTTGAGGAACAAACCGACCTGCAGACACGGGAGGGACAGGAAGGAGGTTTGCATCATTTAGTCAAAGTTTAATATTTATTTTCTGCCACATCATGAAGACAGAGAGGACAGCGACTCACTAGAAACACCAGGGTGTAGATCACCATGAAGAAGATGTGGGCTGAGGTGTCCTGGATGTCTTCATAACAGCTGGACTTACTGTTGTTGTTTCCGGAGGGGTCGAAGGTCGAAGCTGCCATGTTTCAAGGTCTGGAAAGACCAACCCGGGTTAGACGGTGGTTAAAACAGAGACGGTCACCACGGGAACTGCTGAAGGCTAAAAGGGAAGTGGTACAACACATGGTTACCAATCGTGCCTTTTTCAGGAGGCTGCTGCTCTCACGCCACCTGAACAAATGTGATGCTAAATAAGAGGAAGCTTTTAGTAATAACCAAAACAAAAACTTGTGGTGAAAGGCGGCGAAAATCACAGACGGCCAAAGAAACTGGATATTTAAAAACAGCAACAACGCTGATGCAGAGGAAACAGAGGTAACTGGGATTTTTCTAATACAGACCTCCATCCAGACCAGATTCAAACATGTGAACATAAATCACACCGTGAACAGCAAACGGATACAAAGAGAAACTCAAACTATATGCATGCTGAACAGGTGAGGAGAAGCTGACCTGCTGTAATGATATTTCATCATTTAAGCCATATTCACACAGGACAGCTCCTTCCTCCCTGCAGCCGTCAGACTGTACCAACAAACACAGATGTTTACATCTGCGCTGCAACTTGCACTATTTTATCAACCGATTCACACTACAACCAGGGTTTGCCTCTTAACTGTATTTAATTTTATTTTATTTAATAAGGGTGCAGGACTCTGTTTTTGGTAACCATCGCCCTCGATGTAAATATGTAAAAACTGTGTATGTTTCTGTCCTGTGTCTTGTGTACTGTTTGTTTGTATTTGTGTCTTTCTGGCTGCTGTGACACCCACATTTCCCCCCAATTAAAGGATGATTCTATTCTATTCTATTCTATTCTATTCTATTCTATTCTAACATTGTTTTAATTCCATATTAACGTGCCCACACACGCTTTTTTCTAACATTTGCAGATACTTATGTTAATATTTGACACCAGGTCTTATTTTTGTGCTCAATAGTGATGACATCACTCGACCGCGCCTGTGATTAGAAAGAATGATGCTATGATGCCGTCTGGGGCGGCGACTCTACGCCACGCACTGTGTGGATGTGGAGAAACGTGCTGTGGTCGTCCCGTAAACTCCTGCGTCACACATCAGCGACGCTCTTTTCACCTCTAAAAGGTCACTGAGGGTTTTTTTATTTACAACATGATTAATGTGACGTTTCTGTTTGATCTGAATCTGATTTTTTACCTTATCATGTTTATTTATATCAAACCATTTTTAAATCCTGTGGAGGTGCGGCTCAGATTCTCACCACAGCCCAAAACAGTCACATCATCAGCAAATGAAAGTCACTTTAGAAAACCTTGTAAATATCATTGATGTGTGTCATAACCCGTGTGGTAAACACAGAGTGGACGTGTTTCCAGAACCACAGATTTGTTTCCTTCGGTGTAATTTCTCATCTCTTCTGTGAGATGTGTTGGCGGTTGCGTTGTACACCTGACACACCTGCACAGTGACACAATGGTCTGTCACTGCAGTTTTTCTGCGCTGCAAACACGGCCTCGTAGCTGTGCAGCAAACAGGACAGCTGACAGCAGCAGCTGCGTTACTGCACTCGTCTCTGTCAAAGTCAGCAACATGTGGCGTGATGATGATCATTAAATCACCTGTGCCTCTCACAGAGCAGCGCGTCTCCTCCTGACGATCACAGCGGCTCAGACTTTCCTCCCGGAGGAGGAGGAGGAGGGCTGTCGGTCTGATCTCCTCATCGATGCGACGATATGTGACCTCACAGAACCGATCGCTCTTATCTTTTCATCGGCCCGTCTCTTCACAGGTCAGAGACGCAGGAAGGATCCTTCTAGACTGCGTTGACCTACTTACTATCATGAGCTTATCTGACCTCAGATCAGCACCCGTCTGTGCTTTTATTGCACAGTGTTTGTTTCATGTGTTCCACTTTTTTAATGATGTTGTTGTTACTGAAGCGGAAAGATCACTGCATTCACACGATGACGGGCAGGTGTGGGAAGTTTCGTGAACCTAAACAGAAGCCGGCTCATCTTCATAGCCTGACCCCGATCACTGACAGCATCGTAACCAAGGCCTCCTCCTCCACACGTTCCATCTTCTGTCCTTACAGGTCGTTACGTCTGCAAAGCCCCGGCCCGATAAACCAGGACCAACATATGTCAGGGTAAAGCCCAGGAGCCGCCATGAGGCCAGAGGAAGTCCCGCTCTGCCTGCTTCTACTGGCCTTCACCACGGCTCTGAATCCTAAACCTCACACAGTCACGTTTGCTGTGTGGCAGGCAGGAGAGTGGACCCAAATGCAGGACTCACAGGACACAGAGGAACTGAAGGAGGCAGCTTTCACTGCGCTGTGAAAAACTCAAATACAGGAAACAAGAAACAAAGCATAACAACTAGAAGCTGGTAAACCAAGGCCACAGGAAACGAGGACCACGGAGGAAACACACAGGAGACGTACGACACGACAAAGGAGAACACAGCGCTGAAATACACAAGGGAGCAGGAACCGGAAACAGGAGGGAAGCACAGCTGGGACTAATCACACATAATAAGACGAGGGGAAGCAAAGCTAGATACACTGACATAAGACTTTCAAAGTAAAACAGGGAACACAAGACCATCAAAGACACTGACGAGAGCTGAGACATAGAGACACGACGGTCTGAGGAGACAGAGGGACTCTACGAGGGACACGGGGAAGACAAACAGAAACTGAGACTGTAACACAAGCAGAACCAAAACCATGAAAAAGAATGAAAGAGAAAATAAATTAACCACAAACCACAAACACTGAGTCAGAACACTCAGGACCATGACACACAAGTCTGATATGAACCTGTGAGGGCTGCAGAGCAAACACCACGGCAACAGGCAGCCCCGTATCATCATCATCATCATCATCATCATCATTATTCTAGAAGAAGGGATGATTGATTTCTCCACAGAGGTCTCCCTCCCTCTCTGAGCAGCTAATATAAAATCAGCTGATGCTGAGGTTTCACTCGTGTGACTGAGAGGACCGGCGGGCCCACACCCCCTCTTAAACTCTGCAGACCTTCACACACTCGAAATCTGAGCTGATGTTTCACGCCTGTTGATGTGGCCGTTCACACCGACTGTGCAATTTTGCAGGAGGAACGTGAAACCAAACTTGAGTCTTCAGAGACGAACAAACACATCTGACCAATCAGGTCACTGCATTTGGCAGCAAATCAAAAGCCCATACTGAGTACAGCAGAAACAGGGAAATAAGCGAGTTTGACCTCAGACAAACGACTGCACGCTGCTCTCAAACTAGTTATCAGTTTCATCGCTCGCTGTCCACAATCGTTTTTTCCACAGTGGGGTTTTTTAGGAAAATGTTCAGCGAGTGTATGTAAGTCGATACGTTTCCATTTGAAGAATTCAGCCTGTAGTCTACGCTCTGACCGAGGCGTTGGCCTCACGGATGTCGATGTGGGCTTCGTGCTGTCGGCCTGTTTATCGCTCTGACTTCACTGCTCTGTTAAACGAGGGCTTTGGGTCCTGTGCGTGGCCCTGAGGGCTGAAACGCTCGTGTCTGTGCGACAGGTCGACGCCGTTTTCTGTTTCTAATCGCACAGGTGACCCTGCAGGACTTTCAAACTAAGGCTGAAACAGCAGACGCCATCATCTGCAGGGTTGGGGCTGTTGTTTTCCTTACAGGTGTTTCCAGTTCAGGTATGTGTGGTCATGTGACGCAGCTGTTGGCAAACATGCAGAACTCGCCCTGTTTGTCCCTCCACGCTAACGTTTGTATTTGAACACACAGTGGCTTTAAAGTAAATGAAACCTCAATCTGTTTGTGATTGTGACTGCAGATATTTCCAGCTCTGACGTTTCTCTCCTGACCAATCAGCTCAGTGCTCTCTCTGCTCTGTTACATCAGCACCGCGAAGCTGCAGCTTGTGGTCACAGCGGCTTAGTTACAACAGTGCGACCCAGTTACAGAGAAACAGCAGCCACCGCTTATCGAAACTTCATGAGAATCTTTTTATTGGCAAAGAAAACATTGTTTAAAAAACTATTTCCAGATGTGACACATCAGCAGCAAAGTTTCACACGCAGAGAGGGTCTATTTTCTCTGGTGAAACCTCGTTCTGATAGTCGACTAATCAGATCATCATCCATTGGAGGTAAAACGTACAGCTTATTGCACCAGCAGCATCTGCTCTTATATAACTATCATTAGCTTACAGCTTTAAGTGTTTAAGGTCTGTGCTAACTAAAAATAAAGACAAGATGATAGTTTATTAAAGTTTAATGAAGTTTGCAGATTGTTTCGGTGAAGTTTAATAAACTCCTTGCTGTCTAAAATATAACAGGACACCGGAGTAAATTCTGGAGCATCTCACACTTCTGATAATCAGCTGTCTGCTTGATGTTTATTCAGCTGTGTGAAAACTATAACTTTAATCTCAGACAAACAGATTCACTCAGGAACAAATAAAATACTGAAAAAAACAAACAATAACATTTTAAGTTATCTAAGTGACTCATATATCATGTTTAACCTGAGTAGCGAAAGACGGCGGTGGGTTTGAAAACGATTAGTCGGGAGTCCGGTGTTCTCACGGCTCTACTGAGCCTAGCCCCCGGCTCGCTAACGAGCTAGTGGGTAACAGACGTCTCCGAAAACGTCGGAGCGCTTTTGAAAATATGTGGTGTCTTGATAAACTGAGCAGATATTTGAGGTTTACACAGCTACATTCTCGCCTGAAAATATGTTAATCGTTTATTTTGTGACCCAGAAAGAATAATAAGAGTAATATTAAAACTAACTAGCTGCCGCCATTGTTGGAAGCTGCGCTATGAATTCTGGGACACAGTTTCTTCTTCTTTGTGGTTTAACGGCAGCTGGCATCCTTGTACATGCAGTGCTGCCATCTTCTGTTTCAGTCCATTATTACACTCTTAAATCCTGCTACTTATTCCTGCGTCTTTTGAGATCTTACAAAGCTTCAAACGACGCGTCGACGATTTTGATAGTCGACTAATCGTGGAAGCCCTAGTCACAACGCTGCGTCGCCACCGGTAATGTCTCCCAGAAGACTCACTGACATGTCACTGACAACTAAACCTGTCCTCAAACATCACTGTGGTGTCTGTGTGTGGTCGACAGGGAGGATTTGTGCTTCAGCAGGAATCTACGCCGTACCTGCGTGAATCCGTCTGCACCTCACGAGAGATGCAGGTACACGTTGGGTCGACGCAGCCCGCAGACCATCCACACTCCGCTGCATTTCCAGCTACTTTTTCAACCACAGATTTCAAATGTCAGTGAGAGGTCAACAATCATGGTCTCAATATTAGAAATACTCATCACAGCATCAGTATAAGGACGTCAGCCCATTCCCAGAGGGAGATCAGACTGTCGGTATGGACGTGAGGGAAAAACAACAAAGTGGAAAATCCTGAGGGACAAATGTTTGACCACGAAAATAACCAAGTACGAGACGTCCCAGCGTTTCATGTTTTTGTTGCACATTAAACACCAGCACGAGTAGAAACGGCAGCCGTGATGTCGGCCACACTCGGTGCCGAAGTGCAGATCAGGCCCGACAAGCGGACGATGGGAGGAGGTTGAGGGTTGCTGTGGTGACCAGTAAAAAGAGCGTTGCGTCAATCTGCCACAAATTCACATCAACTGGCCTCATCATCAAAGAGCTGCGGTGCAGTCCGCCATATTAGAAGC
The DNA here is from genome assembly GCF_057381845.1 of Rhamphochromis longiceps. Lineage (NCBI taxonomy): Eukaryota > Metazoa > Chordata > Actinopteri > Cichliformes > Cichlidae > Rhamphochromis > Rhamphochromis longiceps. The sequence goes on along the minus strand of NC_140570.1, from coordinate 40,503,607 downwards.
TTTCAGTGAGCAAACAGCGTGTAGGGTATAAATCACACCCAGACGGCGTGATGCCTCGCATCCACTTACTCCAGCACACGTGTCTCCAGACCGGGGAGGGGGGCGCCAGAGAGCCCTGATGGGACCCTCACAGCCACGGGGACACCTTCTTACTGTGAGGCGACAGCACACAAACGCAGCCAATAACCAATCAGTTACCTCGCAGCTAAAACGCTCACATCCATGGTTCTCATTAATGATGGACAGCAGAGGAAAGCAGATGTTTGGATGTTTGCACCTCTGTGCAGCCTGCAGGCCAGGAACCACTGAACCACATTAAAGATGCCACCTGTGAGACACAAGCTTGTGCGCGCCGCGAGCAGTGAAACCACAGGAAGAGAAGCTCCCATCGCTACATTCTCATCCCGAAACCAGAAAACATTTTCCTTTTTTCACTGTTTTCACACTTTCAGATCTGTGAGCAGACACACTAATACCAACAGGTTCTGTGTAAATATAGCTGCTAATCACAGCGTTTAAAGGCCAGACATGTGACATGTAAGCATATCGGTGAGGTGGGGTAGAAACAGCAGGCTTACCTGCAGCACTGTCCCGTCTGCGCGTCTTCACGGAGAATCTGTGAGAAACCCTTTATGACTTCCTTCTGCACAGTTTATATGAGCAAGGCCAGGCCACACAGAGAGAGGGAGGGCGGTGGAGGAAGCTGGTGGTTGCTGCTGTGCTGACGTCCTGCATGCAGCACCGTTCCTCATTTGCAAGTCAAAAACACACACCTATTTTTACCAGGAAGTTTTCATTTTTCCAGAGAACTTTATTTGAAAGAGCTTTGCTCTGAGCGGGTCTGTTGTGTGCGACACTGATCCTCTGAAAACAACAGCTGCTGGAAACAGACTCAGTCAGACACACAACCCAGAACCAGCAGGTAAACGCGGCTAAAGGTTAACCAGCAAGCTTTAACACAGATCAGAGTCGACTCGTAAATGTCCCGTGACTCACAGTGTTCGTGTTTTCTTATTTTCAATCTGCAAACTTAATTCTGTTTCTATTCGGCTTACACGAGTGTTGAGTGTGAGCTGGGAGTGCCTGTCAGTTATTCAAAGCCGGTTCTGGGTCCAGCACATGTGTCAGAGGAAGCGCGACATGTCGCTGCTTGTTGAAGGTTTCTGGTTTTTAGCAGCAGAGTGAGCGCGTGCTGTGTTTTAAACACACAGCGCTGCGTCATGTGATGCATTCACCTGTTTTAAAGGATTAGGGTTTGGTTTCAGGTCTTGGAGCTTCCTGGAGAACCTGCTGCAGATTCCAGACTGATGGTGTTGCTATGCTGGCCTTCAGCCCAGGAGGATCTGATTAGGAAATGAACTTGATGGCTGAATACCCATAATGCTCCTCCCTGTGAGACATACGAGCTGTGCAAACAGACACTAGTGCAGGACGGTGAAACCACAGAGTGTAGATCAGATTTCTGGTTTTAAATTCTATTAGGAAGTGCTGAAGGCTGGTGCGAGTCCAGAGTTTACATCTGCTTTTGCAGCAGCTTACTGGACTCAGTGTTTTCTCTCTGTATCTAATTACAGACTGGTTCAGATTTCACAGCTGTTTTGGACTCGTATCTGCTTCATCCTGTTTTCAGATTCCCTCAGACTGGTGTGGAACTTTGGGATGGTTTCACATCCTGTTTTGGAGCATCTGCGATGACTTGCCACCGTGGCCACACCGGCCCTCTGTTTGTATTCCCAGGCTGACTCCAGGGCTCAGTGTGTTTTTGTTTTGTTTTGTTTGTTTGTTTTTCGTTGTTTCCAGTTCGTTTGTACTGTTTCCAGTTTAGCCTCACTTTGGCACAGATTTTGGACCAAACTGAAGTGATCGGCAGCAATCTCCCACACCAGCCTATTAACCAACCAAAGACCCAGACAGACTTTTAATTCATTTGAAAGCCTGATGCTTCGCCTCGTCCACCCCAGCTGTAAAACTCAGAAACCAGTCTTACTTGTTATCATCTATCGTCCACCTGGGCCTTACACAGAGTTTCTGTCTGATTTCTCAGACTTTATATCTGATTTAGTTCTCAGCTCAGATAAAATAATTATTGTGGGTGATTAGACTCAATTGGATTTTCTCAAAATGTAAAATCACACTGGAGATCACAGGTGTCGAACTCCAGGCCTCGAGGGCCGGTGTCCTGCAGGTTTTAGATGCGTCCTTGAACCAACACAGCTGATTTAAATGGATAAATGACCTCCTCAACATGTCCTGAAGTTCTCCAGAGGCCTGGCAATGAACTAATCATCTGATTCAGGTGTGCTGACCCAGAGATCTAAAACCTGCAGGACACCGCAGGGACCCCTGATCTAGATCTTGTTTTAACATACGGCAAAGAAACTGAACATTTAACAGTGTTTCCTGAAAACCCTCTCCTGTCTGATCATTTCCTGATAACATTTACCTCCTCACTACGTACGACTCTGGATACTGTAGCTCCTGTGAAAACTAAGGTCTCTAATCAGAAGTACCTGACTCCGTGGTATAATTCTCAAACACGTACCCTAAAGCAGATGACTCGTAATCTGGAGAGGAAATGGCGTGTCACAAATTTAGAGGATCATCATTTAGCCTGGAGAAATAGTTTGCTGCTTTATAAGAAAGCCCTCCACAAAGCCAGAACATCTTACTATTCGTCACTGATTGAAGAAAATAAGAACAACTCTATGTTTGCTGTTATGGTCTACAGGCCTTTTAGGGTCACAGCTTTAAACCTTTACTCAAAAAGCATCTCTAGACCCAGCAGTCTTAGCTAATTATAGGCCAATCTCCAACCTTCCTTTCATATCAAACATCCTTGAAAGAGTAGTTGTCAAACAGCTAACAGATCATCTGCAGAGGCTTATTTGAAGAGTTTCAGTCAGGTTTCAGAGCTCATCACAGCACAGAAACAGCTTTAGTGAAGGTTACAAATGATCTTCTTATGGCCTCTGACAGTGGACTCATCTCTGTGCTTGTCCTGCTAGACCTCAGTGCAGCGTTCGATACTGTCGACCATAATATCCTATTAGAGCGATTAGAACATGCTGTAGGTATTACAGGTACTGTGCTGCAGTGGTTTGTATCATATCTATCTAATAGACTCCAGTTTGTGCATGTAAATGGAGAGTCCTCTTCACACACTGAGGTTAATTATGGAGTTCCACAGGGTTCAGTGCTAGGACCAATTCTGTTTACATTATACATGCTTCCCTTAGGCAGCATCATTAGAAGACATAGCATACATTTACACTGCTATGCAGATGACACCCAGCTCTATCTGTCCATGAAGCCAGATAACACACACCAATGAGTTAAACTGCAGGAATGTCTTGGTTTTGTTGTGCTTGTAGTTTTTTCTGGTTTACTCTGTGCTGGGTCGCCTGTTTCCCCTCCTTCCTTCAGCTTGTTGTTAGTTTGTTTCTGGTTTTCACTTTGATCTGTTGCAGCTGACGCATTTAAGTTTGATTTAACGAGTTTAAAGTGCTAAAAATAAAGCTGTGGCCAGCAAGTAGCAACAACTACCCACAGTCTGTAATATTTTTATATTCTACATAGATCTGCTCTGTGAAAGTCTCTCACTGGAGTAGGTGTCACACAATTGGTCGGTTTGGTGCAGGAAAAGAGTGAAAGTCTGACTCGGAGAGCCTGGATAAACAGAGGCCGCTGATAACCACCGTCAGCATAGCTGCTGTCTCTGCCTTTGGTCGACTGGGCTAACACAGAGGCAGCCTGGCTGCGTCTGTCCTGCTCTGCAAGCTGGTACCTAATGTCCTTTAATGCACATATTAAACACATATGTAAGACTGCTTTCTTCCATTTGTGCAACATCTCTAAAGTTAGAAATATCCTGTCTCAGAGTGACGCTGAAAAACTAGTTCATGCATTTATTATGAATCCCCCCTTTAGTTACGCTGCAGTAGATCTAGGCTGCTTGTCCCATAGGAGATTCCCATGATGCACTGAGTGTTTCTTGTTTATTCACTTCATTTTTCTACACCTCTCTGCATTGTGTTATCATTAGTTATTATTAACCTCTGTCTCTCTTCCACAGCATGTCTTTATCCTGTCTTCCTTCTCTCACCCCAACCAATCGCAGCAGATGGCCCCGCCCCTCCCTGAGCCTGGTTCTGCCGGAGGTTTCTTCCTGTTAAAAGGGAGTTTTTCCTTCCCACTGTCGCCAAAGTGCTGCTCATAGGGGGTCATATGATTGTTGAGGTGTTCTCTGTATTTGTACTAATATAGGGTCTTTAACTTACAATTTAAAGGCATTAATGAAACTGTTGTTGTGATTTGGCGGTGTATAAATAAAACTGAATTGAATAGTGATAGGTTTGATACCATCAAACAGACGAGGGGGAAGACCAGGTTACTGAGAAGTGCTTATGGGTATAATAATCTGTTCCCACCATCACGTCCACCTTGCTGCCACAATGAATGCCTGGTTTCAGATTAAAAGATGCTGATTTTTTCTCTTTTCCAAAGAAGAGAGGAAAGAGTTTTAAATAGATCTCGTCTTCCGTTCACAGATGGGAGAGCCTGACTGTTACCCTATCAGCCTGATCTCTGCGCAGCACAGAGGGAAATATTCAAACTGCCTCAGGCTGGTTTGTCTCTGCTCTGGAGGGCAAACTGTCAGGACATGTTTTTGGAATAACGATCATGAAGAAATCTTTCTACGGGGATTCTCCCAGACTGAGTCAGGACTCGGTGGGTGCATGTGGAGGCAGCCTAAGATCGGTTGTAGAGGTGCAGCGGAGAAAAGGCTCGCTTTAAGATAAATCTGATTATTAAAGGTAGATTTTCCATCATCGGCTGGCTGTGATCTCTTCACCTGTGCGGTGACAGCGACAGGTCTGGCCTTGCTCTCAGCGTTCACCTTATCTCCCCATCTCTTCCAAGTAATCGGTGGGTGGAGCTGACCCGGTGATTAAGGATGCAGCTCACCTGAGCAGGTCGGGCAGCCCTGCTGAAAGCTTTCACGGGCTCTTCTCCTCTCTGTCATGCTGGCTGGCTAATGGAGCGTTCGGTTTCTCTTTTGATTTTGCACGCACACAATCGCTCTTTGATTCTCTGACGAAGCTCGGCACTGAGCTGGAATCTGTGGGAGGATTCGGTAACAGCAGACAGGGAGGTAGATGTTTGACTTTCAGATGAAGTCATGACCCCTGCCTGGTCCCGGCTCCCCCTCCCTCTCCCTGTGTCTCTCTGGTGTGAGATACTCACTGCAAACAGTTCTGATGTGATGATTTTGAAAATGCTGCTGCTCGAGGTTATATGCTGATGGCTGCTGTACAGGAAGGAGGAATTCCTCAAATGATACTAACGAGCATCATGAGCTTAACCTGAAGCTCCAACTCCCGTCACTGCACACTGTCCAAGTTTATCCTGCACGTCTGCTGCTGTCATTGCTTTATCACATCTGTCTCTGTTTATGATCAATGCTTATCTGCGTGCACACACACACACACACACACACACACACACACACACACACACACACACACACACACACACCCACACACACCAAAAGATGACAGAAACAGCTGTAACATCAATCAGTCTCAATTCTTCACTGCTGCCTTTAAAAACTCCCAAAATATGTGTTTTTGATGTCAGAGCTGTGATTCAGACTGGCCACGTGTGATTTAACAATACCTTTACTGGGAATGTCATCAGCGCCCCCTGCTGGTCACAGGGTTCCATTACACTCCATTTTTTCCCCTTTAACTTTGTGTTTTTGAGGAACAGGTACTATCACCTCATTTAATTTACTTTAAAAAGAGGGATTTTAAAATGTCAGCAAAATAGTTATTAATATTTTTTATCCCACTCTGCTGCTCCTCGTGTACCTGCAAACAAACATGTAATGACAGATATGACCACCTGATGGCAGCAGAGAGGCATCAGCTGCAGTGAGCAGAGATTGAAAACATGACTAAATAGGAGTTATTTTAGAAGAAAGAAAAGCTTTATTTAAAATACAGACGTCATAAAGCAGTTGTAATGACTCTGACAGCAGGAACACTATGACATCACAGTCAGATTGCTGCTCGTCCTGCGGTTTGACACGAGCTTCTAAAAAGAGGCGACTCGTGAGCAAATCAGCAGATTCTGCATGAACGGACTTTAATGCTGCAGGTTTGATGCCCACTCATCACAGTTCAGTTTCACTTCCACGTCAACACTTCCTCTTCCTCGCTGACCTTCCCTGTCCTCTCTGTCCTGCTTTTGGTCAGAACAATAAATAAAACCAAGAACTGAAGCTCTGAATACTTCTCTTATGTACACATAAAGGGATAAAAATATACATTCATGTCTCTTTCTATTTTACACATACAACTCCTGATTTACACACTTTTCTATCAGACCGAGAAACAAACAGAAGAGAGCAATTTTATTACAGCAAATAAAAAAAATACATGATTTCAGCTTCAACATTTAGGTTTTGCGTCTCCTCACGTCTCCTCAGGGGTCTTCTCCTCTCCTTGCCGCTGCCTTATTTGCCTTGTCTCCCCTCCTCGCCTTCTAAATGTTGCTCAGACTCTGCGCCGTGGTCAGGGACCTCCTCCTCCTCCTCTCTCGCCGCGACACTTTTCTCAGCAGCGATTCTCTGAAGGTTCGGCACATGAGGAAGTAGATGATGGGGTCGAGGCAGACATTGAGTGCTGACAGGAAGAGCGTCCCCTCTTTCACCTGCAGCAGCAGGAAGCGGGCGTACCGGCTGAAGCTCGACTCCGGCATCTGGCTCAGCGTGTAGGGGATGCGGCAGACGTGGTACGGCACGAAGCAGATGAAGAACACCACCAGGATGCTGAAGATGCTCCGGTTGGACTTGCGGCAGACGTCGCTGTTATCGCAGCGAACCCGGCGGTACGACTGGTAGATGCGGCGGGAGATGGAGGCATAGCAGAAGGCGAGGACCGCCAGAGTCACCCAGAACATTGAGACGCTGAAGATCGAGGACACCCGGTGCCACTCTTTGCCCAGCGCCGTCTTCAGATCCATGCACTTGCGGGCGTTTTCCTCGTTGGCTTCCTTGCTCGTCAGCAAGCTGTTGGGCATGAGGAAAACGGTGAGGAGGGTCCAAGAGAGGACGGCCAACACCCGGGCACACTTGGGGTTCTGCAGGTGGTGCAGGGAAAAGATCCTGGCTACTCTTGTCCTGCAGGAGGTGGTGGTGATGGAGGAGGGGGAGGTTCGGACAATCTTGACGTAGCGCTCGAGGCTAATTAAGCCCATGAAGAGGATCCCCATGTACATGGAGCAGTAGAAGATCACAGCGCTGTAGCGGCAGACGATCACGTGGATGTACCAGCCGCCGAGTTCCAGCTGAGCCACGATCCTGAACGGGTAGGTGCACAGCATGAGGAGGTCGGCCACCACCATGTTCTTCAGGTAGACCACCAGCCCAGAGTCGGCGGGCACTCTGAAGAAGATACAGGCGGCTCCGCCATTCAGAAGCGAACCCACCAGAAAGATCACAAAGTAGAGCAGGGGCAGGATCTTCAGGGTGAAGACGCTGTTGAAGTCTGCCGTCTGGTTGGACAGTAGGCTGGTGGAGTTGTTGTGAGCCATCCCTGCAAACACGAAGAACACAGTACGAGCTTTAGGACGATTACAGGAAACATTTTTCATTGGCATTAATAAAACGGGAGAAATCAGTGACAGAGGTGACGCTCTGTGGCTCCACCTGCAGAATCATTCTCTTTGAAATGAGTGATAAACGTAATCGTCACTTGGAGGAGGTGGACAGACTCTCTGTGGTCAGTGTTTGGTTTCCACTGACAGAGCTGCAGACTGTCTGCATGCACCACCACAGCGGCGTCATGGTGTTATGACAGAGCACAAAGTAACGACCGCTGAAGGCCTGAATCTGCATTTGTGCTTTAACCCATGTTCAGTGTTACGTTGTTTCTGTGCTGCTCGGCTGAAAAAACCTTTTGTGTTCATGCAGTGAGCTGCTCTGTTTACACTGGGCACGTGCACAAACAAGGTTTCACGGACGCTTCCTTTGTCCTGCTCTTCACGCACTTCCCTCCGATCCTGATTCATCCCAGTCCAACACGCAGCGCTCTCGTCCTTCATCTGCGCTGTGAAAACACTTACGGTCGGGTTTGACAGGACAGCACCGGCTGCATCGCGTGTTCCCGTGCTAGTAAAGTTATTTTTAACCTCAGATTTCTGCTAGTGGTCATTCCTGCACTAACCACACAACCTGCTGGCTTTAATTCCACCTGAAACACTATTTGGTTTCTTGTGCACCTACACCAGTCAACAGAAGCTGTTAGTGAATAAGAAATCCTGTGTGGAGATGGACACTTCCACTGTGGATCAGAAGAGCCGATATGAAGAAGGATCAGACAGCAGTTTCCATTTCAGGGAAGCAGCTAAACTCCTGATCAGGCAGCGTGTGGCGTGTCCCTGCAGTGTGCTGTTCCTCTTTTCCTACCATCTCCACATTGCTGATTGTCTCATAAAGCCACTGAATGCCCACAGCTTTAGAACGAGGATGTTTACTTCCTGTGCCAGAGCCACCAATAAATGGCCTGTTCCTTTGTTTGCTGCAGCTCAGAGCGAGCCACAGGGGACGATCATGTCGACTAAATGCACCAACGTGTTATATTATCGACCCTTACGAGGGTCTTTTCAGAGAACAAGAACAAACAAAGTTTTTTTGATATCACATCACTCCAGGAAGCAGGCTCAACAAACTCTGAGTTCAAAAATAAACCCGGGAAAGGAATCCACTATCAACGGAGCGCCGATACCAGGATTCCCCAGACTTTACCCTGATATAACTTCATGTTAAATTAGACTTTAACCATCCATCCACTCTTTTATAATTATAATATTTCTGACTGTCTGAGGCAAAATTTCCCCGATTCAATTAGAATCGAATCGTGGATTGAATCGATTCGGGACCTTGTGAATCGAATCGATTCTAGAAATCAGTGACGATACCCAGCCCTAGTTGCAGGGCTAAGACTTTAACATTGCTTAAAATAATGCCGATTACATCTTGTGAACATCTGCTCTGCCAGCTGCCTGCACTGTTCGTCTGCAACCCCAAGCAAACCTAAGGCGTGCTGGACTCGAGCTTGGTAAACCAGCGGTGCACTTGACTCTCCTCCACATCCATAAAGTGCGCTACAAACACAAACAGCTAACAGGTGGATTTTCCTGTTTCAGTGCAGCTAGCGATGGGTGGAGAACCACTTACTGCTGACGGGTGTGGACAGTTTAGGATCAAACCCACTTCTGCTGCCACGGGCAGCGCAAAAGTACCCCTTAGACTGCTTTTAGTTTAGTTTCCTTGTTTTCCACTGCATCATTGATTCTATCACTAGTTAGCTAACATAAGCTAATGTAAGTCTGTTAGTGGCAACCAACCAACCACATGACAGCACTGTAGTGGCACAAGATGGCGCTACAAACTCTGAAGACGTCAGCTTCACAGACGGACTTAAATAAGACCGTTTTTTAGAGCAGGAGGCAAATTAGCCTTTAAACATGTGTGTGTCATGTCCACTGTAACACCAGAGCTCAGCTCAGAGACGTTAGCTAAGCCTGGTTCCTGGACCTGCGTCCTGGACTTCGTGGACTCTGCATTCTTTTGGGATACAAGTTCCCAAAGTTTGCATCTGTAGTATCTGATCATACACACTGAGAGGATGCTGACTATGCAATAACAGCTGCAAAGCTTCTGCTTTTACCTTTGACAGGCACAGGACGTGGTGCAGGACCTTCACTGATATTTCATGTTTATGAGACTTAAAGGGAAGTTTGCTTATAACTCCAGCCATTGTGTGAAGGCTGTAAACATTCACAGGAATCATTTGTTAAGTAAACGAGTCTCATCCAGCTCCCCGATGTCATTCCTGAGCATTTGTTTGTTTGCTGTGACTCAGTTATGGAAACAAACTCACTTCTTTGAAACTGAAGCTCTCACGAATCAGACCAGCAGACCCCATTCGTTCTGACTCGATAGTAAAACACTCATACTCAGTAAAACAAGAGCATCCATTTCCTGGATGGTCTGAACCACACAGTGTTTGTCGGGCACAAACAGTGAAGGTTTCAGTGTCAGTGACTTTGATTGGTGCAGACGAGGCCAAGCACATCACTCCGGGCCTCCTGTGACAGGACTACATCAATGCTGTTATTACAAATAGAAATTCACCTCACCCACCCAGGTGAAAAAGGTTTCTGTATCAGGCTGTTTCTTTATCCACTGTGGACTGACTGCTGGACCAAAGCACACAGCATGTTAAACCATGAGGCAGGTGGGCTTCAGCAGCAGAAGACCACACTGAGGCCACCTAAGGTCACCTAATCCAGGTCTAAGGATAAGATTTACCAAAGGGGGAAGTTAAAAACTTAATCTTAAGAGTAGAGATAGTCTCTGTCTCCTGAATCCAAAGCAGCATTTTGGATTAGCTGAAGGCTTTTCAGGGAGTTTTTAGGACTTCCTGATAATAATGAATTACAGTCGTCCAGCCTGGAAGTAATAAATGCATGAACTAGTTTTTCAGCGTCACTCTGAGACAGGATATTTCTAACTTTAGAGATGTTGCACAAATGGAAGAAAGCAGTCTTACATATGTGTTTAATATGTGCATTAAAGGACATTAGGTACCAGCTTGCAGAGCAGGACAGACGCAGCCAGGCTGCCTCTGTGTTAGCCCAGTCGACCAAAGGCAGAGACAGCAGCTATGCTGACGGTGGTTATCAGCGGCCTCTGTTTATCCAGGCTCTCCGAGTCAGACTTTCACTCTTTTCCTGCACCAAACCGACCAATTGTGTGACACCTACTCCAGTGAGAGACTTTCACAGAGCAGATCTATGTAGAATATAAAAATATTACAGACTGTGGGTAGTTGTTGCTACTTGCTGGCCACAGCTTTATTTTTAGCACTTTAAACTCGTTAAATCAAACTTAAATGCGTCAGCTGCAACAGATCAAAGTGAAAACCAGAAACAAACTAACAACAAGCTGAAGGAAGGAGGGGAAACAGGCGACCCAGCACAGAGTAAACCAGAAAAAACTACAAGCACAACAAAACCAGATATTCTGCTAATCTGGGCTCTGATAACTGACCAGGACCAGTATGTAACCAGTATGTAACCAGTATGTAACCAGTATGGATAGATTTGTCGGCACATCCTCACGAGTTTGGGGATGTGAGAAGAAATGAATCCACACATTAACCCTCTGTGGTTTTTTTGATACCTTTGGCGGTGTGGATGGTTTGTTGCTGTCATTTCTTTGGTCGCTGTTTTTTCCACTTCTCAGCATGCATGTGAACGCACCCACACACACACACACACACACACACACACACACACACACACACACACACACACACACACACACACACACACACACATGTAGGTTAAGAAAAAGAACCCTTTGGTTTAGCATGAAAACATGACCACATCACTTCATCTGAATCTTCAGTGCAGCTCGACCACAAACCAGCGGCTCTTCCTCTGCAGCGTCAGTACAAACCCTGTTTTTGACTCTGTGGTCAGAAATAAAAGATCAAACTGACACAAAACACAACTGAAGGATTTCTGAGTAAAACATGAAGTCAGCCTCAATCATGTCACAGAAGTGTTTTTCCTTGCAGCTCTGACTGTTATATTTCTGTAAGCTGCGCGTCCTGCAGCAGAATCTGTCCTCACGCTCGGGCTCCTGCGTTCGTGCGCCGTTACATCCTGACGTGTGTTTGTGCGTGTTTATGAGCTTGTTTGTGTTTGTTTTTGGGCTCGTTTTCTCATACTGTTGACATTACGTGACATGTTTCCACATTCTTGAATCAGTAAACCAAACAGAAACCTGCTGGATGAAACGACATTAATAAAACAGCACATGCCGCCAGCCTGTGCAGGTATAAGCGAGCAACAGCTGGCACACTTATATTAATGTGGAAACCACAACCGAGGTTACAGTTGGCTGCTGAAAATCTTTCTGCAGCCGCTCGTTTAGAGCAAAACTGTTGAGTTCATCTGATTCATTTGCACCTTTGAGCTCTTTTGAACATCCTGCTCTCCGTGTGTTTGTTTCATCCATGCATGCTGCAGGAGAGCGCAGCTTCTGCCCTCACACTTCGCTCTTTCTTACAGCAGCTGGGAGCAACGCATCACCACAGCGTGGCGTTTACATCTGCTGTTCACACTCGTGACAAATATCCCATCAGCTGAGGAGATTACCGACAAACGTCCTCATCTGATGGTGATGCGCTTTTTCAGTTTTCTAAAACTTTCTGAGCTCTTCTGATGTTTGATCACTTCTAATCTCCCTTCCTTCCTTCCTTCCTTCCTTCCTCTGAGATATTTAAAGAAAAAAAGTTTTGAGTGTTTTCTGTGCGTGTAATAAGTTGGCCCGCACCGATGTGAGCTAATGTTATCTAAATGTCAGAGTTGCCTCACTCAGGTTTGCAGCTGAAAGGTCAGATCGTGTGTTAATGTTTCCTTCACTCAACAGAAAAATAACCTTTACAACATCCACAAAGTTTTATAAGTAAGAAGCGCTCTGAACGCAGAACAAAGTCACATGAAGCAGCTGAGTGAGCAGAGAGCAGCGTGGTGGAGCATTCTTCCCCTGTGACGGATTTATCCCGAAACAGTTTGTTTGAGCCTCCGGCAGGTTTTACTGCTTCTTCGGGCTCCGGAGCCTCGGTGAGCCGAGGTCCACCACGCTGCCTCCACACGCATCACGCCTCTACAGCTACACCTCTCTTACATTAATCACAGACTGACCCAATAACACAGCTCTGTCATCAGCTTAAAGGTGCATCAGATGGTTCTCTCACCATAAACTCCAGATGTTGCTCAGGCTCCCATACAGATGTTGCCTTCACCTGTGGTCTGCTTTCCTGCTCTGTGAATGGGAAGCTGAAGTGCTGCTGACAGCTGAGTCTGAGCTGTTATAGTCTGCAGTGGACTCCACTTCCTCTCTCTCTCTCTCTCTAACCCCCCTCCCCCCGTAGAGGAGCCCTCCTCCTCTGTGTCTGACTAACACGTCTATGCAAACATGATAACCCTGCTCCGACCGTTGCATGTTACAACACACTGCTGAGGCCTCTGCATGACAAATACTCCACAAATGCAAAATCTGATGTGTTTGCTGCGTCACAGCTGGATGTTAGCAGATGTTTCTAATCACCTGTGAATATGGTGCTGATATGTGCGCTGGTGTGGACTGGGTAATGCGTTAGGAATGAAAGGATGCCCCGTCGTTTGAACTCTACAGAGAAAAACCGATGCAGCAGGCGAGTCCGTTTCACTGCAGCAGCTGGTACAGCGTCAGGGCGTCGGTGACAGTCGGAGGTGCAACCTGCTGGTATTAGACCCAAACACAGTGTCGTGACCTCATGCTGCCAAAGACGAGGAAGGAAAAGGTCAGCGGCCTGCAGCTGTAAACCCACTCCTGTTGGGGTTGTCTCACACTGCCCTTTTCCATCAGTGCGTACTCGACTCTCAGGGTTTCCACAGGTGCAGGTACCTGGTACCGAGTACTCGACTACCTGCTCTAAGCAACCATCCAAAAATGTGATGTGGCTGGATTGGCTGACCAATGGCATCGCTCGATGTGTCATGAGAGCAACTCCTTCACAGTGCCGTCTCTGAACTGTGACAAGATTTAAAACCAGAACTCTTCACATGCCACGAGTGTCCAAAAAATGCATCTACGTGCCTGAGTGCACTGAGGCGCTGCCACGCGATTGGCCGATTAGAAGCGAGCAGTTAGTGCGACTTTATTCTTTTGCCTCTTTGATTTGTGGTTTAAACATTTGCCTTAGAAAGACCTGAGCCGACACGAAGCCAGCATGAGCTGAAAGTTTGCTTCTCAGGTTCATCTGAACTTTTTTAATCTGCAGGGATTTTAGTTTTTTCCTGTCATGTTTTAAACTGACAGTTTCACAGTTTTCTGTCCCGACTTTGCTTCCTGCCAGCTTCATTCTGTTGTCACTGTTGTGCACGTCCTTGTTTTCGGGTGAATCCCTTCTGTAAACACTTCTCGTTCCAAGTTTGCATTTCTTGTAAGCTTCTAACCTTCTTCCTGTTGAGCTTTAGACCTTTGCCCCCCTCCCAGCCTGCACCCTACGTTATTTTTGCTCGTCTCAGCCTCTTCATTCTGTTTCCTTTGTTCTTGTAACTGTTGGTTCTTTAATTGAAGCTTGTTTTTCACTTCCCTCAGAGGCCCGGAGTAATTCCGGGTCTGTTGGTTTGCATGAAATTAGTGAAGATGTGAAATATGAAACAGCTGCTTTACATGTATCAGAACCTCAAATTCAAAGATGGCCAAACAGGACATGGCGGCAGAAACCCGAGTGCAGAGTTTTGTCCTGCACTGTTCACCTGTCGCTCTGAGCAGATAACAGGATGTGTTTCAGACTATTTCTGGGCAGATGTTCTCACTGCATCTTTTTTTTTAGCTCCAGCGTTTTCCAATTTTAGCCTTTTAGATCTCTCCCTCTCTTCCTTTGTTCCACTATGATGGGGGCTCCTCCTGCACCTCGCCGTCCACTTCAAATCGTTCTTTGGGTTTATTGTGCATCAGGTGCAGTAATGCTAAAGTTCATCCATCCACTCGTATCACCCACAGGAAGTCGTTTTAGGATTTTAACCCGTGTTTTTAGGGTGTGGTTTTTAATTAGCAGGCGCTTCATCTTTACTGCACGCTGTCTTAATCTTCTGACTGGATGCAGCTCTGCACAGCAGGGTGAGCTGCCCCTGTGCAATTTGCAGTTTTGCATGTTGACCACGTGACTTTAACTCGTCCACAGCTTTGGTTGGTGACAATTATGGTTACGGGTGGGATCAAGAGAATAAGGCCCAAAACCAGGCTGCGAGTGGGTGATGTACTGCTGGAGTCCAGGTCAAAGGTCTCCAGACCAGTTAGTGACTCCTGGAAACCACCTGTTGCTAAGGAAAACCTGTACTCGTCTTTGTGATTGCGTTCATCAGTAGCATGTTGCTGCAGTCGTACTTTCAAAGGATTGTCTATGAAAGCTGGGGAGCGTGCCGTAGACTGGACTGGGCCGACCGCTGAGTGTCGACCGTCATAACTACAGTACATGGTGTTTGGGTGAGATGCTTTGTAACTTCAGTCACGATTTTCACCGAGATTTAACACAAGATCCAAACCACACTGTGCCACTGCCCAAACACAACATTCAAAGTATAAAAACTGTTCCTTTGTGTTACATTCATACCAAATCACGTGTTTGAAGCAGTTCTTTCTTCCACACATTGATTCTCTGTATGCCATCGATGAACGTGGAGATGCATCTTTGATTAATACAACATCTTTTAGACTTTCTGCAAAATGAAAAAAGTTGAACCTGATCAAAGTCCTTTCTAAATGATGCTCATCAAGGCACCTTTGTAGGCAGAGCTGTGGATACAGTGAAGAATAGTTATCGTGACAGCGGCGCTCATGTGCCGACGTGTACACAAACATTTCTGGGGGATTTTCTGTTGACCGGTCCAGCAGTTTGTTTCTTTGTCATCTTCGGTCCTGCTGCGTCCGCCCACGCTGCCTCGCTCTGCAGGAGAATGGGAGGAAGAGGAATCCAGCAGGGAGGAGGAAGATATCAGACACGAGAGGAGGAAGTGGAGCATCTCTGTCATTTGAGCTGAAACAACACTAAACATCTGCACAGCTGCAGGGACGCGCGCCCAGTGAACGCAGCCCTGCTGCGCTGCGCTCAGCGCGCATTTACACTCACTCACATCTGTTTTTGTATGGTAACCTACATTTGTTCTGTACAGCAGCAGACTGTGAATAAATCCTCGTGGTTACCGCTAACAGCAGAGGATCGTGGCTCAAGAGTTGGCAGTTCGTCTTGTAGTCGGAAAGTTGCCGGTTCGATTCCCGGCTCGGACAGTCTCGGTCGTTGTGTCCTTGGGCAAGACACTTCACCCGTTGCCTACTGGTGGTGGTCAGAGGGCCCGGTGGCGCCAGTGTCCGGCAGCCTCGCCTCTGTCAGTGCACCCCAGGGTGGCTGTGGCTACAATGTAGCTGCCATCACCAGTGTGTGGATGACTGGATGTGTAAAATGCTTTGGGGTCCTTAGGGACTAATTAAAGCGCTATATAAATACAGGCCATTTACTATTTAGTCACATTCACGCTGTCTTGGAAACTGTGAGGTTGCTTTAGGATGATTTCACATGTCTTTGTATTAAGCTGGGCTCGCTGACGGGGCTCTGCCTTTTACTATAGAGGGCGCCGCAACCGTTGCTTGCCACCACTGACAAACAGCCCATCCCACTCTGAACACGTTAGTTTAACCCTAACAAACAGGATGGATTATGGAGAGATAAAAAGTCCAGTGGCTTTATTGTCATTCCAGCCATGTGCACAGTGAAGTGAGACAACATTCCTCCAAGACCACAGTGCTACAGATGACAGACAAACATGGGACCACAGAAAGTGCAAGTGTGCAAAAACTGCTAAAAACAAAAACAGTGCAACAGCAGACAGAAGTACAAAAGAAAAGTGCAACGATGACAGTGGGCTGTGCAAAAGTAACTCAGTGTGTGTGTGTGTGTGTGTTCCTGTCCAGCTATCTTTGTGAGGACCAAAATCTGCATTCTACTATACTTGTGAGAACCAACAGTCCCTTGTGAGGACACACTCACCGGTCCTCACAAGTTTGAAGCCTTTTTGAGGCTCAAAATGTGGTTTTAGTGTCAGGGTTACAATTAGGTTATGGTTTAGGGTTAGGCATTAATTTTTAATGGTTAGGGTAAGGGGCTAAGGAAACCATTATGTCAGTGAAGGTCCTCACTAAGATAGCTGAACAGCCTGGGGGAGGAAACTTTCTCAGTATGGCAGTGAGGGTACCTTTGCCAGAAGGAAACCGGGTGAAGTAGACAGAACAGCCTGGCTATGCTCTTCATCTCTCAGCTGGTCCTGCGTAGCTCTTCCTCATGTATCGCTGAACTTGTCCTGGTGTATCATCAAAAGCCTCTGAATCTGTCAGTCTGTCCTGACTGTGGACACCTGCCGTCCTCGGAGGAAATCAAACACGACAGTTAGCAGAATATTCAGAATTTACCTTTTTCTTAGACTCGCTTTTATAATTAATAATAATATTAATATAATTAATAACTTCTGCTGAGGTTTTGTTACAGTTTGGATTTGTCTGGGCCTCACGCTTTAATGTTTGCGCCCTCTAGTGGTTAAAATACTTCACCACAGGTGTTTGTCGCCCAGGGCTGGTGTTTAATCCTGAATGATTGTATTTGTCAGACCCTGATGCAGACTTGGAGTCAACACATGTTGGTCTGGTTTGCTCATTGAATTATTCCAAGAATAAGTCTGTTACATGATTTCATCCTGAAAAGATTTTTGTGAAATACTATTAGATCTCCTTCTGATTTCACTCTTTTGCTCACTAACATGTTTCAAAGATGTGTCCGGCAGCCTCGCCTCTGTCAGTGCGCCCCAGGGTGGCTGTGGCTACAATGTAGCTGCCATCACCAGTGTGTGAATGGGTGTGTAAAGCGCTATAGAAGTACAGGCCACTTACCATTTATATCCCCATCATGAAGTCTGTCCTTCTACAGAGCCTCTGCACATTCCCCACACTTTCATTTAGTTTCATTTCTTTTCATATTCTGAAGTCTGCAGATTTTCTCTGATCGGTTTCATTTACAGTCACGTGAACAGGACTGAAGGAGTGGAGTAGTGGAGAGCTGCAGCACTTTCACTTTAAAGATCAGAGGCTGACATCAGAAAATGACCTTGCGATGGTCACCTGAATATATTTTGCTGAGGTCTGAACTTTGAATGAACCCCTGCAGCCGCTTCTTTCTTTTCTTTTCAGCCATTCTGTCGGACATTTACCTCTGGGCTTGGGATCATCGGTCTTATTTACATACAATATTTTAAATAAGGCCATAACAACAACAACAACAACAACAATAATAATAATATGTCCTATTGAATAATATTTACAGTTTTCAAAAAGCCAAAAAGTTTTCTGAATTGATTTGCCTGTAAAGAAACAAAGATACTAAATGCAGAGGTGCAGGCTTTGACTTTAAAATTAAACATACTCCAGTATTCCTTATCTCTTTTTAGTTTTTAATCAATTAACTTTGTTTTTATTTACCTTTAAAAACAAGTCTTCGTTTTGTTTTCTTCTGTTTTCCCCCAGGAACTGGTCTTCGGTCCTGATCTAGTCAGACTCCGGGCTTTGGTTCATTGTGTGCCCCGGATCCGGCGCTCCCGGCCGGGTTTCTCCGCGGGTAGACCGAGGCCATAACTCGGCCATTATGCCCCGCCCCTCTGTCCGACCTCCGGAAGCCGGCTTAAAGCACAACGGAAACAGAGTTTATCACCGAAAAATGGATTAAAACTGTGTCTTTGGCGGTCATTGTCGGAGTCTCCGGGCCTTTAGAGGATGTCCACCACGGCGAGGAGCGGAGACATCATCCACCTGAACGTCGGAGGGAAGAGGTGAGACCCAGGAGTGGCTGCTAACCCGGCTAGCTCCCGCGGCTAACATGGGAGGATCCGTTATCGGACAGACTGCTTCCAGTATCATAGTGTAGTAATGTTCTCTAAAGTATCTCTGCGCTAAGACATTAAACACGTTTTATAACCCCTTCTATTGCACAGTATACTTTAGATGTTTTTAACCCGGTTATAAAGTCCGTGTTTCGCGCTTTGTGAGTTTTTCCAGCCCCGCACTTTGTTATTGTTAGCTAGCATAACTTTGCTCACACCAGAACCTGGCACAGAGGAGAGAAACAGGAAACGAGCCGCTGTAAGCTAGCTGTACTGCGCACATTAAACATATAAACGACGAATAAATAATAAAGTTCAGATTTACTTCAGTAAGAGTTTATATTTGGCCTGTTTAACGTAAATAAATTAAAACTATGCTGTCCGACAATGGAACTGTTAAAGTTAGCAAAACAGGTTTGTCTTTTGTTGAAAGGCAGGTGATGTCAGGTACATGTTCACCTATTAAACATGTCAGAGTCAGGCAGAGGGACTGTTTAAGTCAGGAGTGTTTATAAAGACTGAAGCTCATCGCTCGTTTTTTATTCAGTGTTTAGTGATAAAATATTGATCTTTAACCAAGACACGGATGCAGGAAATCACGGCGTGCTGGAGCGCAGCAGGGCAACAGTTTCATGTCCGTTAGTAAAAACGGATGTAAAAGTTTCTCGGTGCTCATTAGACTTTAATGTGCACCTGTGACTCCGTGCACGAGGCGCAGGTATCACCAGGGTCAGATAAGGAGTGAAAGGTCAGTGAGGAGGAGGAGGAGAGGGGAGCTGTTCACACTGCTGTTATTTCTGTTGTTTTATGACAACACGAGAGTCAACGAGTGTGTGTTTGCTTTCAGGTTCAGCACCTCCCGCCAGACGCTCACCTGGGTCCCTGACTCCTTTTTCTCCAGGTGGGTCAGAGAGGGAGACCCTGGCTGTCGGGGGCTTTTAGGTTACTTTCTCTGGACTACATGCACTTCACTCCCTAAAAGCTGATTTTGAGCTGGACATGCTAAAAGTCTGCTCATTTGGTCGAATGTGTGCAGAAACATGCATGTTAATATGCGTACGTGAGCTAGTCTGTGATGTGATGAAATTGTCGTGTAAGTGAAATGAAAGGCAGATGTGACTGAACTGGTTCTTGTATTTTGGAAAGCTGAGTTTGCTGGTTTCTGACATCTTGATGGTTTCTTTGGGGGTTTTCTCTCTTCAGCCTTTTGAGCGGCCGGATCTCGACTCTGAAGGATGAAACTGGAGCTGTAAGTAAAGCTCCTCTTCCTCACGTCCCCGCATGCTTTTCCTCCTCGCGATAACTGCGTTTGTCCCTCCTCTCTCGCTGTAGATCTTCATCGACAGGGACCCCTCCCTGTTCGCGACCATCCTCAACTTCCTGCGGACCAAAGAGCTCCACCCGCGCTCCATCAACGTGCACATGCTCATGCACGAGGCCGAGTTCTACGGCATCACACCGCTCGGTGAGGCTGGACCGCACTCTGAGCTGAGCACGTAAAGCCGCAGACGTCGCTAAACGTTCTTCATCACTTTGTTTTTGGAACAGTGCGTAAGCTGCAGCTGTGTGACGAGCTGGACCGGTCGTCCTGCGGAAACGTGCTTTTCAACGGTTACCTGCCGCCTGCAGGTACACCTGTCCTCACAGCACACCTGACCCCCACCTGACAGGGCCTTCAGGAAGTTTAAATGCACAACACATAATTTATGCAGGTGTTAGGATGCTTTCTATAAAAATGTAACTAATTTAAAAAAAAATTGAAATTAAATATCTTAAACTTCAAAATGCTTTATCGGGTAAAATTTTCATAGAATGTGAGCATGTCTGTATTTATTATATACGAATCATTGCAAACTTAAAAAGTTGTTATGATTAAAATAACGAAATCTTTTCTGTTTCAGATAAAATGTGCCGCAGGAGGCTCACCACTCACATAAAACGATGCAAATATAATTAATGTCCTGTTTCTAACTGAAACGTGGAGGCGTGATCCTGATTCACAGCTCCTTCTGTCTGTGTCGTCCCAGTGCACCCGGCGAAGCGTCGGAACCGTCACAGCGTGGCCGGGTCGCAGTTCATGGCGGGCCGCGTTGTTCCTGTAGAGCGAGCGCCGGTCCGACGCAGCAACACGATGCCTCCGAACCTCGGGAATTCTGGGATACTGGGAAGAGGCATGAACGAGGATCGGACGTCAGGAGGTCGGCACGTTAAATAATGCTTCTTTATTTTGTACTTTTTTAAGATCGGAGGGACGTGGTGGGAGTTTCATTGTGTGTGCGTGCGTGTGCGTGCGTGTGTGTGCGTGTGTGCGTTCAGGGCACTCATCTGACCCCGGCATGGTTCGGATCATCTGCGGCCATCATAACTGGATCGCTGTGGCCTACGCGCAGTTCGTGGTCTGCTACAGGTAAACGCGTCACATGACCTCTGTTGTTTATTTGTTTTCACGTGACTGGGAGCGGCTCAGACACATCGGCACATCCTGCTGCATCCACACCTCCGTCCGAGCATCTGTAGCCGTTTCAGTAACACCGTGAGCCTCCTTAGAGAGACGTGCACACACGTGCGCACAGGTCACTGCTGCGTGCTCTCACACACCTTTAACTGCAGGTCGCAGGTCATTTATCACCCGTTTAAATTTGACTGTAGTCTGAGGTTTGCGTTAATCTCAGATTAGCTAATACTCGGGCCAAAGCCCAATAATCCTTATTCCGTACTGAGTCGTCCCGTCAGTTTGTAGTCTGTCAGAGAAGTGGGGGGGAAAAGCTGTTTTAGCTCCTCCCACTGTAAGCTAACTGTCTTCTGATTGGCTGTCCCTCTCCTGCCTCCTCCTTCCCGCCTCCTCTCTCAGGGTGAAGGAGTCGACCGGGTGGCAGCAGGTCTTCACCTCTCCCCGCCTCGACTGGATGATCGACAGAGTCGCGCTCAACGCCAAAGTGATGGGCGGGTCGCTGGGAGACAACGACAAGATGGTGGCTGTCGCCTCGGTGACGGAGATCATCCTCTGGTCCATTTGCCCTGATGGCAACGGCAATGAAATCGGTACGAGTTTCTGCGCAGTGTTCCCGGGAATCGGGACGTAGGTTTGATGAGCTGCTCGGGAAACGTTCCCAGTAACAAAAACAAAAACAAACGTGTTTCTCCCTCCCCGCAGGCGTCTTCAGTCTCAATGTCCCCGCTGAGGCTCTCTTCTTTGTTGGTAACCAGCTCATCGCCACCAGCCACACGGGGAAGGTGGGGGTGTGGAACGCAGTCACCAAACACTGGCAGGTGGGTGGAGACGCTCTCAGATGGTCGCTTCAGTGGAAGTGCTGAAGCCTGAACACCTGCCGAGGGAGCTGATTGGACCAAGTCTGTTTCAGGTGGTTATCGGTCTGCTTCACACATGTTCTCTGTGACCTTTGCAGAACCAGGATGTGGTTCCCATCAGCAGCTACGACACCGCCGGCTCCTTCCTTATCCTGGGCTGCAATAACGGCTCCATCTACTACATCGGTAAGAAGCTGCAGATCGATGAGTCGGATCAACTGAAAACTGCTCAGTACGAGTATAAATTCATCAGATTGTTGGCTCGTGGTCATTAATTTACCAACCAGAACCTGAATCTGTTCAGTAAATGCTGCGGGCCACTCTCACCAGCTTTCATTGGGAGGCTTTGGCTTCACGACTTGACAGATGTTTAAAAAGTCCCCGCTGTTCACAATGTCCCTATTTGCTGGTCAGATGTTCAGAAGTTTCCTCTGAGGATGAAGGATAACGACCTGCTGGTGACGGAGCTGTACAGAGACCCGACCGAAGACGCCATCACCGCTCTCAGCGTCTACCTCACACCCAAAACAAGTACGGAGACACTGACACTGCTGCTAATACAACCACTGCAGGGCGTCAGTTTTCTCCACATTCCTTCACCTCAGTCTGTTAGAGACGAGTCAGGGAAAGTCTTATTTTTCATGTTCCTGCAGCCGTCTCACACTTAGCCCGGTTTGCTCAGGTGACAGCGGGAACTGGATCGAGATTGCGTACGGGACCAGCTCGGGGACTGTTCGCGTCATCGTTCAGCATCCAGAGACCGTGGGCTCAGGGCCTCAGCTTTTTCAGACCTTCTCTGTCCACCGCAGCCCCGTCACCAAGATCATGCTGTCGGAAAAGCACCTCATCTCAGGTACGAGAATCGCCTCGTCTTGGAAACTGGCGTTCTGTGTCGAATGCAGGGCTTAAGCTGATGTCTGCAGCTCGTTCATGGTGTCGTTGTTTCTGAGCTCCTCTTCGTCGTCCTTCAGTTTGTGCAGATAACAACCACGTGCGGACGTGGACGGTGACTCGCTTCAGAGGAATGATCTCCACCCAGCCGGGGTCCACGCCGCTCACCTCCTTCAAGATCCTCAGCCTGGACGACGTGGACGGGCACGGAGGCTGCAGCGCCGGCACCGAGATCGGTAACTGTCACCCCGATCGCAGTCCGAGCTGTGTTTGAGGACTGTAGCTCTGCTTCTGTAATGAAGCGATGGAATTCATCAAAGACAATCAAACTTTGACTTTGTCAGATTTCTTCAGATCTCCTTTCGTTTCACTGTCTCGTTGGTTTCAGGGCCGTATGGAGAGAGAGACGATCAGCAGGTGTTTATCCAGAGAGTCGTTCCCGACACGGATAAACTCTACGTCCGGTTGTCCTCCAACGGGAAGAGGTGGGAGAGCCGTAGACACTTGTAACCCACCTGGTTATAACTGTGTGTGGTCAGTTTAGTTTTAGGATCCCCGTTCGCTCCTGCAGTAACAGTAGCTGCTGTTCCTGTTCCGTACATGCATGAAAGACAAACAACACAATTAAAAACAACAACACTGTCCTCGGCGTCACATTGGTTCAACAAGGAGGTAACGAAACACGCCGCCTGTCTGTCGACTGGCGTGTAGAGTATTGACGTCCATGTTGGAAAGTAAACGTAATAACAGAACAACCCGCGAGCACACGATGTGTGATCATGTGACACTGAAGGTTAAAGAACGTTTAGAACCAAACGTCTGTTAAGACCAAAATATCGTGTGTGTGTGTGTCAGGGTATGTGAGGTGCGTTCGGTGGATGGGACCTCCATCACGGCCTTCATGGTCCACGAGTGCGAGGGCTCGAGCCGCATCGGCTCTCGGCCGCGTCGCTACCTGTTCAGCGGCCACAGCAACGGCAGCATCCAGATGTGGGACCTGACCACCGCCATGGAGATCGCCGGCAAGGTCGACATCAGAGGTAAAACTCCAGACTCGTGATGTAGAAGAACAACTTCTTGTGCTCTGCAGTTAGTTAGCAGCTGATCAACATGGGTTCTCATTGGCTGTTTGGCAGCACTGGGCGGACCCACAGAGGAGGAGCTGCTGGAGCTGCTGGACCAGTGCGACCTGGCTCTGACCAGAACACCTGACAGCACGCCCCGAGCTTCCACCTGCAGGTAGAGTTCCCTCCCACTGAGCCTCATTCACACAGGGTGATGCGGTGCAGAGTCCACGTTCTTCTTTGGTGTTTCTATTTTGACAGATGACTTCTAATCTCGCGTCTTTGATGGATGCCATTGGTCGTTTGCAGTCGTAAACATCATGCTCTTACTGTGGTTGCTGACTTGTGTCACTTCCTGTTCCTGCAGCCTTCACTCTCAGCTCAGCGATGCCTTCAGGACAGAGCACCTTCGCTCTATGGGAGGAGGACGAGGTGCAGCCGGAGGTTCGGGTTCGTCTGCGTCGCTGTACGGCAGCCTCCCCCGCCAGGCTCCGCCCCCCGTTCCCTTCGCTAAACCTGCCCGAGAAGCTGGCCTTTCACCTGGACTGCAACAAGGCCCCTCCTACCCCACCTGCAGCCAGACCAGCAGCCCCCGTCCCCTCAGGCATCTGGACCGGGACAAAGAATGTGGGTCTGTGCGCAGGGGGAGCTTTGTTGAGCGCTGCCAGGAGCTCGCCAAGGGTTCAGAGGCGGCTGTGAGCGTAGGGTTCCCGCCGGGGTCAGAGGGCATCAGGCGGAGCCTGGCGGTGTGCAGTGAGTTGGAGGCCAAATTCGGCCTTAGGACCCCTCCCACCTTCACTGTACCCCCTGCTGCTCGACATTCACCTGGACCGCCATCATCGCTGTCCTCGTCACCGCTCTCCTCGTCATTACACCGCAGGACCTCACCCGCTTCCCCGCCGAGCCCTGCCTCCGCAGCGGTGAGCCCGACCCGTTCTCAGGCATCTGTCTCCCCTCGCCACAACACTGCGGCGTCACCCGTTGATTCCTCGGGGACCCCCGAGAGTCCCCCAGGTCCCGACAGCCCCACCCCTTCTGGCCCGCCCACCAGCCCCAAACCACATATGAATGAGACCAGCTTCTGATTGGCTGATCTGCCTGAGAGCTTCGGGTTCAGGTGGACACACGATGGCTGAAAAAACTGAAAACATGACTAAAAGCTGTTGTCAGGTGAGACGTGAAGAAGAAAATGATACGATCAGCTCCTCCGGTGGTTTTTGATAACGGCTGCAGATCGACCTTCAGTCTTTATTTCAGGTAAAACAAGAAAAGGCCCCAAGGCGAGGAGAAGTAACCTCTTTGGCACAAAAGCGTCTTTTAATTAGAATTGGATGGTTGTGACAGGATGAAGACCAGGTCAGAGCTGCTGCAGGAAGCCTGGGTTTGTTTGAACCACGTCAGCATGCTGATGCGTCGCTGTTATCAGAGTAACCTGTCGCACTGTAACGTCACAGTTCAGCTTCTGGCAGCTGAAGAGACGGACGCTTCCTTCGGGAGGCGGTGGAGACCAAAAACTGAGCTAAAAG
The DNA here is from genome assembly GCF_057381845.1 of Rhamphochromis longiceps. NCBI lineage: Eukaryota > Metazoa > Chordata > Actinopteri > Cichliformes > Cichlidae > Rhamphochromis > Rhamphochromis longiceps. Next base: position 40,478,268 of record NC_140570.1, on the reverse strand, counting down.
AGTGAAATCCCAAACGGAGACTCCTCAGGTGATCGAGCACAAAGCTGTTTGTAGCTTTTCTAACCAGCACTCTTTCTAACTTTTCTAACAGACTTCACAGTTTTGTCTTTTTATTTCATTTGTATGTTTGCTGACTTACCGACCCTGAACGTCTCACAGCTGCTTTGAGGAAACCTGATAATTCCCCAGAATCTCCAGGAACTTCCCTGGAACAAAAACTAATTTGCAGATGAAATAAAATAATTAAAGGGTCAAAAAACTGAAGCGATTTGAAGGGAACTGAATCTGTGTGCATCAGGACTCGTTTCCCTGTTTGGGTCTTCAGGTCTCTGAAACCGCCTTTGAAGGTTTTATGAACTCTACATGTTTACTCTGGACGTTTTCAAACTCATCATGTCACCAAAATATCAAAAATCCAATTTAAATTTAAAGTCTGAGCTCGTTTGAAGCTCATTCCCTGGGAGTGCAGAGGGTGTAACTGTTTAGGTTTTCTGTAGTACACTTTATGGCCAGCAGGGGGAGACTCCAGTACAGGAATGTTAGGGGTGCAGCTCACCTGTTACCCAATTTCTTCATGGTGCGTTCAGGGCTGTCAGGCGATTATTTTTCACGACTTTCTACTGTTTCTCAGATTTTGTAAGTTACCTATGAATCCTGATGATGCATTAATAATCCGAATCGATAATAAACAATAATATATCACTCAAAGCACGGAGTCCTTTTTCTGCTGCATTGGTGCTTTTAAGGGGAAAATGTATTTCCAGGAAGCCTCAGAGTAAACCGGTGATTACAGGAAAACTGCGTCTTCCTCCTTTACTGTGATGAAGCAGAGCCGCCTGCTGCCCACAGTCTTCCTCGGGTAAGCTGACCTCAGACACGGGTTAGTTTCTGATGTTCGCTCAGCTTTGAACACACTTTTAGCTTCAGCCTGTCGCTCTGTTTGCTTTGAGCTGCTTCGTGGTTCAGGCTACATACACTGCATTTTTTATGAGTACTTGACGTTTGTGGTATTTACACTGCTATGACTGAATTTCCCTGTGGGAATAATAAAGTCTCTGAGTTACAAGATGAAGATTTTACAGTGACAAATTGACAAACTCCACGAGGTCTTCGCTCTTATGTTTTACTTTTCTTTTTCTTTTTTTTAAAAATATGTTTAACTTAACTGTTATTTTATTATGTCTATTTTATTATTTATTAATAATATATCATTATATTATGTATATTGTTTGAAATGGTGAAAAACTAGAGAGAGACTTCCACAGAGGATGACAAATTTCTAGTTTCCTACGACCTGTGAATGCAGCATCTTCAGCCATTAGGAATCTGTAATGTTTTTAATGGTTTCCAACTCTGTGCGTACAGCTCAGCTCGTGTTGTAAAGACTCATGTCTTAGAGACATGACGAGATATTTTAGAAGATAAAAGATGAGCACCTGATTTTATTCCAAAAGCTTTAATTTATTGTTATAACAAACAGCTGACACAGTAAACATCCACAGCCATTTAAACGACGACTCAGCATCGCAGTTTGATCGCATCATCGTGGAAAAATGGATATCACACAAAAATATTTTAGTTTATAAAAATAAATTTAAATCTGACTCTAGATATGCCCACCTTTTCCTACAGGAGGCGGAGCTTAAAGAAGTGTTTGCTGATTGGTTAAAGTGGCTCTGTTCTGCTTTCCTGTTCATAACATGAGCCAAGTTTCTAATAACGACTTCAGTGAGACGAACACTCTGTTTCAAACTTTTTTTTTTTCTGATGTTGGTCTGTGATGTCACAGAGGATATCCCTACTGTAGTCATCTCAGACATAAAGGCCCCGCCCACTCGCCGTTCAAACATTTAAGTAGGACGGTAGCCCTTAAACAGGGAGTAGCTTGTTTGAGACAGAGGCCCAGTATCAGACAAAGAAGGGTTATTCTGAACTGTGACTCATGCAAAGCTGCCCTAGCAGAACCCACGCTGCAAATGAGTAGAACGGTTCCACTTTAATGTTTTCTGATGAAAAGCTGTAACGCTGGATCTTTGAGCAGAAATGAGCTTTACTGAGCAGGAACGGTCCCATAAACAAAAAATACGGAAGCTCATTTCTGCCAAAAAACAAACATCATGATACAAAAATATAACTTCTCTGAAAGCTAAAAGTCAAGTGCATTGGGTCATTTTACAGTCTCCCCGATAAATGGCCGACAGGACGCAGTCAGGCCTTGGCGTCGAGCATCTCCAGCAGCAGTTTGTGGATGGGGACGTGGCGGTGGCGGTGCAGCCGCAGGAAAGCCTGCACGGCTCGGTCGGCGGTCTGTCGTAGCAGGGGGAGGGTCATGAGCAGCCGTCCTGCTCGGTGCTGCTCCCGGCGGGACGACTCGTAGTCCTGCAGCGCCTCGTGGAGCCCGTCCTGAAACCTCTGCACCGAGTCCGGGCAGTCCACCGGGTCGGCGTCTGACAGACGGACAGACGCAGGTTAGAATGCTTCCTCGCTCATTACACCCAGCATGCTCAGCTGTATCAGGACAAACGACCAAAACACTCTGCTACAAACACAAAGTGCAGTTCCTCTCATGGCCACTTGAGGCTCTGGTCTAAATATGGTCACTACTGGCTCCAAAAGTCTCTCACCTACATCATGTGAGGTCATGTGATTGGTTGGTTTTGTGTTAGCAGGAAAACTGAACTGGTTACGGATGAGTTTGCATGAAACTCGACATCCGATGGTGGAGGACGTGTGCAGTGTCAGACTGCTTTAGTTTTTAAAGACTGGGTCCTGTTCACGTCTCTAAATCACAGACCGGAACGTTTGGGTGCTGCTTGTTAATCAATATGTTTCCCCTGATCGACTGATCAGAAGCTGTGAGTGTGTCTGCACGTCTGAGCCTGAGCATCTGCAGGTTTAGGACGGCTGTGCAGCCACAGGCCTGTCTGCCAGTCTGTTTATTGATCTGAGGCTGAGACAGTGAGAGTCTGAGCAGACTTCAGTGTTATTGATCGGCTGCTCCTCGCCTGCAGCCTCCAGCGCCGCCACTAAACGCTCTGCTGACCACTGAACTGCGACAGAGTGAGAGCCACAAAACTAATTCAAGTCTGGGATTAATCAATACTGCTGTTTCAGCTCCCAGAGTCTGATCAATATCAATAACCACTCCTCTAAGATCAATGAGTGGAGTGGTTATTGTGGTAAAATCAATATCTGAGTTCATGCTGGAGCTCCTCAGCTGTCCCGCTCACAGATACACAGCAGCCATATTGATCAGGTGTGTGTGTGTGTGTGTGTGTGTGTGTGTGTGTGTGTGTGTGTGTGTGTGTGTGTGTGTGTAAAACTGTAAAAGCTGTAAAACATGAGAGTGCTGGAATTCCTGCATCATTTATACCACAGTACTGTCCTGTGAGATGCAGACGAGTTGTTTAACTTAATCATCATTCATCTCAGGCTCTTATTTTGAAACTCAGACAGCCAGGAAGTGTTAATATCTGAGTTCATGTGCAGCCATAACGCTTTGAGTCAAACAGAAACCATGAAGAATGTGTCTCCTAAACACTGAGCATAAGCAGGTTACTCCATCAGGACGAGATTAAAACGAGATTATTTGTTTCTCCTATAAAACTGCAGGGAAACATCGCCCCCTACAGGCCTGTTCTGCCCTGACACACAGTACTGTCCTACTGTGGTTACAGGCAGTGGTGCTAATGGCTTGTTCTTACCAGAGTTGGCAAGTGCCATGGCCTTCAGGGTCACCACCTCCTCAGGGCTCAGCTTCATCGCTCTGTATTTCGCTATCAGGTGACGCAGCGCCTCGTACAGGTCAGCCAATCCCGTGGCTCGACACTGAGCTTCGTCCAGACACAGATTCCCGGCAAACACGAGCTCGTCCCCCCCTGCGCCCTGAGAGCGCCAGGCCACACCCACCAGCAGCGCCTCCATCCAGCCGCTCTGCAGAAGCGACATCTGATCGACCAATGAGAGTCCGGAGAAGCCTGGGAGTGGGCGGGGCAGAGTAATAAATGACAAATAATAATAATTATTATTATTATATTACCTGTGTTTATACATAATGTTCCAGTGCTCTGGATAACCAAGTAAAGGTTAAGGGTGGGTGTGGTCTGGATTGGGGACCAGGTGGAGGTTGAGGGTGGGCGTGGTCTTGATTGGGGACCTGTTTGGTGGTCTCGAGCGTGTACCTGGAATCTGTTTTGCCCAGCCAATCAGAAGCAGCAGCTCCCGGTTCAGGAGGTCACACAGGATCAGCAGGATCCGCAAGCTGCTGTCATTGGTCGAATCGTCCTGATTGGCAGCTAAAGGGGCGGGCTCTGTGAGCAGCAGGTGGGAAATGACCTTGTTCCCTAAAAGACAGGAAGTGGATGATAAACGGCGTGGACGAGTAGTTTGACCTGAAAGCCTTCAGAGGGAGCGAAGGTGAACTCACTGCTGCTGCTCGGGTGGCTGTACGGGGCTTTGCTGCATAAACTCAGTCCCGTCTCCACCCGCCTCTTGTACTTCTGGCGCCCCCCTCTGACGCGGTCCAGACGGACACCTGCAACACGCAGAGGCGTTTCACACACACGTAGTTCTACTTCCTGCCAGCTCTTAACGGTCGTTTGGTGTAACGTACCCTCCCTCATCATCCCGGCCTGCAGACATTTCTGGAAGCGGCAGGCCTGACAGGCTTTCCTCCTCCGCTTCGTGATCTCGCACTCATTCATCACCGGGCAGCTGTACTCGATGTTACCTAGGTAACCACAACAGGAAATAAAAGCAGGAGTGTCAGTAGCTGTGTCCCAAAACGTAGGCTGCATACTTCGGAGGCCGCATTTGAAGGCCGATTACGTCACAGCCAGGCGACGAAGGCTGTCCCAATTCATCGACTCCTTCAAATGCGTCCTTCATTTCCCCGAATTTGAAGGATGGGACGGGTGTGTCCTTCGTGGCCCACCATATCCCAGAATTCATAGCGCGGCCCAGCCAATTCCAGTTTCCAACAATGGCGGCCGCTACTAAGTTTTAATATTACTCTTATTAATCTTTCTGTGTCTCAAAATAAACGTTTAACATATTTTCAGTAGCTGTGTAAACTTCAAATATCTGCTCGGTTTATCGAGACATCACATATTTGCAAATGCAGTGGTCAGTTTGTAGGGTGCTTTATATTCTGTGGTCACAGCTCTGCAGTAATGCAGGATCTTTGTGAGAGTCTCTCAGACTGTGATCAGAAATGAACCCAAACTCTCATCGTGGATCAATAACGTGGATCATCGTGCCCTGTAATATTAAAACCCTCTGCTGTGAGTTTCTTCGTGGCCTCCCTTTGACCTCTCTGCACACATCAATAAGTGAAGTGATCGGGCGTGACCAATCGATCGCCCGGAATGAGAAACAAGCAGCTGATGTGAGAGACGACGGCTTCTCACACTAATCGATACAGCGAGCGCTGCTGTATTGATCGGCTAATGAATCACACAGACTGTAAGACCTTTGATATTTAATAGAAACCAGCTGAGCGTCTATTTATTTATGACTCTACTGATGACTTGGATTCCCTGTTTGTCCTTTTTAGTGTTTTTTGTAAGGCAGTTTCACATCGCGGGTCGATCTTCACAGGATGTCCTTTGTAACCACGTTATTCTAAAGGGTGCCGTTAAAAACCTATTTGGAGGTTTCACACAGGAGACGTGCAAAAAGCGTAATTTGGCTGCTGTTTGGACACATTTACACTCAACAGCCTGATGTCATAAACGACCAGCATCGTTTACACTAGTAACAGTAAGAATTATATTTTATAAATATATCATCAGCCGTCCTCATCCTCATGTTTTTATTTCTTTATACAGGAGATGATGAACGTGCTCCTCCCACCTTGGATGGTCCTCTTGAAGAAAGCCTTGCAGGCCTCGCAGGACGCCACGCCGTAGTGATACCCGGAGGCGAAGTCTCCGCACACCAGACACAGCCTTTTGGGCCCCACGGCCCCCATCGAGGTCATGTAGTCGCCCCTCAGGATCGAGTTGACCTGCAGATATACGACATCATCATCAGTGGCGAGCAGTAAGACGGTCCCCACAGACCTCAGCTAACTGTTCCTGGACTGGACCTCGGGGCTGCGTTTGAGTGGTGTTGGGGCCTTTTTAATGGCCAATCACATGACTGCTGTGAGGTTTCTGTACTAACACACCTCCATGAAGGCGGAGCTCCAGTTTTAGTGACGTTCGAGGATTTTATTTGGATGTCAGTGAGCTCAGCAGGTACCTCAGTCCAACCTTCAGCTCTGACTCTAGTCTGGATTAAGACTTTTGGGGCACCAGAGAAAACTTCCAGGAACAGTTGGATACGGACGTGAATTTGAAGTTTGGCAGTTCGACCCCGGGGACGTTCAGACTTTAAGAGTGTTTGTGTTTTTAAATGTGATTAAACAGAAACTTCACCTGCGCTGAAAACGAGTCCGATACAGAAAAACACAGCGACGCTTCCGACACCAAGACGCTACTTCCACCGCTGGAACTACATCCTGTCGGGGAGTCAGGCTCCGCTGCTCGGCACAGGAGACTGTACGGTGAGGAGGAGGAGGAGGATGAGGAGGAAGAAGAAGCCGGGCTGTGGAGGAAGAATTCTGCATGTGAAGGGCTGAGAGTGGGAGTGGCTTCCAGAGGAAAGGCGGGACCAATGGGGGAGGAGTGGAGGAAGGAGGGTGGAGATTGAGGTTCATCTCTGGGGGAGGAGGAGGGAGAAGAGGAGTCCAGGATGCTAAGGAGGAAGAAGAAAGAGGAGCATGAAATACAAACCAGGACAAAATGTGCAGAACACAAAATAAAATCTCGAGCCGACTGCTGACATTAGTGAGGCCGTTAATGACCTGCAGGGTTAAAAACAGAAGATTTGGGTTTCCCATGAACGCATTCCAAGTTTCACAAGTTTGGTGCGAAGAGTTTAAACGTGCATTCTGTGTAATGACCAGCAGGGGGCGCTTTACAAGAAAATGAGCCTTTAAATCTGAGCTCGTAGTCGTGCAAAGGTGACGTTTGTTCGCGTTCATCGGTACAAAGTGTCGCGTTGTTAATGCCAGATCGTGTTTTACGATAATGAAAACAAGTCTTTTCAGATAAGGTTTGGTCTGTGTGCTTCTCTGATCAGAGAAAGCTCCGCCTGTAAAAGTGGAAATCATCATTGATGTTGTGCACATGGACATGAGTCTGTGTGGGAGTGCAGCGCTGCAACGTCGCGTTCAAGGACAGGAAAACTTATTATTTATATTCACATCAACACAGAGGTTGTATTTCACAAACCGTGTGAGTCTGCACAGCGTGTTCATCATACATAATATACAAACGTCATACACATTTGCACAGAATTGGAGTTATTTTAAAAACAGAGCAGCATCGTTTGTTTTTGTTTTTTTCAGACGCACAAAGAACAGAGTTAAACTTGGGGAACGCTGCCACACAGTGTTCGCATCAGATTTTAAAGAGTTTCCAAAAGTACCTTCAAACGTTTTAGATTTATTTGTCTGTGCTACTCAAAACGTGCTGCAAAGAAAACTGTCACACATCCAGAAAAAGCGCGTTAACTTCACTAAAACGTTTGAATCTGGACCTGAGGACGGTTTCAGGCCGAGGCTCCGTGAACTCACCGCTGCGGGCTGAGCAGGTCGCCCGTCACGCAGAAGTCCTTCAGCTCCATCGTGAAGCTGCTGTGGAGCGTCCAACACCCGAGTAATAAAAGTCTCTGATGATACTTCAATGTCCAACGAAAAAGTGGGACAAACGTGCTGAGACTGTCTCAGAGGGACATCTGAGGCTTTCAGGAGTCTGCACTGTTATTTATCTGTTTGTTGTGTCATCGCAAGGGATGGGAGTGAGGGGGCGGGGCCTGTAGGATCAGCCAATCAGCATATTGCTTCTCTGAGAGGGCGTGGTGGGAGTTAGCTTCTCCTCCTCTTCCACCAATCATCTCTATTGATTTGGACAGAGACAGATGTAGGCCACGGGAGGCCGAAGCTCCGGTCTGCTGATGTCACCCTGTAGCGTCTACATCTGTAAATATGCAACACACAAATACAAGCATACTGTAATTCGTGAAACTGGATGACGGTAAAAATAAATAAAAATAAAAAGAGACGCTGAGAGCACGTGAAGCCTGAAGGTCCGTGAGGCGTTCAGGAGCCTTGAAAATGTTCCTACTTTTCCTACTTTCATGCCATCACAAAACACAATCAGTACAGCTATGACCCTGGTTTTTGCCCCACTGCGGGCTTCCGGAAGCTGGCCAGTCAGAAGGAAGAGGCCGTTTTAGGGACTTTAAAGAGACGCATGTTTCAGACAGAGGATGAAGTGAGGCGCTGCACTGAGGCAGACAGAAGGAAGGGTGGAGCTGAGAACGAGCAGCGGTCCTGCTTTAGCAACTTAAAGCCTTTTCATGTATTTCATTTCCAGATTAGAACTTTTTGTTTTGTCGTGTTGTTTCGAGCTGCCTGAACATCTGGCCAGACGCTGATAATGATGTCACAGATTCTTAAGTTTGAGCAAAACTTATATAAAAAAAATAGTGTTTTATCCACCGTAGAAGTTCTCCTGTGGTGAATCATGTTTTTTGTTTACATCAATAACTGATGACATGAAGGACGAGAAACACTTGAAAACCACTTTGTGTTCAGGGCGCTGACCCGAGCGGCGAGGATTGAGGCTGCTGAAGCAGCAACTTTCTGACAGCGAGGTGTGTGATGTAAACACACACACACACAGTGTCCTAATCTTACACTCAGACGTTCAGGCAGCTCAGATCAGTCTCACCTACATCTGCTGTTTCATAAGAGCTGCATATCCAGACCCGTCTGTCGGAAGATGTGGTTCAGCTGATGATTCACACACAGCTGAAAGTTAAAGGATGAGTCCTGTTTGCTTCAGCCTTCGTGTCCACTCAGTCTGTGCCTCTCTACCTCCGTCTTCTCCCGGGTCTTACTGAGGTGGGAGGCTGACGGGTGATGATGCTCTGGTAGGTCTAACCAGGTCGGGCAGCCCGTGGAGGTAAAGGCCAGACAAAAATCAGCACCTGGTCCTCCAGGGTGGAGGTTGGACACGGAGCCAATGACACCACGAAGAAGTGGTTGGCTCCATGTCATAGATGTCACCAGCTATGAATTATGGGAAAACTCTGACATGCAGATATGAATCTTCCCACAGAGAATCATTTATGTTAAACCGAGGACATACTGTCCACTTCACTGTCTTTAGCAGGAAGTGATTGTTTGCTGCACTCCAACAGGAAAATCACGCTGTTAGTTGTGACGTTGGTGTTTGTACAGCACTTTATAAATCAGGACTGTGTCTTCCTTCTCTCACCCCAACCAATCACAGCAGATGGCCCCGCCCCTCCCTGAGCCTGGTTCTGCTGGAGGTTTCTTCCTGTTAAAAGGGAGTTTTTCCTTCCCACTGTCACCAAAGTGCTGCTCATAGGGGGTCATATGATTGTTGGGTTTTTCTCTGTATGTATTATTGTAGGGTCGACCTTACAATGTAAAGCACCTTGAGGCGAATGTATCACTTACACCGGGGCTTCACTTTTACTCAGTAATCAGTCAGTGAGATGATGTGAGGAAACAACAAAGGTCTCCAAACGTTCTCCTCCCTGCAGAGGTGCTGATGGGATTCCTGATCATGCTAGGGTCTCTGAGCATGTGGTGGCTGTAACCGTGTAAACTGTCTGCTTAGAGATTATTTTACTAGATAAAATAGCGCAGAGGGGGGAAAAATCAGGCTCCTGGCTCACACAGGCTCTCCTCCAAAGTCCTCATTTACAAACGTGAACATTACAGTGTTCTGACAAACCATCCTACTTTGGCAAAACGTCCTACCGTAAGTAGTTTATGCACATTTCTGCTGTCACAGAGTAATTCCAGCACAAATTTCAGTAGGTATGACGGTTTGCCACTTAACGTTGCCCATCAGAGTATGCTTGTAGCTTATATTCTTAAAGCCAGGACGGTTTGCCACTTCATTTTACCCGTTAAAGTATGCTTGTAGGTAACATTCACAAAGGTAGCATGGTTCGCCGCTGAATTTTAGTTGTTAAAGTATGCTTGTAAGCAGTGTTGGTCAAGTTACTTGAAAAAAGTAATCAGTAACTAATTACTGATTACTTCCCCAAAAAAGTAATCCCGTTACTTTACTGATTACTTATTTTCAAAAGTAATTAGTTCTTAGTTACTTTTTTAAAAACACGATTTACAACCTGAAGAGGTGATAAAGTGATAGATCTCTCAGCCCAATTCTACTTTTTCTACATAATCCATCATACAAAATGTAATCAAATGGAAAAGTCTTTTTAAAACTCGTTTTATTAGTTTTAATCTTTTAACTTTATGCATCAAGCAAACAGCGTCATGCTTGCTCTGAAGTTTAGGGGTTTTTTCGCTGTAAAAAGAAGTTTTCTTCCCACGCACAGCGGACACTAATGTTTTTGTCCCTTTTTACAGAATCAAACTCAAAGTAAGGTCAGTACTTCCACGCTTTAAACGCTGCACGCTCATACTCTCTCTGCACTCGATATATGATCCACTGTTGATCTGCACACAGCTGTCGCTTACGTCACTGTCATGAGACACTTGCAAAAAAATCATGGTTTTAGTAACGCAGTAACGCAGCGTGCTTACAGGAAAGTAACAGTAATCTAATTACCTTTTTTTGCAATAGTAATTCCTTACTTTACTCGTTACTTTAAAAAAAGTAATCGGATTACAGTAACGCATTACTGCCCATCTCTGCTTGTAGGTCAAATTCACAAAAGTAGGATGGTTTGGCACTTAATTTCGTGTTGTGTGCATAAACAACGGGTAGGATGGATTCCCAGAACAGCGGCTAACAGCTGGATCATCCTGTCCGAGTGCAGCAGGGCAAACAGCGAACAGCCACTTCCTGTTACAGACAGTATGTCCTCGGTTTAAAATAAACTCACTGCTGCAGCACTAAACTGCCCCCTCACACTGCTGTTTAGTTTCAGTGTCCTTATTTTCCTGTGAGTTATCGATCCCGTCACTAGTTAGCTAACATAAACTAATGTTAGCCAACCAATCACATGACGTCACGTCCCGTGCTGACAGAAGATGGCGCCAAATGTGTTTTTAAAACTTTGAGCAGTTATTTGTTAAACCCAGCGTCACAGACATTGTTATATCTGACAGCGGGGCTCCGTGGGGTAAACCGGTGTTTCATGCCGTCTTTCTGCCATCAGCGCCTGTTCGAAGGCGGGAAGTTTGCATTTTATGCACAGCCGTGAATCATCCTGGAGTGCAGAGAGCTAATCTGAGCCGAAAGGTCTGTCAGTGAACCCTGCGGCATCAGCTGACCCACTCACCTCCATCAGATCTGGGTCAACCTCGTGTCAGACCCTGCAGGCCTCCAGGACTGCATCCATCAGCGGGACTCGTTTATTAACGTGAGCCTTCATGCTCCTGCAGTCACAGCCCATCGTACAGCAGTGCTTCTGCCTCGATCCTATTACACTCTATTTTGGTTAATGTGAGCAGGTAAAGGTGTCTTCAAGGAAACGTGGAGCAGCTTCGTTCAACCTGCAGCCCTTAACTTCTCCACGTGACCGAGCAGCTCCTTCGGGCAAAGTGGTTCAATGGTTCCCAAACGTTTGTTTTGATAGGCCACCCTTTTGTTTTACAAGAAAATCTTTCAGCATGTGAACATGACCTGATGCTGCTGAAGTGAAGCAAAGTTACAGAGGTTTGATTACACAGCAAAATCTCCAGTGTTAAATTAACACTAGAGCGTGTCTATATGGGTCCACACCTCTGAGTGTTAAATACAACACTGTTGAGTGTTAAATTAACACTTTTGACAGTGTTATATGTTTAAAAGTAACCTGGTCAGTTTTGAAGATTAACAATGGCTAACACTGAGCAGTGCTGATTTTCTAACACTGGAAAATAACTCAAAATGTTAGAAATAATCCAGTGTTAGAAAATCAGCACTGCTCAGTGTTAGTCTTTGTTAATCTTCAAAACTGACTAGGTTACTTTTAAACATATAACACTGTCAAAAGTGTTAATTTAACACTCAGAGGTGTGGACCCATATAGACACGCTCTAGTGTTAATTTAACACTGGAGATTTTGCTGTGTACAGACACGGCTGAGCAGTCATTTGTAAAAGTTTACATTTGTTCCTGGACGGGCTGTTGGTCAGTTGTCCAGCAACTGTTTTATTGGCCAGACTACAGGAACTCTCAACCTCTCAACCTCAAGCTTTTGAACCTCGTTCAGAAACGAGCAGGTGACGTCATGGCGATGGCGTCCATCTTTTATACCGTCTACAGGACGGCGTTGGAGCTGCAGGTGGACGTGTGTGAGATTTTCTGTGTTTCTCAGATTTTTGTGGTCTTGATTCTTCTGCGTTGATTTTCTGTAAAATCTTTGATATTGTGTTAAATTATTTACGTTGAACCTTGAATTAAAGAAGTTGAAGCTTTTATTCTCCACTTTCTTTTAACTGCAGGCTGTGTGTGCTTAACTGAGCGTGTGCTGAACCAGGATATCTGCTGTGGTGTGTAACCAGCGCTGGAGGATCTGCGGCTGAAAGCTGATATTCCGCTGGCTCACGGCTTCAGCCTCGTATTGGGTGGACCTCTGTAATTCCATTAATACTGCCTGCAGGTGAGAGTGTGTGTGGACAGATTGGCCTATAATACAAAGTGGCTTACAGGCCTGGATCTACACGCACAGTGCAGGCATTAAGGTTATGGAGCCAGGTGGAGGATTAAAGCCGGCCAGCACACGAGCATCACCTGAGGTGACTCCGCAACAATGGTTAACTGTTAGCAACACGCTAATGCAGCTTCCCAACAGTGGACAGTGTAAACAAAGAGCTCAGGACGTAACGCAGAGGAGGACACTGATACCAGCAGCAGACCAGTCAGAGCAGTGACTGCTGCTGGTTCCGCTCCTCTTATTAACAACCTATCAGAGTTCAGTCTACAAGAATGCCATTACATTTAAGACGTAATCCTCCTTACAGATGACCACTGTCACCGAGAGGACATCAAATACACACACACTGTTTGACATGTGTTTGTGTGCAATGCGAGGCTGACAACTGAAGATGTTCAAACAGCCTGCAGAGTGCAGCAAGGACAGAAGCAGGAAGTTACATGCGCTCCATGAAGTTGGAAATCCTGGGTCGGAAATTTGAGCTGGAATCCCTGAGTTAAGCTGGAGTTCTCTGTCTAAAGTACAGAGAAGCCCTCTAAATCAGTATCTCCTCACGCTCCAACATCCTCTCTGCCTGACACTAATCACGCTAACCTGCTGCACATCCTGTCCAGCTCCATCTCTGATTAGTCAGCTGATAGAGGTTTCTTCATGTCCAGCCTCACATACAGCTCACGGTACGCGTTTCCTTTTCTCTGTTGGAAGGATTCACCACTGTTGCGTATTTGTGACCCGCTAACATACTGCAGTGTTTATAAGTGCAAAAAACCAGCCAGTGTAAAATGCTTATATCTCCGTAGTGACCGGTCAGGGGCTACACGACCTTTGCTCCCAGCTGCTCTTCCTGTCCTACAGATTATAAAGAAGGGAAACAAAACCACGGATGCAGGTTTCAATAAACATGTGCAAATATATTTTCGTTTCATGTCATACAAACAGTGATAAAAGTGTGAATCATTAGCAAAGTTAACAAGTGAACAAACATCAGAGACCAAAATGTACAAAACGTGCCACGTGAGCATAAACGTGGAACAGTGCATGGTATACTTGGAGACAGGAAACAGGAAGTTCATCATGCAACGCTTCAACACGTTAACTGCATCGAGAGGTTAATAAAACACAATCAACACGTTCTCTTACAGGCCAGAAATATTATGGTCAAAATAAAGATTATTCAGTGAGCAGGTGAATTATTATATACACAATATGAGTGAGCACAGCTTCCAGTATATTCAGGAGTGGAAACTGCATAAAGTTTCTATTCATGTTCTGGAAAACACAAAAGTACAGACATGTCAGCAAAACAGCTAGTATTCCCACAAACAGGTTCAAGCTAAAGTCTGGCCACGTTCTCAGCAGTTCTCGGCAAATTGAAATGTATCTGCTGATATTAATGTGCGTTAAGTTTAGTGAGACTCTGTATTAGCAGGCAGGTGTTTACTCGAGGCTAGAGGCAGAACATCACACGAAACCACCGTTTCTAGATTTTTGTATTATTTTTACACACAAATACATTTTTTAAAAAGACACAGTTTGGTTTAACTATAATGTTTCACATGCCTGTAAACGTCACTTTCTAGGTTATCAAAACATAATTCCAATTCAAATCAATTTGAAAATCACGCTGTCACAAAAAAACCCCAAATTTGCGTCGATCAGATGTGACGTGTTCGGAGCCGCACCTGAGATTTGATGACATGAAGACAAATAAATAGAATCAGACTGTGAATCAGATGATCACTGAAATCTAAAAGTTAGAAAAAGGTAGCAGATAATTTTACAGTGATATAAACCTGCTCAGATTAAAGCCAATATTTTAATGCACAGTCTGAAATGTGCGGAAGAGGATTAGGGACACTGGGAAAAAAACGAGCACGTCCTGTTTTTTTCTTTTCTAGAAATCTGAGGAAAAAAACCGAGAAAAAACTTCTTTTTTGTCAGAATTCTGACTTAATCTCAGAATTAAAGTTTAAAGAGATTAAAGTTTAAAGAGATTAAAGTTTAAAGATTATTCGGATGAAAAAGTTTTTTTCTCAGAATTCTAGAAAAGAAAAAAAAAAGACATGCCCATTTTTTTTTTTAAACAGTGGCCCTATTCCTCTTCCGTACTAAAGAACATATAACTGTCCTAATATATAAAGTTAGGAATGTCTGTTCACAAAGGAGATTTTCTGTGACATTTTGTACATATCTGAATTTCAAAACAATATCATTTGTGAAACTGTTGGGAAGCTTAGCTTATAAATTAGCTCTTGAGCTAACAGTTAACAGTCCACTCACTGCTAAAAGGCTGACAGAATATTTACTTTGGTTAATATAGTAAATGAACTCTGGGAATTCTGACTCAGTATGTTAGTACTTTGGTAAATAAAAAAAAAATTCTGTTCCAAGTTAGTTTTTTTCAATCTCATCTAACATATCAAAAGTTAATAAATGTTGCTATAAACTATAAATCAACAATTAAAAGGCACAAACTAGGGGACTGTGAACCCGTTGTCATGGTATTTCAATAATCAATCCGATTGTTCAGTCTGACGTCACTAGCCGTGTCTGGGTCTAAACTCCGCTGCAGGTCCATATATCAAACGATCACTATGGCATTACTGAGAGTTGAAAAACTGTCTAAAGTCTTTCATCTTTAATAAAATGATCAGCGTTCTGCTCTACCAGGTGTAACAATTGAGTTTAACATCCAGGCATCCATGAAAACGGAATTTATGACATTTAACGGAGTTAGAAGTTAGCAGGGAGTTAGCTCGCTAGCTTCTATCTAAATACAATATAGCATGTCCTGACTGCGGGGTTTTGGAAACAAATTCAAACGTACAGCTTTCTTATCACTTCCAGCATAAATGAAGACAGAAAACTAAACAGCAGTGACGTTTGTAGGGTTACTGAAGTTGAGCTACCTGGTATATAATGATGTGCTACGTGACCGCTAGCGACACAGCTATGTTAGCTTAATATAAACAAGCTAACTTTTTTTTCCACTCGATAAAAGTTAACGTGAGTGTTGTCGGTGGTCAGGAACAAATGTAATCGCATGGCAGGATGCTGTAAAAGGACCAAACTTCATCCAGGAGAACAACTGAGATAATCCATCCACAATACGAGGTTAGTCATTCATATACTGCTGCATGGGCTGGGCTGTAGTTACATCCTAAGGTTTTAAAAACTGAGCTTAAATAAATGATTAGCGGTAATAAAAGCCGAGGGAGGTCAACAGTGATCACTGACTGTTTTAGGAGCTTTTTGAGATCAAATAGAAGAAAATACAAAACATTAAACATGTTAACAACACAAAAGCCATATTAAACGCAGACTACTTTAGGCCCGGAAGTAGGATTCGTCGCGTCATCACTGAACAACCGGATATCTAGTAGAGAAAAAAAAACTAGCCTATTATCCTGCAGCTAACAGATCACTAGCTAGCAAACATGGCCAGAAAATAAACAAATATTCAGTTAAAAGAATTAAATGCAGTCTTCTAAAACTGTTGCGTCAGTATTTTTGCGACTACACAGAAAATTATTTTGAAGTAGAACAGTGCGTCAAACTAAAACTCCCTGCTTCTTCATTCAGTAGTGTGCTAATAGCTAATGAGCACACATGTATTAATATTTTTCAAGCTAATAGCTCATTAGTAAGCTTACTAGGTGTGTTGAATATTAATTTAAATATTGCAGTAACTTTTAGAACAAAATATTAGCTAGTGCTTGATAGCTAACATTTAAAGTCTTTAATTAGCATAACTTTAGGTTACGCTAGCTTTGACTGTAGCACATAGTGAGTGTACTAGCTTTAACTTTGCGCACTAACACGCATTTAGGCTCATGCTAATAAGAGTAAGAACTGTAAGTAAGAACTGAGGCTGGTCATTTTATGAATGCGTAAAATACATTGACTCCTTTTTAATCTCAGTTTAATTGAACACATCGTTCTACTTTAATTTCTTTTACTGTAGCACACCAGAGCTAGCTGTATAAATAAAGCTGACAATTACGTCTGTAAAGACTTATCTGAACTTCACAAATCTGCTGGTTAAACAAAGCAAACATACATAAAGCATTTCTTCACCTGCAGGACAACTTCAGTCCTTTTGTTTTGCTGTACATGACCACATCCTGACAGTGTGTCATGGAAAACCTACATTCATCTCTCACTTTATTAGGTACACCTGTTTAACTGCTTGTTAGCTCAAATGTCTTATCAGCCAATCACACGGCTTAACCCAGTGTGCAAAGATGTGGTCGAGGAGACCTGCTGAGTTTCAAACTGTGCATCAGAATGGGTAAGACAGGTGATGTGTTGTTGTTGGTCTGAGTGTTTCAGAAACTGCTGTAACTGAGATTTCCCCACCAACCATCTCTGTGTTTAAAGGGAACAGTCGGAAAAAGAGGAAATACCCAGTGAGCAGCAGTTCTCTGGGAGAAAATGACTTGTTGAGGTCAGAGGAGGATGACATGAAGGCAACGATAACTCAAACAGCTGCTTGTTACAGTGCCGTGCATAAAGAAGAGCACCTCTGAAGCTGCTGGTGTGGTGGCATCGTTTAAACCCCACAGCCTACCTAAGTGTTGTTGCTGACCATGTCCAACCCATCTTCTGATGGCTGCTTTTAGCAGGATAACACACCGTGTCACAAAGCTCAGATTATCTCAGCCTGGTTTCTTGAACATGATGATGAGTTCACTGTACTCAAATATTGAGGGAAACCAATGTTTCAGCCCAAAATCTCATTCCAGTGGATCACCTTTGTGATGTGGTGGAACGGGAGATTCTCATCATGGATGCAGATGACAAATCTGCAGCAGCTTTGGGATGATGTCATGATGATGTCAGGTTAATATGAACCAAAATCTTACAGGAATGTTGAGACATGAAGAATTAAAACAGGAAAAAGGGCGTCCAACCTGTTACCGCAGAGGTGTACCTAATAAAGTGACCAGTGAGTGTATTGGTGGGCTTTGGGTGCAGCTTGGTTCCTTGTGTAGTGCTTTAAATGAAACGGGGTCAAACAGGGCTAGACTGGGTCAGACTGGGCACAATGCTTCAAGGAGGTACGAGTCGTTAACTTTACAAACTTTAATAAACTCTTTAGTCTGATTGGAACATTCAACTCCCACACTCTTTAGAGGACTGTGGAGTGGACTGCACCACCGAGTCATACATCAGCTACAAACATCTGAATATTAAAGACGACGAATTGTGTTTCCTGTGACGAGTTAGAGGGAAACAAAAGCTTCGACAGTGAGTCAGCTAACAGAATAAAGGAAGTACAAGCCAGAATCACTGGGAGCTGCTTCCCAACAGGCTTCCAGAAGCTGGCCAATCAGAAGAATGTGGGCTCATAGGGAGGGGGGCCTTAAAGAGACAGAAACAAAATCGGCTCGTGCCGATTAGAGGAAGATTAATGTGCCACTGTGTGTCATGTAAAGCTACTCTAGTGGAGTCCAGGAATAAAAATGTAGATGAAAGTGATAATAACAATAATGATGATGATGATGATGATGGGTCCCTTTTAGGCCAAACCTTTTGTTCCCTAAAACAGAGTTTCTAAACCTGAAACATTTTTCGCCCTCGTGTTTTTAGGCTTTATAAAGTTATTATAATATTAGGTGATATTTGCTTGCTATGTGTCACTGAATTTTCCGTGTCCTGTGCACTCCACACACACAAGGTGATGAAACAGATGCGTGTCCAAATGGAGTAAATACTGCAGTATAATAAGAATACTCATCCATGGGGCCATCCAAGGATAGTCCTGGCTTCCTACGGGGGTTTGAGACAATGACACGTTGATCTGCTCAGGTTTATGTTTATGTATGAACTCTGACTGAATTACACACAATTTGAGGCAACCAGGTGTTTTACAGCAACCACACTGGGCTCTAACAGACACACTGATTTATCGTTGCTTTTATCACCACTCAGGTCCAACCAAACTACCACGTGTCTGATAACTACCTGCCCAGTTAAAGAAAAACAAACACAATCCACCTGCAACACAGGTGAGGTGAACAAATGGAGGGTGTATTCAGGTCTGGATTGTGGAGGCATTAGTGAAGTGTGTTCAGGCTAAACCAGGATGATGAGTTGCTCTCTAATCAGACGTCGCCCTGTGTTGTTCAGGCTAACCCAGTCTAGCTTTGCCCAGTTTAGTGCAATCTAGAGTCTTTTAGTGTACAGTCTATTCTCGCCTGGTCAAGTCTAGTTTATCTAATCTGGAGAATAAAAAAGCCTGAGCCAGTCTGCGCTGGCCTACAGATCCCAGTCCAGCGCACTCTGTTCTAAGCAGCCACGCAGTGGTTCGGTCTGCGAGACATGACGTATCCTCTCCTGCAGACGCAGCGGTACGAGCCGTCGGTGTTCACGCAGCGAGCGTTCACGCACGGGTACTCAATCCTGACGCTGTCCTCACACTCATTTACATCTGCAAACACACACACACACAATCAGTAATTCAGTACTGGAAATCTAACATATAAATGTGATTCATCAAGCCCTGGTCACACAGCAAAGGACGACTGCCTGGCAACTGCTGGTTGCTAGGGGGAAATGTGAATCGGGTCTCTGGGTGTCTGTGATTGAGGCTTTAACAGTTTATCTTCTTCTTTGCTGTCTCATAGCGATCTGTGCTCTCCTCTGCAGCCTTACCTATGCAGGTCATAGTGGTCATGTCCAGCTCGTATCCTTGGTAACAGTCGCAGGTGTAACCCTCTGCAACACGAATGCACCTGCCGTTCTCACAGCCGTGCAGGATCCCACAATCCTCAGCTGTGCTCAGGCTGGCGTATGACTCGTAACGCCCTGAGAGATGAGAGAAGGAGAAAGCAGGCTTCACTGTGTTGGTAGTTTCAGCTAGTTCACCTGCTGCTCACCTGGCCTGACCCGGTCCACCTCGACCTTTGGCCTCAGCACTGAAGCAGCGCTTTATGTTCACACGTTTTTATATTTTTCTTTGCATTTTAAATAAAAGTTTTGTTTCTGGACTCACTCTCATACAGCCTCCTCGGTACCCCTCCTCCTCCGCTCCTGTCGGTGAAAGAAGGGAAGGGCGGCCCCGGCCTCCACGCCCTGTCCTCCCCTTCCTCCTCTGTCTCCTCGTAGCGCCCTCCAGGCAGCGGGGCCAGGCTGAGAGGAGGACTGTCGGGCCTGGATGGTGGATGAGGCACGACTCCAAGCCCAATGTCAGCTCGTGGGTCCGGAGGAATGCGGAAGGGAGGCGGTCTGGACTGGGAGCTGTCAGGAGGCCCGTAGTCTCCCTCGGAGTAGTAACCAGTGCTGTGACACACAAACATCTGTTAACGTAACCTGATGATTATTAGAACAGCGACAGCCATGAGTTTGGTCTCACCTGTACTCAGGCCTACGATACGTTTCATCTGGCAGGCTCCCTCTGAAGCCTGACCTGCTGCCCTCTGCTGGAGAGTAATCATCATAGTCGGAGTGACCGTAGTCTCTGCCGGGAATCACAGGGAAGTAGTCGAGTCCATAAGGAGGCAGGTTTGGAGAAGCTGAGTTCATGAGGAGGAACGAGAAAGTCAAATTAAACTCGACTTTAGATTAAAACTCAAAATAAAACTGAGAAATGTGAACAGTTTTCTGTACCACTCCCTCGTCTTCGACCTGCTTCCGTTTCAGAGTCCGGATAAGTCGCCGGGAAAAGAGGCGGAGGAGGGAACGAACTGCACATACTGGCATACCCCTCTGTGGAGAGACGAATGCCAGTTAATCTGTTAAATATGCTACAAGGTCATCATACCAACTGATGATATTTAGGATGTTTAAACTACAGCTGTGACCTCTGCATTGAAATTCATCTTTGGGCTTCCACAGAGGGTGACAGCAGGAAGGCTTCCCAATTCAAATTCCAGTTTAACAACTTAAAATTCTTCTCCTGTAAATGTCACCACGTCGGGGTAATGGCTTCAAAATCTACAACACTGAATACACACGGCTTTGGAGCTTTTGATGATTTCTGGAGGTATAAAAACAATAAAACCTCTCGACGTCTTCCTAACAGCCTTCCTGAGGAGACACCAGATGTTTTTATAGTTTCCAGTGGTTCTTTTGTTTACCTGTGTCGGGGGCAGGACAGAGGGCGCAGCTGAACCCCCAGCCCTGCCCATACAGACAGCAGCAGTCTGTGAAGGTGATATGAGCTCCCATCAGAACGCTCTGACACACCAGGCCTGTCGTCACGTGCTGCCAGCATATGGACAGGTTCTCATCTGGAGAGCATGAAGAAGTCAACACCAGAGCAGAGAAAGCAAAGCAAAACTGATGGCAGGAAGCTATTCATATAGTTTCTCGACTTTTGTGTGAGTCTGCATGCTGCGTCTGCCTGTCACTGTGCTGCTGGAACACCAGAGTTTCCGTGATGATGGACAATAAAGGATATTTCTATTATTTCTAGGGAGGAGAAGTAGAAGCAGGAAGCTCAGGTTTACCCTGATTGAGGTCGGAGGAGTTGACACAGTTTCGTTGGGTGTCGTCGAGGACCAGAGGAGGCTGACAGCTGCAGTAATACGAACCAACTGTGTTCACACAAATCCCTCCCACACAGCTCTCCTCTTCACACTCATCATGATCTGACACAAACAAGGAGGGAAAAAACTTTATTGACACAGAAATTCAAATCGGTTTGAGCAAATTAAGCTGCTGAGCTTCGGTTCGGCGTACCAACACACTCCAGCAGCGTGCTGTTGTAAACGTATCCGCTGGAGCAGTAGCAGCTGTATCCCGGGATGTTGTTGACACACACGCCGTTCTTACACACCTCTGGATGGAAACGCTTACACTCATCCACATCTGGCAACAAAGGCACGAAAAAGGACACGTGTCTCAAAGATGTTCTCATTCATGTCCGCTGTACCTCCCTGCAGCGTTGTGACGTACGGATTGTTACTGATCCTGTTTTTTACAGTCCAGACTTTCTGAGTCTGAGGGTTTTAAAAACACTCTTATACCTTCTGGGTTACTAATTCCCAACTTTCTGAAAACACAGCAAATATCTGAAAACATCTGGAAACGGTATCTGTGCCGACCGGACATTCTGCGACCCAGTAACATCATCAGTCAGGAAGTGAAATGCAGTGGGGTCAGGGTTAAAGAGGTCTGTCTGTGTTTGTACCTCTGTAGCTGAAGGCTCCTGGTCCTTCTGTAACATATCCATTCCCACTGGGACACAGAGTTAGAAACTCAGCTGCAACACAGAAAGACTTTATCAGAAAATGAACCAAAGCGCAGCTCTGAAGTCCTGATAGGTTGATAGGTGGCCTGCATTCACTATACACACAAGCTTTCCCACCTGTGTATGCTGTAGGGCAGGGGTGGTACTGGCAGCCCAGCCCCCAGCCCTGCCCCAGTGTGCAGCAGCACTCCTGCTGGGTGGTGTTGGTGGCCAGCAGGCTGCAGGTTCCCCGCTCTGCCAGGTTGTAATAACACTCCCTCAGCTCGCCAGGACGAGCCTGAGGAAGGGGCGGCAGCATCGGAGACAGCTCCACCACGCTGGCGTGGAAAGCGGAGGAGGAGGTGGTGGTAGAGGATTGGCGGGCACGGACTATGTCTGTTTCTGAAGAAAAATGAGAATATGAAAGTTAAATTAGCATCTACCAAACAGGTTTGGGTGTTTGGCATGTTTTAGCTTTTGTTCTGCGAGGTCATCTTTGGCGACCATCACCGGTTATTTCAAAATACAGTTTTTCGTGTAGCCAGAAGTGACCCAAGATATCAGCTAATGCTATCAAGCTTGGTTAGCATGCTCCAGGACACAGACCCAAGAATTTCACTGAGCAGAACTAGAGCTCAGACCTCTTTAGTACAATAACCTCACAGTAGCCTTTTTATTGATCCAATAATTGCATTAAAAAAGCTCAAACAGCACAAACACAGAGGAGAGGTTCAGTTCTAGGTGAAGCCTAGCAGACAGCTAGCAGCTACAGCTGCCTGTGTGACCATCCACCTGTCAGTCAAACAAGGCCAACTTTAAGCCTTAATAAAATTAGTCAGCTCAGTTCTAAAAATCATTCCCCTCTCATACTGTTGTTAAGAAGGGGTAACTTTTGTTAATTTCTGTTTTAAAGCTGGATGCTTTAACAAGGAGACTGACTCACTACAACCTCAAGTGGCTATTAGAGGAATTGCAGCTTTTGTTGGCAGTTGGGGAAAAGAAAGTCCAAGGATCGTTATTCCATCTTCAGCAATGGAAGAGGCCCCCACACCAGCAACATCAGCAACAACAGAGATGAAAATCTTATTAACGGCATGGGGCTGGGATGGAGTTGGGTTGTGGCTCGTGTGAGCAGCAGCTACACAGCAGCCATGTAGTCTCATATGTGTTTACCTAGAGCTGCAGCGTGGACGCACCGTCTGGCCGCCGTGTCGTAGCTGTGACCTGCCTGGTCACATTCACACATGAAGGACCCCTCCACGTTCTCACAACGAGCTGAGCCACACACACCCGGCAGAGACACACACTCATTCACATCTGAAAGACACATACACAAACGCATTTCATTTCATTCACATAAACCTTGTTTAGATTGTTTTGTAGATTAACCCATTAAAAAAACAATAATCTCAGGCACACGTCCAAATTTTGGGAAATAACACAAAACAAGAAAGTTAACAGCAAAAACAAACAATAATGAAACTCAGTTAAAAGAAGCCAAATGCCCGATAAAATGCTTGTCTTTGCGGGGCTGCTGTGACTCCGTGCCTGGGATCACCGTAATGACCCTAATATCATTGAAAAGCGCAGCGTCGCTGCTTTCAGGAACCGTTGGAATTCTTTCAATTGAGCAAATGGTTCAGGAGTTACAGATGTTGAAAACACCCATCTGAATCTAGCGACAGGTTAGGCTTTAGAGGGTCAAACATGTGATGCTGAAAAAAACATTTGTAGGATCCAAAGTCTTAAAATGTCTTTTTGGTTTTTTTTAGACCCAAGAACCCAAAAGCCTTGAATCCTCACACTTGTGCTCTAACACGTACCCACACAGGTCTTTCCATCGGTGGAGGAGGTGAAGCCTTGGTCACAAATGCAGCGGTAAGTTCCAAACAGATTCTGACAGTAGGCGTTTGCGCCGCACACTGTCGTGTTGCCACATTCATTAATATCTGATTGAAAGAAGAAACGAGAAGGAAGTCAAGTCCATCCGTTCATCCATTTTCTACGGCTCGTCTGGCCTAAGCAGAGATGAGGCCTCCCTCGTTTGTTCTAAGTGGATGCTGAAGCGTCGGTAACATGTGCTCAGACTCACCTTCACAGATCCCAGCGTGGTTCACCTGGTAGCCTGGCTCACAGTTAGTGAGGCAGCTGTAGGAACCAATGGTGTTCTCACATCGCTGTGACCCGCAAATAGAACCACCGGACAAGACGCATTCATCAACATCTGAAAGAGACAGACAGACAGAGGTCGTTAGACGTCAAGGTTCACAGCTTTGGATTGGCCTTAAACATCAGTAATATAAACTTTGATTCACATGAGGCCAACACTTCCTATGGAGCACCTCAGGGTTCAGTACTGGGTCCAGTTAATATATATGAGCAAGTATGTGCAGCACGTTGTACGTTTATAAGATATTTTATTTTGCTGGTCAGATTACAGAGACTGTATGGAGAAGAGCTTTGAACCACTACATGATGCACCTCATGAAGGCTTTGAATACATTGGTCCTATTTTAATTTCTTTCTTTGGCTGACAGGAAGTCAAAATACTTATTTTAATATTCTTCTTCTATTTGTCACGATTCATTTATCAGTTTATCTGTTCGTCTATTTTTTGGATGGTACTGGCAGCCACGAGGAGATGGACACAGGCTGCAGGGTCATGACCTAATTAACAGGTCAGGCCTACTTAAACTGGGCTGAAGGTGTCACACTTGTGTGTGTGTGTGCATACCAAGGCAGGCAGTCCCCTCGGGGTTGGTGGTGAAGCCAATTTGACAGTCGCACTGGAACGAGCCTTCGGTGTTCACACAGCGACCGTCCGAACACACCCCCACCTTAACACACTCGTCCACGTCTGCACAAAGACACGAGAAGACAAAACTGAAGAGCCACAAACAGGCAGCAGCCGAAGGCCTGCAGAGCATCTCACGCAGCATGCAGTGATGTCTGTGGGCTCTGCAGGCCATCGCTGACTGCACAGGTGTAAAAGATTTTTGGACCTGACTGTAATATATCCGACACAACAGCTCCGACATCAGTCCTGCTTTCCTGCGACGGTCATGAGGCTGCTGTGGTATTAAATGAAATACTTAAACATCTGAATACGGACGTGCGCACAAACCCAAAGAAGCGTCCTGATAAACGTTCCCCGTTTGATCGGCGGGACTCACCGAGGCAGGCCGTCCGGTTCTCAGTCAGCGTGAATCCCTGCGAGCACACACACGTGTAGGATCCAGGCGTGTTCACACACTCTCCTCTGGAGAAACAGAAATCTCCCTCCAAACACTCGTTAATGTCTGAGGACACACACACACACACACACACACATTAAAATGATCTGTTTAACGCACCGTTCTGTACGAGGGCGCCTCATCACCACCCACATCTGGTAAAGTTATATTTAACTAGCAGAGAGCGACCTCACCTCTGCACTGCCTTCCCAGGCTGGAGGTTCGATACCCGGGCGCACAGTCGCACCTGAACGAGCCGACGGTGTTCACACAGACCCGTTCTGCCTCACACACCCTGCCGCTCGCACACTCGTCTATGTCTGCAGCACAGAGAGTGACATCATCATTGATCGCACTGTCGCCAAAGTGCTGCTCACAGGGGGTCATGTGATTGTTGGGTTTTTCTCTGTATGTATCATTGTACGATCTACTGTACAATATAAAGCACCTTGAGGCGACTGTTGTTGTGATTTGGCGCTGTGTAAATAAAACTGGATTGAATTGAATTGAATTGAAAATTGATCGGCCTTTCCTAACTGATTTGCTCAGAGGCTCCGCCTTCTGCCACTGCAAGCTGAGGATGGACGGATGATGAAACGGTGATGAGTCTAAACATAATGTTGATTTCTAAACAGGCTCAGCTCCTGTGTGTGTGTGTGTGTACCTGTACACACTCCATCCACGCTGTGGTATCCCTGCCGACAGTCCACACACCTGTAGGAGCCTTCAGTGTTCACGCACCGCTGACCGGGACAGGAGTCGCCGTCCTCACACTCGTTTATATCTGCACACAGAGTGTGTGTGTGTGTGTGTTTAGACATCTTTGTGAGGACAGAAACTATACTTGTGGGGACCAACAGCCCTTACAGGGACAAAGTCCCCACGAATTTTACGACACTTTTAAGAATCTAATTGTGGTTTTAGTGTCAGGGTTACAGTCAGGTTAGGCTGAGGGTTAGGGAAAGCACGGCAAGGAGATGTCCTCACTACGATATGAAAACGAGTGTGTGTGTGTGTACCTGTGCACTGTCTGTCGGTCAGTCTGAATCCTGCTCTGCAGGAAACACATCTGTACGAGCCCACAGAGTTCACACACATCTGCCCAGGACACTGAGATGGCTCTGCACACTCATCCACGTCTGCACACACACACACACACACACACACACACACACACACACACACACACAGAGTGACGTCATACAAACAAACTAACATTTACATCACTAACTATCTGTGATGTGTACCTGTGCAGGTGTTGTTCTGGGGCTTGTAACCATGGTGACAGACACAGTGGTAGCTCCCCGGCGTGTTTTCACAGCGGCCGTTGGAGCAGGGATTCTGACGACACTCGTCGACGTCTGAAGGCACAGCGAGAAAGAGGAAACGTAAACAAACGGGAACGTCAGCGAGTTTCAGGAGGAAGGAAAGGTTTTTGGTTTTTCAGTCACTGACAGTTCAGGATCCATTTTTTAACTCATTCACTGCCAGCCATTGGCAGTGAATGAGTTAAACCCATTAACTCATTCACTGCAATTGACGGCTATAGACGTCAATGGCAGTGAATGAGTTAATAAAAAAGAACAAAACAATTACAAACAGAGAAACAATGTTCAAATATGCTGTTTTTTAAACACGTGGGCGTCGTCTGTAGTCCTGCATTTAACCCATTCGCCCAGCGCCCGGGAGCAGTGTGTACCTCGCTCAGGGGTACCTCAGGATAGCCATTCGGTGGATTTGAACCCACGACCTTCTGATCATGGGGCGACCGCTCTACCTTCTTAATTACATGTTAGTATTGTTTTTAAATTTTTGGGATACTTTCATAGTTTACAAACATTTTCAAATCTTTTTTATTTTTATTAGAGCTCAGCAGCATCTATCACACAAAACAAAAACATTCTGATGCACTATTATTTTACTGATACTTTATTTAATTTAGATTTTATTCTATATTTATCTTTTCACATTTTGACTTTTATATGAATATAAGTAACATATTTACTAATATCTATTCAGTTTGGGAAAATATGAATATTAATGCTTAAAGGCTTTGTAATAGTTTATAACCATAATAGTTGAACGGCAGGACGACAGCGTCTGAATGAAACAGCAGCTGAGAGACGTTTTTATAGAGTTTACTAAGAATTCTTTTCTGATATTTTTCAACTATACTGCTAATTGTAAAATTGTATTTTCTAATGAAAAAATCAACTAGATGTTTTCATTGAACTATTTAAATGAAAATAATTATTAATATATTATAACATATTTGTTTACCTCTGCAGACGTTGTTGAGCAGTCCGTGTCCCGGCGGGCAGGAAACACAGCGGTACGAGCCCGGAGCGTTCACACACTCCTGACCCGGACACTGCAGAGGGTCGGCACACTCATCCACATCTGACACACACACATCAGTGATGTCATTTATAGCAGATTTATCAGTCAGTTTTAGACAGATGATTAAGGCCAGCTGTCTTCTGATTGGCTGACTGACTCTCTATGACATCATACAAACCCACGAGTTGAAAAAACTCCTGTAAACTGAGTGTTTAGAGCAGTCTGCACACGTTTAACGTGAGAGTGCAGCTTTTCTGAACCGTGTGAGGCTGTCTGGAAGTCATCTCTAAAATAGAAATGAATTAAGCTGAGCCATGGCGGCCCTTCACCTGTGCAGGTGTTGCCAACGAGCCTGTAACCAAGCCGACAGATGCACCTGTAGCTGCCCGCCGTGTTGTCACAGCGACCGTTAACACAGGGATTCTGCCGGCACTCGTCGATGTCTGAGGAGCCAAACAAACCTTTACTAACATGTTCTGATTTATGCCAGTTTTTCCAACATTTCAATAAAAAGGTTCCAGAGTTTTATTTTCTGCCATCATGTTTTCCAGTCATATTTTCCGTGATGTGGTTACATAGCTCGTGCTTATGTTGCGATCTTAAAGGTCCAGACTGTGCAGACGTGCTGAAGCGTCTCACGGCTGTCACCGGGCAGGAAAACAAACATGAAAACGCTTTAAAAAAGACAGGAAGTGGCCGTCACCTTGGCAACTGGTCTGCTGGCTGTTGCTTCTGTATCCAGATGGACACACACATCTGTAGCTTCCAATGCTGTTCACACACTCTCCTACTGAACACACAGCTGGAGACTGCAAACACTCGTTCACATCTACACACACACACACACACACACACACACACACACACACACACACACACACACACACACACACACACACACTAATATCATTATAAAAACATTAAAAAACAACTGAACAAATACAACATTCAGTTTCTGTGTGTACATATACACAAAACATGTTTGGAAACTATCCACGGAAAAGACAATAAGGAAAATATTGAATGTAAAATAAACAAAATCTATTCAAATTATGTTGCATTTGTTTATTTGTAAAATAAAAATTACTGTTATTGTAAAATATCTGTTAAATAATGCAGAAATATTTTTCTATAATAAACATGATGTGATACAATATGATGACTTTCAATAAGTTCATCTTTATTTGTTTTGATATGTAGTAACTGTTACTGCTACAGATCGTATTGTTACAAACTCTCAGTCAGCTGACATTTTCAAGCAGGGCTGAAGGATTCACGTGTTCATATCTCACCCTGGCAGTGTGTGTGCTGCGAGCTGAGCTGGAAGCCCCGATCACACACACAGGTGTGTTTCCCACCTGGCTGATCCACACAGCGGCCACGGCCACACACACCCGGCCTGCTCTCACACACGCCTTGTACTGCTGCACGCACACAGAAACATGGCGGTTAAGGTTCGTCACCCGCCGAGCGTCTGCAGCTGACCTCAGGTCAGTGCTCTCACACATCAGATCATTCACATAAACACACCTTTGATCTTTCATTCTGCACAAAGACAGTTTTATCAAACGGATTCTGCTTTGATCTGAGTGAACTTTTTTCTTTTCAAAGGACGGAACAGATGAAGAACGTCCTTCCAACACGCCGTCCTCTCCGTCCAGTACTCACTCTGAACTCTGGGGGGCGTCGGGCTCACAGCCGGTCTGGCTTCCAGAGGGAGGTCTTCCCTGGGTCTCGACCCACGCTCGGGGCTCTGCGGCTGGGCCGGAGCGGGTAGGGAGTCCCCTCTGGATGGCGGCGGATCGGCCCGATACACTGAAGAGAAACGATCAGCTGCTGAGAGCAAAAACAACAACGACAGGTCAGTTTGTCTTCAGCAGCTCCTTCCTCTCAGACTGACACAGTCATCTTCATCAAACCAAGGTACAGCAGGTAAAGTTTTTCATAAACGCTGCCAAAGACTTCGTGCTTAGTAGATGCAGTTTTTATAGAAAAAGCTCTGCTAAGATTTTAACGAATCACTCAGCCTCGATTCAAAAAGCAAAGGCAATTAATATCAAATATAATAATAATAATAATAATAATAGTAAATTTTATTTAAAAAGCACCTAAGACACCCAAGGACACTTACCAATGTACCATTTAGAATAAAACACATAATAGAACAACGACACAATGAAGAACAATAAAACAAAAGCACAAGATAAAATGAACAAAGTAGGTTCACAGTGAATATGCAGATTTGAACAGATGGGTTTTGAGTTGAGATTTAAACTGAGGGAGAACCAGTGTTTCTTATATCTGGGGGCAGAGAGCTCCACAGCCTGGGAGCAGAGCAGCTGAAAGCTCTGCTTCCCATGGTGGTGAGGTGGGAAGAAGGCACAGCAAGCTGGATAGAAGAAGAAGATCGAAGTGAGCGGGCAGAAGAGATCGTGCTTAACAGGTCAGAGAGGTAAGGAGGAGCAAGGTTATAAAGGGCCTTGAAGGTGAGCAGAAGTTTGTCTGAAATTTCACTGGGAGCCAGTGAAATTCCCCCAATTTTGGGGGGAGACCATGCAAGAGAAAATCACAGTAGTAAATGCGGGAGGTAACAAGATTGTGGACAAGAATGGACGTAGACTGGGTGGAAAGAGAAGGACATAATCTGTTAATGTTGCGTAGATGGAAATAGGCAGAACGGGTGAGATTTATAGAAAAGTGAACTGTCTAGGTGACACCAAGGCTCTTAACCTGATGTGAAGGGAAAACTGTGGAGTTATCGATGGTGAGTGAGAAATGGTTCGCCTTCAGCAGGTTGGATTTAGTGCCAATAAGGAGGATTTCAGTTTTATCCTCATTAAGCTTAAGAAAATTAGAGCTGAACCAGGATTTTAATTTAGTGAGGCACTCTGTCAGGGAAGAAGGTGGGAGGGAGGAATCAGGTCTGCAGGAGAGATGCAGCTGGGTGTCGTCAGCAAAACTGTGAAAGTGAAGATCAAATTTGAAGAAAATATAAAAGTGCAATAATAAAAAACAGAGGCAGAGCCAACTCACAGTGTTCGATGCTTTTATATGCTGCAGGTTGTTGTAAATCATGTTGTGTTCATGTTTGTGCAAACGTGTGTGAAAAGGCTTCTTTAACATAACCCAACAGCTCTTTAGTGCCAAACGAGGATTCTGCTCTAAATCTGACCTCAGATGTCCTGAAACCGTCTCACTGTCTGTAAAGTTGAAGTAAAACTGTTGCTGGTGTTTATCGATGATTCCGACAAATAAAACGTCGCTGTTTTGCTACCTTGGCTCCCGGCGGACGGAGGCTGAGGTCTCAGTTGTGTTGAATCAGGTCGGCTCTGCGAAGGCCGGGTTCTGCCCTGGGTGGCCGAGGTACCAGCACTGCCAGGCTGCACAGGCCTGGAGGAGGACGAGGAGGAGGAGGCGGGAAAGCCTGTGCCTGGCTGGGGCTTAGGTTGGGGAGGACTGGGTCTGGTCCCAGCTCCTGTGGCACCGGAGGTACTCGCTCCACCAGAGGGAGGGGGTTTCAGTAGAGACCCGGACCCTGAAACAGGACCTGCAGGGGGGGACTCAGGCTCATCACACTGACTAACACATCCATCTTTGTTTAAATCGATCTGCAGGTGTAATCTTAATCAACCAGGGATTTTTTTAATCCTAAAAAAACAAATAGTCTTCAAACAAGACTTAGAAACAACCAAAAACAAGAGTTCATCTGAAACAGAGTCAGAATGTAGCTGTAAATGCTGCAGTGTAACGGTGACAACATTAAATACGAGTTTAGGCTCAGTTTAAGAGGAGCTCAGTCTGTCAGCAGCTGCTGTTTCATTTATTAACGTCATTAATAGGAAAACTGGTTGTCAGGCAGGCTGTGAACCGTTCGTAGACGATAACTTGTGTCAACTTTAAAGTTTTTAATGCTGTCATAATTTATTATTATTATTATTGTTATTATTGATCATTAAGGTGGAGCAGACCCAACACTCCCATGACAGAAGCATGAGCAGCCGGTGTGCAGGATGCTGTGTGCTCAGCAGGTACCCTGGTTGTCCTTGTTGCTGCCGTTTACCAGCACAGCTCTGCCGCCCCCTTCCGGTTCGCTGACTCTCTGGTTGAATTTAAGAGTTGAAGGCGAGTATTGGTAACCAGGACCAGCGGGACAGATCTCCTTAAAGGCCACTGAAGGAGGAGATGGAGGGAAGAGAGAGGACACACCTGAAAATTCACCTGAAACCAAATAAGCTCAGTCGTGACGTCGTCCTCCTGAACCTACCTGAACCGAAGTACGGACACCTCTGGCAGTCGGGTCCCCAGGCTTTGCCGACCCGGCTGCAGCAGCAGATCTGCTTGGTGATGCTTTTGAGAATAGGCAGGGAGCAGGAGGACGGACCCAGACCTGAACCCAGGACCCGGTAACACTGACCCTTCTCCTCAGAAATGACACTCTGGGCTGAGGAGGACACACAGGAAGGAGGGCGACTCGTTACACAGATGATCCACCCGAAGCTCGGCCGGGACCTGAAGCAGAGCGCTGCATGCAGAACAAGTACATGCTGTACCCCGACCCGCTCGGTTTAAATGACACAGGAAGGGATTCAACACAGACGTGGCAGGTGATGCAGGAACAGGAAGCTTTCCGACGACACAGAACATCAGCAGGCCGTGTCAACAGATCTAAATTCAGATGGAAGTTTAACCACCTGCAGACACAGATTCACAACGATTTCAACCTCAGTAACCTCCCATGCAAACATCTGGCTCATGGCTTCTATCAAAGAGGACACGAGTGTTGGCACCGCTCTGATATAAAGATGGGCGCAAATTCTGGGTCTGAAAAATGAAACCGACACTGAAGTGCTCCAAAGCTGCATTCTCTCTACTGACCAGCAGGGGGCAACTCCTCAAAACGAGTAGATGAGCACGAAGCGTTCCTTCCTAACCAAGACAGTTAGGTTAGGAAGCTTCATCCATGCCTGCTAGTTAGTGTTCAGCAACATCCAAGTAAAATCCAAGAATTTCACTCATTGAAACTGGAGCTCTGATTCGTGGACAGGTTGTTACTACAGTAACCTCGCAGCAAGTCACATGATGTCATGATGTCATTTAAAATGCTCCAAAAGGCTCCAACAGCACAAACACGGTCCAGAAGTCCAGTTCAGGTGAAGCTAGCAGACAGCTACTGACACCTGTGCCACCATCCACCTGCCAGTCAAATAGGCCACGCCCCTAATAATGCACACTGTAAGCCTCAACATTATCCAAACAGGTGAGTTGTGCAAACATTCTTGTTATGAAGGAGAAAATTATCTGTAAAAACCAAACAGTTTATCAGTGTATCAGGCTGTAAACGTGTTTATTTCTGCTCTAAAGCTTCAACATGTGAGTCTGACTGACTCACTGCTGCCTCTGCTGGACGTCAGAGGAACTGCAGCTTCATTTGCTTCAGTGTTGGCTTCATTTTTATTCTGCTTTATTTCTTTTACAGGAAACAGACTCTAGATTGTGGGGAGGGAGCTGCTCCGAGGTGATAACTCAGCCCAGTAAGCGCAGGTTAAAACACAAACAGGAAGTAGAACAATAGAAAAAGCACAGCCACTTTGCTGCTTGTCCAAGTCCATGTGGATGTCAAACAAAAAACCTTCAATTTGACAAAACAATAATTTGGATATAAAAAATATTTCCAGGAAAGGAAAGAGACCAAACACAGACACACTGTTAAAAAAAAGTAAAGCTTTGATTAGAGCGCTGTCATCAGTTACCGGGTAGACCAGCATCCTGAAGCTCCTCCTCCTCTGATTCACTGAATGCCGGTCGGAATAAGCAGAGCACCGGTCAGGCTTCATACAAACCATCTGAGCACTGAACCTCTCCCTCATGTTCCCCAAAGAACAACGAGCAGAACAAAGATTTAAAGTTGACCTTTAAAAACACAGAAGTCCTCTCATTATTCCTGCTGAAGGTCTGAGCCGCAGTCCGACGAATCTCATCTTCAGATTTTCAGAAAAGCTCAGAGTAAATCAACAATTCTTTGTAAGAAAAATTGTGTTTAGAACATCTTTAAACTTACAGAAATGCTGTATTAGCCCAGTGTAACTTTAATACCTGAGTGGCTGTTTGAAGTTGAAATCAGCCAACACTGTGTAGCTTGTCTAATAAACTACACAGACACTGTAGTAATAATTTGTCCTGTGTTATATTATTTTATCAATTTCAGTTTGCAGGTTGTCTGTGCGTCCTAGACCGGGTTTGTGAGTAGACTCCTGTGGTATCAAAGTGAAAATCTTAAGTGACATCATTACACTCGCCAGTCCAGCCTTTTACACCTTAACACAAAAATGGCTGTGATGCTTTTGAACAGAACCTAAAGTTAAAGCTGAAAGTCTGCAGTGCAGTTGCTGAGGTGGTGCAGGGAGCCAAATCCTCACTGCCCACTGTGTTACAGCTATAGTAGAAATTAGAGTTATTTCCAGCTGTGCAGCAGCTTCAGCTTTTCTGTACTTTGATGTGCTGCACAGCTAAACTTTGAGAGAGACGAGCCAACCAAAGTCCAGGAGAAACTTGGAGAGCTCAGATGGATTCAGGAAGTCCTGACAGGAGTCGGCATCATTCCTCATTTCATTCCCAAGCCGGCGGCGGCGGCAGCGTGCATGTAAATGTGCGTTACTTACAGATGCAGATTCCATGTGAGGCGTCGAGGATGAACCCCAGCCTGCACACGCAGCTATAGCTCCCCCTGGTGTTCACACAGATGCCGTTCTCACACAGCCCCGGCTGCAGGCACTCATTCACGTCTACACACACACACAAACACTTCAGGCTTTTCTCAGCTGTCAAAGCGATCCGACGTCAAACGTCCTCTAAGACACCGTTTATTTACTAACGCCCGGATCCCGAGTGGGCTCATCAGAAAACTGATAAACTTTTTAAAGATGGATCAGTCCTCTGGTCGTAAATAAAGAAATCCATTGCATAGGAAACATGGAGACTTTAAACAAATAGTCAGATGAAGATTTCTTTATCTTGGAAGCAGTTCAGAAGGAAAGCTGAAGATCTTACATTTGGTAGCTGACAGTTCGTTGGTATTATCTTTATGTTAATTCTGATCGATGTCACTTTTGTTCACGCAGTAAATATGTTTTTTATCGCTAATGTCTAAACAGACTGGAATATGAAGGAAACCAATAAGAAGAAAATCAGAGGAAAACAGGGCACCTTTTATAAACTTCTGACTTTAAAAGCAGTTACGACAGTTAGTTATGATTTTTTCTCCAAGAAATCTGTGTGTCGAGCTAAAGAGATTAATGACATCTGTGACCATGGCAGAGTAACTGTCCATGGCTGAATCATCACACTGAAGCCATTAATGCTAATATCAGCCTGTAGAACTACAGTCTAAGGTTAAATTAGGCAGTTAAACCTTTAATTGTTACAGCTCAGATTAAACACTGCAGTTTTGGTTTCTTTCTACTAAAACTTTCTGATAAAATGTTGGTGGAAGAAGTTTTAGTTCCCTTTGCAAAGATGAACAAAGCTCAGTATAAAATAGATTAAATAAGGATTATTTTACATATTAATTCGTTAAAAGCAGCCACTGTAGTGTTGTTATTCCTGGATTTATTTGTAGTTTGATGACACATATCTGCAAATGACCACATATTGATCCGATCTTGTCCTATGATAAGATTATGCCGTGTCATCGGCATAGTATTGTAACTGACCAGGGCTGCTCTGAGTATTTTTTGTACAAGTTTTGAAAACAGGAAGGCATATCTGCTAATTATTCCTTTATGTAATATTTTCATAACAATTATTCAGGCACTACGTTAAGCTGTCAGCCAATCCCGTGAAAACGTTAATTTTACCACCATTGCTTCTTCTGCTGTGAGTGGATGGACCTGCGTACTGATCTGTTTTTCATTTAACAACAGAAGTTCACATTTAGGAAATGAAAAGAAAGAACCTTCTCCGATTGATCGTTTAGTTTCTCTGTTGTTTAAAGAACAGAATATTTCCACCGCCTGTACGATTACAACCGCCAAACTCACCGACGCACTGCGTTCCATTGGCTCGCTCAAACCCAATTGGACAGCTGGCATCGCTCTGACCTAACAATGATCAATAACCAAATACACGCTGATCAATCACCAATTCTTGTGGAATAATTATCTGATCACATACTTATATTTAATGTTTGCTAGGAGAGAACACAAAACACAGTTCTGCACTGTTTCTAAGAAATATATTACAAATTAAATTATTTATAAGAAAAAGGTTGTAAGATGTACCACCGTGCTGCCTAATGTAAGATTAGGCAGCACGGTGGTACGGTGGTTAGCACTGTTGCTGCACAGCAAGAAGGTCCTGAGTTCAATTCCACCATCAGGCCAGGGTCTTTCTGTGTGGAGTTTGCATGTTCTCCCCGTGTTTGCGTGGGTTCCCTCCGGGTACTCCGGCTTCCTCCCACTGTCCAAAGACATGCAGCTTGTGGGGATAGGTTAATTGGATAATCCAAATTGCCACTAGGTGTGAATGTGCGAGTGAATGTGAGCACGAATGGTTGTTTGTCCCTGTGTGTTGGCCCTGCGACAGACTGGCGACCTGTCCAAGGTGTACCCCGCCTCTCGCCCTATGACAGCTGGGATAGGCTCCAGCGCCCCCCGCGACCCTGAAAAGGATAAGCGGAAGCAAATGGATGGATGGAGGTTGTAAGATGAACTCCCCAGAGTTTGTTACATTAAAGTCAAATTAGGTCAAACAGAAACACCAGGGGGCGCCATCACAAAGCCAAAGCTATAAACCAGGGGTGCCGAACTCGAGGGCCGATGTCCTGCAGGTTTTAGATCTCACCCTGGGTCAGTTCATTACCAGGAATCTGGAGAACTTCAAGACTTGTTGAGGAGGCCATTTAAATAAACCGTGTTGGATCAAGGACACATCTAAAACCTGCAGGACACCGGCCCTCGAGGCCTGGAATTTGACACCTGTGCTATAAACAGCTTTTTAAAGATCTTCTGGTCACTTTTAATGAACCATGACAAACATCAAAAATCGTACCAGTTGTGTGTGTGTGCGCGCGCATCCAGGCCCTCTTTTCTGTTCTTTAAAGGTGTATGCCGTCATTCTTTACAGGCTGGTGTGAAGCTGGATGCCAGCAGTTGAGCTAACATGATTTCCTGAGTGTGTGTGTGTGTGTTTGTAAAGCCTACAGTCCCACAGTTGCATTCCTTTACTGTTAGTCAGCTCTAAAAGAACAAGGAAGCCCGATTACTTACTGTGTGTGTGTGTATGCATCTATGCTTGTGAGGACACACTGCTGGGTTCTCACTTTGAGGCAGACCTTGGGAGGCCTGTTAAATGGTTTGGACCTGATTCGAGTTCAGTGTTGAAATCATGATGTTTGAGTTACAGAACCTCAGAAGGCATGTATTAACTACGGTCCCCACAAAGACAGATGAACAAATGTGAGTGTGTGTGTGTGTGATGAAGTCCAATAGTTACATAAGCAGCTACTGGTGAAATATTTCCCAAATATTAAAGTCATGAAGTAGCAGACCCTCACTCACAGAAAAAGTGTTAGTATAACTGTGCTAGTCTAGGTATCTTTGTGAGGACCTCTATAAATTCAAGCCTAAGTGAGGACATTAGTGAATAGTGAGGACTTCTTCTCTTGCAGAAAAAAGGAGAGCTTTCGAAAGACCTCTTTTATGACACCTTTGCTTGCTGACCCTAAACCGCTAAATCAAACCGGTGTAATGCTGCAGCAACACGTGACTTTACATAGCATGTGGCCGTCAGCTTTTCACATGAATGTTGGTTTCAAACTCCACTGCTGGCCCCTCACTCTGCCACCTTTCTACCTTTTACAGAAAAAGGCGAGGAGGAATAACAGTGCATTGTTTTAATATTGATGGGTCATTTTCTTTTGATATAAAACACTGCAATGACCACCAGCATGAAACAGATGTCATACTATAATATTCTTGCTTGGACCAGGGAGTGTAAAGGAAGAGTTAGTCAAACCTTCAACAGTGCACGTCTGGGTTTACTGTACAGGGATAAAGTTAGCTATGGGAACTTTTCCCGTGTGTCTCAGTTTAATTACCAGAAGGTTTTGGGGCCTAATTTAATGTCTAAAGCAATAATAAAATGTCAGACATATAAAAGTCTTCAAAGTTTTCTGACTGACCACAGTGAGGTCACTCAAGGTAGGTTATGGAAGCCTGAGTGGACCACACAGTGTGTTATGTTGTGTTATACGAGTATTGTGTGTACTTTTGTATACCTGTGATCTCAGGACAGATGACACAGTCATCGATGCCCCAGGCCTTTCCGATCCCTCTGCAGCACATTTCCTTGCTCCGAAGGCCAGGAAGAGGAGAGCTGCACTAAAAACAAACACAGTCCAGGATAAATCTGATGGACCGCAGCCATGCTAACATCTATCAGGCTGGACTTTCATCAAAACAAGACACAACAATATGCATCGTGTAGCAATGGGATAATTTAAGGACTTCTTTGTCATTTTAAAGGATGTAGGACCATGTGTTCGCATTTTCTGCTTTTTGTAATCACATTAAAGTTGATCTATTCAGTATTTCCTTACTTCCTGTCATATGTCTCCTAACACAGTGATAACTCGCCAAATGATGAGGTGTATATGTACAAGTAATCCCTGTGTGCCAAAAGCTCAGCTTTCAGATTGCTTTAAACACTCAGTTTCAGACTGTTTGTTCTACTCTTGGATCCCTATGATGTCATAGACAGCACTTATCCCTAACATGGGTTCAAGGTCATGCTGACTTTGCAATCCAGCAGTGACAGAAAAAAAACAGCCTATGTGGGGTAAAAAGTGCCGAAAAGGTTGTTTTTTTTGTTTGATGTGACAGAACACAGTAATTATCCACCTGACAGTCGTAGAAATCTCCAAACATGGAACATTGAACAAAATCCATGTTAATGGGTAAAAACTAAGTTCTCCTTTGAAAACCTGCTGGTAAATGTCAGGTGGTATTTTGTGTTCATATTTTGCCACTCACCTGTCCGTCTTGAACCTCTCTGAAGCAGTACTTAAAGCCGGACTGCTGGGTGTAGACGCTGTCCCCTCTCACAGTCTGGGCCAGGACTCTGCTGCCAGCAGGAGCCGGAGCACCTGCTGACCCTGAGGAGGAGGAGGAGGAAGAGAGCGTCCGCAGGGTGGGAGTGAATCCAGACACCTGGAACAAGAAGATTCAACTTACCTACGAGCAAGTGAATGCAAAAGACTACAGGCACATTCAATGAAA
Organism: Rhamphochromis longiceps; assembly: GCF_057381845.1. Taxonomy (NCBI): domain Eukaryota; kingdom Metazoa; phylum Chordata; class Actinopteri; order Cichliformes; family Cichlidae; genus Rhamphochromis; species Rhamphochromis longiceps. The sequence continues at coordinate 40,439,548 of NC_140570.1, read as the reverse complement.
GGGTTAAAAATAAATGAATAAATTACATTAAACTTGATCTGTGGTTAAATTTTAAAACTCCTGCAAGAAATTAAGACGACTGTTTAGATGTGCGTCTGTCAGTCGAACCTTGGATACAGGAGGAACAATGTGGTTTCGTCCTGGTCGTGGAGCTCCCAAGGATACTGCACAGGAATTTGCCCACCAGTCTATATGTTCTTTGTGGATTTGAAGAAGGCGTTCGACTGTGTGGGATTCCTGTGGGAGTTGCTTCGGGAGTATGGGGTGTCTAGCCCATTGCTATGGGCCATTTGATCGTTATACAACCTTTGCAAAAGCTTGGTCTGCATAGCCGGCAATAAGTCTGACTTATTCCTGGTGGGTGATGGACTCCGCCAGGGCTGCCCTTTGTCACAGCTGATGGCCTCCAGCTCGCACTGGAGCAGTTCCCAACAGAGTGTTAAGCAGCGGGAATGAAAATCAGCACCTCCAAATCTGAGGCCATGGTCCTCAAAAGGGTGGAGTGCCCACTCCGGGTCAGGGACAAGTTCCTGCCCCAAGTGAAGCAGTTTAATAATAATAATAGTGAATTGCATTTAGCGCTTTTCGAAACCCTCAAAGCGCTTTACAATGCCACTATTCATTCACTCTCACATTCACACACTGGTGGAGGCAGCTACAGTTGTAGCCACAGCTGCCCTGGGGCAGACTGACAGAGGCAAGGCTGCCATATCGCACCATCGGCCCCTCTGGCCAACACCACTAGGCGGCAGGTGAAGTGTCTTGCCCAAGGACACAACGACGGAAACTGTCCGAGTTTGGGCTCGAACCGGCGACCTTCCGATTACAAGATGAACTGCCAACTCTTGAGCCACAATCGCCCTGTTTAAGTATCTCGATGTCTTGTTCGAATGATGCGAGAAGTGAGCGGGAGATCAACAGACGGATTGGTGCTCTGGCTGGTCACGAGCTGTGGGTAGTGACCGAAAGAACGGGATCACAGATACAAGCGGCGGAAATGGCTGGCCTCTCCCTTAGAGATAGGGTGAGAGGTTCTGCCATCCCGGAGGGGCTCAGAGTAGAGCTGCTGCTGCTCCACATCGAAAGGAGCCAGTTGAGGTGGTTCAGGCATCTGACAAGAATGCCTCCTGGGCGCCTCCTGGGCGAGGTGTCCAGGCATGTCCCACCCCTCCAGGGCAGACCCAGGACACGGAGAGATTATATCTCTTGGCTGGCCTGAGAAGGCTTCGGTGTTCCCCCGGAGTAGCTGGAGGAGGTACTTAGGCTGCTTGCCAAACGACATGGCCCCGGATAAACGGAAGAAGGTTGATGGATTTAGATGTTTTTAAAGAACTTCCAAGAAATTTTTTTTAAATAACTAAAGAATTCTATATTTAAGAAAACAATTGTTTCAAATAAAATCAAAGATTTAAATGATAAAAAAATAAATTATATATAGATGTAATATAATTCTTATTAATTATTAAAAATGTAATAAAAGATCATTAAAAGATTTAAAAATTCCAATTGTAAAATTTATTGATTATTAATAACATGTAAAATAATAAATCTAAGAACAAAACAAAAGAATATGTGGAAATATAAAAATATGTAAAAACAGATGACATAAATGCCAAAACTGAATATTAATGTTTATGAAATATCTACAAAATAAAAAGCTTGTAAAACCTCGATGACTGTGAGAGAATATTATTTAAATGCCTGTGGCCAGTAATAAACAAAGATATTTACAAAACTATAAGAATGTAAAAATACAAAAAACGAAACAGCTGTTCTTTGTTTTATCAACAGCTTGAACAAAACGTTTATCATCACATGATGACTGACAGTTTAATCGTCCAATCAGAGGAGCTGTTAATGTTCTTACCTTCACCTGGTGGACCTTCACGTTGGCCTCAGGGGGGTGCTGAACTCTGACCTTCACCATGGGCCCGCTGGGGGCTGCACGTGAGTGTGAACATTAAAGGATAACTGCAGTGAGGCACCATTCACAATAGCAACAAATTACCAATGGAAGCCCGAAGCTGCCAAAAATGTATCAACTAAATGACCAATGACAAACAAATAAAGATATTATTACATATAAACATAATAATGTCAGAACAAAACTGAGCAAACTACAACCGAAATAAATAAAAATCTGTAAAATATTGAGATATCAAGAAATATTTTAAAAAATTCTATATTTCTAAACTCCAAAGAGTTACACAAAAACGTCATAGCCACCCATCGACACAGTTGGGGTTAAAGGTCACAGGTCGCTTACCTCCAGCAGTCATCGCCTCTGCGTCCCGTCCTAGCGGCAGCAGGAACTCAGACCGAACCAGCTCCTGATTGGATGCCATGGCAGAGAGGAGAACCGGCTTGACGATCTCATTGGTGGAGAAGGCTGCAGAGGAGTCTGTGGGTGTGACGGGGATCTGGCAGAACTTCCCGGTGAAGTTTGGCGAACACAGGCAACGGTCCTTCTGCAGACAGACTCCGCCGTTCTTACAGAGCAGAGGACAGAGGACTGCGGGAGGCAAACAAACCTGCTTACTTATCTATTCAGTAAATAAATACCATCACAGGTTCATGATTCCTGTAAGCTGTTTACAGAACAACAGCAGTAAAATCTGTCAAATTAGGAAGAGCTCACACACAGGCTAAGGATTGAAATAAAAAATAAAGTACCAAAAGCTTCAGTTCCTTTAATGAACAGCAGAGGCAGCAGTGAGTCAGTCCCCATAGACTGCCATGTTAAAATAACACCTCTACGCTGGGAGGATGCTCGTATTAATTGTATTAAAGCTTAAAGTTGAATAATTGAGGGCGTGGCCTCTTTGCCCAACAGGTGGATGGTGACACAGGTGGCTGTAGCTGCTAGCTGTCTGCTAGGCTTCACCTGAGCTGGACCTCTGGACTATGTTTGTGCTGTTGGAGCTTTTTGGAGCATCTTTAATGACATCATCTGACCAATAATATGAAATAATTCGTCATTTTCTACATCAGTCTTTGATTACTGAAGTAACCAGGAGACAGAAGAAGTTTCCAGAAGAAATCTGATCGTGTGAGTTTAATGAGCCTGCTGCTCTGTCTCCTGGGGGTACCATCTGGACCAATCTGGGAACAACAGAAGAAGCATTTTAAGAAATGATTGGTGATATGTGGGTCTGAACAAAGCTAACTGCTACAATGGGATAGCAGGCTCCACCCACTTCCTGCATGCTGTATGAGCTCAGCCTCAGGACGCTGGTGTACAGTTACCCAGAGTTCAGCTGCTGCTAATTAACTGATACACAAAGGCCTTAGCACTGCAGCCATGACCTTTCTGGTCTTCAACCTGCCAGTTTGAGTCTAAACACCAAAGCTAGTCCTATTCCCTCCCCACAAAAACACAAATGCCATCGCCCTGTGATCTGACAAAGTGATTGCTGAGGGTGATTCTGCACTTACAGCTGTAATTCAGGCACCTGACACTGTCATCTCTGTTTGATGAGTTCAGGTTTAAAAACAGACATCGGTAGATGTTTCATATGTTCAGTTTCTTTCTTTTTAACTGTAACCACTGAATGGTTATTTTCAACTCATTTGCAGTATTGGAAATCAAGACTTCTTCAACATAACCTTTTATAATCCACAGGCAGTACCTTTTCAGCCCCCGGGGGAGTCTAGCGCTAAAACATAGACGATATAAAAGATGAATGTTGTTACTGTGACGTCCTGTTCTGAAGTTAAGCGTTTTCACCATTTACAGTGTTTTGACGAGTGAGGGGAAGCTCTGACCTCTTTTCTGGCACTTGAAATGAGCAAAATTTAAAAAATGGACTTTCTGTTTTATTGCATATAACCTGCGATGACTGAGCTCATAAACCCATCAGGAAAATGTTTACAGAGCTCGGGGCTGGGGCTGTTTTTCCATAGGCTTGCAGAGGAACTCTTGAATCGGCTCAAACTCGTGTTTGAACTTCAGTAAAAAGATGAACGACTTCCACTGCTGACGCTCCGTGTGCGCCCGTGTCCACGCCCTCACAGTGTGCGTGTAGTCCTGTTTGTTGATGTTACTCTATCACGCACACACACACGCACGCACACAGCACTGCTGCGTGTGTTGCTGTAAACACAGTTATCATGCTGGACATCAAACCACAGATGGACCACATCAACACAAACACACTTGGAGAGTTTGGACGACGTTCCTGGGGCAAAGCTGAGAAAAGACAGAGCGAGTGTGGGGGATTACACTGATGAAATACTGTAAACACTGAAAAACTGATGGAGAGAATAAACAGAGACAAACATGAAAAATCTATGAGATGAACTTTGATTTTGCCCGTCCCCATTGGCCAATGTCTGGAAGCCTGCCGAGAGGCAGCACCTGGAGGCTTTGAGCTGTAGCTGTACTTTATCCTGTGTCTGTAAGGAAGTTTAAAAAATGTAGGGTGCCAAGTATTCACAGCTTCGGGCTCACATTTTATATCTTTAACGAATGATCTGAAAGTCTGGTCAGGTTTAATCTGAAAATCTGAACGTCACAAAACATCATCAAACACACTCCAACCCAAAGCCACAAAAGAGCAAAGACTAACACTGATTTAGTTTAGCTCACACACAGCACTGCAGCTCACTAATGACTCAGTCACACTAAGATAAACATGAGACAGTCACCTCCTGAAGACTAGTGAAAGTTGGTGTGTGCCCAGTCATTGCATGGAATATTTTCAAATCAAATCACTTTTACTGTCACATCACAGTGCAAGTTTTACAAACAACAGAGGTGTGCAAAACACAAGAAACATAAGAAACAAAAAAATATAAGAGCAGGAATGTGGGAATTTTAAGGATAAATATATGTACAAATATAAGAATTCACTCAGCAACCATTTGGAAGTAGTTGAATTGACCAACCTGGACTGACTGAGACAGACAGACTGACTCCATCTTAGTCCCTTTTTATCAGCGTGTCGATCAGCGTGTCATTATCCGGTCTTTCAGTGATGATGTATGAATCCTGCTTCCGGGTCCAAACTACTCTGCGTTTATTATGGCTGTTGTGTTTTTCACATGTTTTAATGCTTTGTATCTTGTTCTATTTAATCTGAACAAGCCCCTAAAAACAGTCAGTGATCACTGTCGGCCTCTCTGTTCATTTTAAAGCTCAGTTTTTAAACCTTACGATGTAGCTACAGCCCAGCCCATGCAGCAGTATATGAATGACTAACCTCGTATTGTGGATGGATTATCTCAGTTGTTCTCCTGACTGAAGTTTGGTCCGTTTACAGCATCCTGCCATGCGATTACATTTGTTCCTGACCATCGGGAACCCTCAAGTTAACTTTTATCGAGTGGAAAAAAGTTAGCGTTCATCCTCCAGCTTCAGTGAGTTTATGCTATGCTAACATAGCTGTGTAGCTAGCGATCACATAACACATCATTATATAGCAGCTAGCCCAACTTCAGTAACCCTACAAACGTCACTGCTGTTTAGTTTTCTCTCTTCTTTATGTTGGAAGTGATAGCAGAGATGTACGTTTGAATTCTTTCAGAAATCTCTCAGTCAGAACATGCTATATCATGTTTAGGTGGAAGCTAGCGAGCTAACTTCCTGCTAACTTCTAACTCTGTTAAACTTCATGAATTCTGTTTTCATGGATGCCTGGATGTTAAACTTTATTGTTACACCTGGTAAAGCAGCAACGCTGATGCAGACCTGGTCAAAGCACCAATTTGAAAGGCAACAAGATCACAAGTTCACCACACGTGGTTGCAGTAACTGTGGTTGTGCCGTTGCCTACATACACTATTTAGCACCCCTGTGTGAGTGTAACATTCACGGTCACTGGTGTCTTTACAGGTTTTAAGGAGGTTACCCACAGAACCTTTACGTCTAATGCAAAGCGCACATCTCCGTGTTTTTCAGTTATGGAAACTCGGTACATCTGCCCTCAGATAGGACTTCAAAACCAGGAGCTTTCTAAAAATGTTGCACTTATGATATAAATGTGAAAAAAGAAGGAAGAAAACAACAATAGCATGTGTGGTGTCCTGCCACACCGCAGTGACCGTGACCGTCACCTCCAGCAACTCCCACAGCTCACACTCAGCTTGTTTTTTCCTGACCCGCAATCCGAATTTATCACTGAACAACAGATACGACTGTGAGACGCAGCAAACCGCACATGCACAAACTCTCCCTGACAGTTCAGCAGCTAATTTAGTCAGCTCCTGCTAGCCTGGTGGATTTACTTGAAGAAGTGTGATTAAAAGTAGCTGAGGAATCTGCCAGCCCCCACCCGTGGATGTGCAGACAGCCGTCATCGGGTTATTGGGATATGGAGGAAAAACTTCAAAATGTTAAGAGTCTTAGGAAGATTTTCTCCTCTTTATGGAGGCTTTTGTTGCTTTCTGTTTTGGTTACCCAGTTACAGTCCAGTTCCTGTAATAGACTTAAATTACCCGAACCCCACAAGGAATACATTATCCCCCACCTCGCTCTGTAATGTTAATCCTGTCCAAATGGAATGACATCCATGCTAGCAGCTCTGAGAAGTTGCTCTGAAATGTTAATATTTAGTTTATTTAGTAGAATTTCTATTGCTTTGGTTTGTATGTTTTGACAGATAACATCTCCCATGATTTCCTTTACATTCGTGTGCTTCTCTGTTTTGATTGTTAGTCTGTATGTAAAGCGAGAGAGGCTGATGGGGGGAACAGCTGTTTGGACAGGGGGATTAACCTCTGACCCTATGATGTCACCACCTCCTCCCTTGTGTTTGTGTGTGTTTGTGTGTGTTTGTGTGTGTTGCTGTCCAGTCTTACCTCACTGCCTGTTTAAACATTCACACATCACCAGCAAAATATCCTGGGCACATGTGTGTGTGTGTGTGTGTGTGTGTGTGTGTGTGTGTGTGTGTGTGTGTGTGTGTGTGTGTGTGTGTGTGTGTGTGTGTGCATGTTCCTGTCTAGCTATCTTTGTGAGCACCGAAATCTGCATTCTACTATACTTGTGAGAACCAACAGTGACTTGTGAGGACACACTCACCGGTCCTCACAAGTTTGAAAATGTGGTTTTAGTGTCAGGGTTACAATTAGGTCATGGTTAGGTTTAGGGTTAGGGTAAGGGGCTGGGAAACCATTATGTCAATGAAGGCCCTCACTAAGATAGCTGAACGGGGCTGTGTGTGTGTGTGTTACTGATGTTGTGAGGACAAAGAGCTGTAGTCCGCATACTGAGGACTTGACATCCTTATGACGACAAAAAGCAAAGCCCCCCCCCGTGACATAAGAGTTATATTGCTTGATTAAAACTTGGCTGAAAGTCACCATCAGGTTGGCTCTCCAACAAACTAAGTTACTATGATGTCCTCTGAAACACAGGGACGTGCGATGGGGCTATTTTTATGATCAATGAAAGCCATATGTCAGTGGTCACTCTTCTCCCTCTGCCCCTCTGATTCCTTTCCTTCTCTCCAGATGTAGCACTTGTTGCACAAATATCCAGAAAACCAGCAAACAGCCATCGGTATTCATCAACATGAAAATACGATGGCGCAAACTCTTCAAACCATCAATGAGGGTAAAATAAAAAGACCCTTGTGGAAAACCCTTTTCTAAACCAAGGCCTTTAAAGGCCTTTAAAGCATAAAACAGAGGTAGGAACAACTACACATCTGCAGGTGTACACCCCCCACCACCTCCTGCTCTGCAGAGGAGGATTTATGGTTTACTGACCTACAAATAGTCACAGACAGCTATCACTGTTAACCTTTAGTGCAAACAGACTGCCACTTCCTGAGTTTAGTGTTTGAGGCAGCAGCTCTTTCTAAGAAATTTAGGTATGGTGCTGAAAGTTGCCAGGGAAACACCTGGAAAGAAACCATGCTTGGTTAAAAAAATAAATAAATAAATAAAATCAAGAGCAAACACTTTCCACCCCTCAAGACAGCGTGGAGAGAATACAGGAATAAACAATAATGCTGAACTTTAAACACCTTTTCTAGACTGGTGAGATGAAAACTGGTGATGTTAGCCATGTAGCAACAGCTTATTACGTGAGCGAACTGATACAATTTACTGCAGACTCCTGGTCTCTTTTTCTAGTAGTTCAGAAAATATGGATGACTACAATCAAAGCATTGTCATTTTCTAATTTTGAGTCAGTCGCGCTCTGCAGGAATCTATCTCATACAAAGGGCACCTGACTCTTGGGATCTGATAATCAGCAGATTGCGCTTCTCTTACACAGACACCAGTCCAGCGTTCACGACCTTTGCCTTAATAGCAGAGCATCTGCCCAAAGAGCTCATTGCATAAACAGGCTAATCTCAAACTAGAAAACATCCAAGTATGAACTTAATTACCGTTTGGTATTCAAATGGAGAGCAGCCATCACCAGCACCATGCTCAGTTTCACCGAAAAACACAAAACAGGAAACATCGGGGTAACTTTGCACTGCTAGAGACAGTGAAGTCAATAAATGATGGTGCTGAACTTCTAATAATGTTTACACTGATGAAATGAAAGCTGATAATGCTTTTGCATCAGCAGCCTGAAGAGGGAGCCAATGAGCCATTTGTTAAGACTGAAAACAATCAATTTATGGGATTAGCTCAATCAAAGCTTCAAAACTAACTGCCAAACAGTTAAATTAATACTGTAAATACTGCATTTTCTCTTGGTGTAATACCGGCTCAGATGAAGCCTTAAGCTTGTTGGTAAAATGCTGCCCCCTGCTGGGGAAGGTTTTAAAAAGTGCTCAATTTAAATTCGCAGATTATCTGGTAACATGTAGCTTCCACTCCTGAGAGGTTTTAACGGTCTGACTATGGAAAAGAATATTGAAATGTTTAATTTTTGATTAGTTTTGACCCTTTTCAAATCGTTCTGCTGTGAAATTTGGGATGAATTAAGATAAGCACTCAGCTTATCTCAGTGTGAGTTTGACTTCCAGTTCGAAGCCTTTTTTGTGGGGCTTTTCTGATCCAAGCAGATTAAATATGAATCATGGTAATTGCGATACAATTACAGTTGGAAATAATGTAACGAGTGATTGGTGATTAGATAAACTGCTGGCTTGTGTTTCGACCCACTAATTAAGTTTAAATTAAACAGCGCTGGACGCTCTGTGCTTTCGGCGAGAGCCCTGAGCTGTTTGACAGCTCCGACTCGCTGCCAGCAGGAACGATTAACACTCACTGACCAGGGATCAGATCAGACTATACAACTATTCACTGGCTGGGCTTCAGCCTCCCAACTCTGCCAACCATCAAAGAGCTGCAGGTCACATGACTCAGCTGGAGCAGCTTCACACGTGAAGCCTCATTGAGAGCGTGAAGATCAAATGTTCAGCGCAGGAGTTATTATCTCTGACGGGCTGGAATTTTCTTGAGCTCATTCGCTATAAATTTTGGTGTAAATCTCAGGTTTGAGCCTCTCATGTTACCTCAGATTCAAGTCCAAGAGTCCAATATCAGACTTTAGCAAAGTAAATCTAGGCAGAGATCATCTGACAACACTTACAGTAATTTATAAAGAATGTCCAGATTCCTCAAACAAAGAAGAAGAAGAAGAAGAAACCCCAGCAGCATTAAGATAATAAAACACTCCTCGCTATTTATGGGCAACAAAACACAAAAACGGATGATACTGCCAGCAGTGGAGGACTCGGCTGGGACAGAAGAATTAAGCAGACCCATTAACAAAAGCTGCAGTTCCTTTAACATCCACAAGAGGCTGGTGTCAGCAGTGAGTCAGTTCCCGTAGACTCCCATTCAAAACTTTACAGCAAAACTAAACATGTTTACAGCCTGATGCACAATCTGTTAGGTGTGTAGATAATTTTGCCTTCATCACAACTGTACACAAAAAAATGTTTTTATAGCTCACCTGTTTAAACTGTATTAAGGCTTAAAATTTGTATTATTGGGGGCTCTTTGACTGACATGTGGCTGAGGCTGTTAGCGGTCTGCTCGGCTGCACCTCAGCTAACTGGAGTCCCTGAACTGGACCTTTGGACGTGTTTGTGCTGTCAGGGCCTTTGTTAATACTAATATGTGACCAATAACATGGCTGTTGTGAGGTTTATGGTTCAAAGCTAATGTAGCCTTTGGTGATTCACATGTCACGTGAAGCAGGTCAAAAACAACCCGCAGTAAAACTGCTGGTTCGTGTTTGTTCGGTGAGTGCTTGTTTTTTAGCTACAGAGGATTCTGCAGGACATTTGGACGCTGCCCATTTTAAATAAGAACATATTAATGACTCAAATGCGTTTTCACGACGTTTTCAGGGACATGAACGGGAAATTCTGCGTCTCAATTATTTTCATATATAAAGGTTGCGTGGTCGCACAGCACCATCTCGTGGTCTGAACTGGGATTACATCAAGACCAGCTGGCCCTAACTCGACTTCAGCTGATATCTCTTCAACACAATACACAGATGTCGTGGACATAAAAGTTTGCTCACATCCTGCTGATCGCTTCACATCACTTCATACTGGAAGCTTTACACCAACTTCCAGCAGGAATTTAAATTTGAAGCAGATTTAAGACAAGCTGCACAAACCTGCACGTGTGCATTATTTACTGCACGCAAACATGGCAGTGAACCTGACACTGTCCCTCTCTGTGACAGAGTTATTTATTCACATGCAGGTCTTTAAAGTTAAAGCTTCAACTCACAGACTCTGAAGCCTGGTCCGTGAGAGCCGTCTCTCCTTCCTCCTCCTTCGCCGCCGCTGTACAGTGTCGTCACGTTGCCTCTCTCGCAGTAGTTGACACATCGGTCTTGGCTACAGCGCACCTTGCAGATGGTCGGCGTGAACATCACCTGGATCGTCTCTACTCCTCCCCCTCCTCTCACTCCTCCTCCTGCTGTCTGTCCATCGGCTGGCAGAAGGGAGGTGAAGAAGAAGATGAAGGAGCAGGACAGTGACAGGAAACAGCAGAGTCGCCGCATGTCGAGTGTTTGGAGTCAAAGTTTGCGAGTGTGATGCATCGCCAAAAAACTCCCAAACCTCGGCGCTCTGGCTCTGCCCCGCTTTCTCTCTTTCTTGCTCTGTGGTGGAGTGCGAACGAGCGTCGCAGGAAAAAAGGAGGGAAGGAAGGAAGAAGAAAACACGTTTCCCCCCTCCCCTCTCCCAGTTCGGTTTTTCCCTAAACACTCCTGAGTGAGAGAGCGAGCGAGCGAGCAGGAGAGAGAGAGGGGAGAGAGATAATTGAAAGCAGTGTGCAGGACTGGGCTCCGATCCAAACAAAATGTTTAGCGGGGATCTGGTCCATCAGTCCACACTGAGAGAGCAAGCATTACTGTATCAATCTCTCTCCCCTCTTCACTCCTCCTCTTCTTACTTTATTGGCCTTTTCTTCGGTACAAACAGAGGCCCACTATCTCTGCACACAGTTTCATAACCCACTGCAGAACACTGGAGGACGTCACGGTGGTGATGCAACCCCGGTTTTGGGTTTCTGGGGGTCAAATTCACCAAAAGTTTTAAAGTGGCTCCACGGTGCAGAGTTTGCAACTTTAAACCGACAGAATCCGATCATTTCCTCCACCTGTGAACGCAACACTGACCAACACTGACCTTTGACGCTGATACCATGCCAACGTGACCCAGCATTCAGTGTGTTTTTGCTCTGTGTTTTGTCTCCATCAGCCTCCAAAGGAAGCCCAACACATCCATACACAGTGTAAAAGATGGATGTCACGTGACGAGCGTTTTTGCCGTCGCCATTTTGGTGTTTTGAAACCAGATGTGTCAAACGAGGATCGAAGCTTCCATTGAAACTGCAGCCCTGGTGTCACAATCCTCCCCTACTTTATGACTATTTGCTGACTTTTGCTGGAGTCAGCAAATTATTTTGCTTTCCTCTTTTCTATTGCTGGAGGTTTCTTCCTGTTTAAAAGGAGTTTTTCCTTCCCACTGTCGCCAAAGCGCTCGATCAAGGCGGTTGTCTTTGTACTATCGTAGGGTCTTTGCCTTACAATAAAAAACGCCTTGAGACAACTGTTGTTGTGATTTGGCGCTGTATAAATGTAAGTATTGAAGTGCACACTAAGCAGTGCGACTGGTTGGTTATACTGGGAAACCAGTGGAAACAGTCCGTTTTATTTCAGCTGTGTTAAACTGTCTGAGAGAAACCAAAGAACAAATCAAACATGCAAACTTCATATGAGGGTGAGCTGTTCCACACAACAAAGAAACTGCTTTGGACGAATAAGGGATCAAGTTGATCCTAAGGATCTATGTTTCTACCCTCCCTCTCTCTTTCTCTCTGAGCACTAAGGTCTGAGGGATATTTTCTGGAGATCTGATTGGTCAGTGGATCACGATTTCATGCCTGCTGATCTCTGATCAGCTTTAGAGCAGCTTCGCTCTGCAGGGTAAAACCCAAAGGCCTCTCAGCCAATGAGAGCTGAGACAAACTCCATCTGCTCTGAAACTATGAGCAGACGGTTATAAATAAAATCCTAGTATTTAATTACATGTAATAATTATATATTGTTTGATTTTCTAACACTGTGACGTGCACAGAGCTCACAGGAAGCTTCATTGCTCTCTTTTTTAATCAGTGACTTATTTACATGATACACTGGAACATTGCTCACCTTATCTTAATGACCTTGTAGTACCATATCACTCCATCAGAGCACTTCGCTCTCACACTGCAGACTTACTTGTTGTTCGTAGAGTATTTAAAAGTACAGGGTGGGCCATTTATATGGATACACCGTAACAACATGGGAATGGTTGGTGATATTAAAGTCCTGTTTGTGGCACATTAGTATATGTGAGGGGCAAACTCCTCAAGATGGGTGGTAGACAAGGCTGGACTGGGACAAAAAATCGGCCCGGGCATTTTGACTAGAGACCGGCCCTAGGGGCGGAGCGTGGGGGTGGCTTACTGGGCTTAAGCCCGGGTCTTTTTGTCAGAAGCCCGGGGTCTTTTGGAGTGTAATTTCTTCATAGTTAGATGCCTGGCTGACAACTGTATAAAACAAAAAGTACACACAATATTCGAAGCACATAGTGCACACTGTGGGAATTTACGACTGTGCGTGAATCCCCCCTGATATTGGTATGATCCGAGCTCAGGCACTAAGCGACTGAGCGAGGGGGCGGGGCAGCTGCTGCCTGTGAGTGCGCTGTTGGAGAAACGGAGCCAGCCATACTAAGGAGAGCTTAAGTTTGAGCAGGTACCAAAGCAAAGCATTCGTACTGTACAAATAATGTAAATATGACGTGAATCACGAAAGATTGATATGAAACTGCTCACTTGACCCATATTACGTTACTCGCTCTTCAAGTGAATCAACAAATGGCGAAATGAAAAGCCGAACAAATGCTATTTTTATTAATGCTGTTTCTTTAGAGAGTCTTAGCTTACGTGTGTTTATTTCATATTTTCAGTTCTTACCCTCCCCGACTAAATCGGTTTCAGTAATGCACTGAAATATAAGAATGGACATTAGAGGCTTCTTTCAAAGAAAAAACTCAGGTAAATGTTATTTTATATATTATGCTTTGTATGTTGTTCAGTATATTTCTATGCAAAACAAGAGGGGTTTCAGTACACAGCAGGATATTCACATTTATAACCAGATATTTACACTTTAGGGAGAAAACAAAACATTTTTACTGTACAACATCAATTTAGAGTAAACTTTTTTTTTAGATAAATATTGAAACATCTTTTGAATTAGTTAAATGTCAGAATAAAGAGAGACAGAGCTTCTGTTTTTATCACTTTCATCAAATTTAGGAGTACATGTACACTAAGTTTATTGTTAATTAATAAGAAAACTCCAGACGATTCCATTCTGAGCTGAAGAAGCTTCTGATTGGTTCGTAGAGTCCATGTGAGTAAATTGGTGGCACACCTGTGGATGCATATAAGGCAAAACACAGAGCCTGTTTCTGTGACATGGGAAAATCAGGAGATGTCAACAAAACACCAGGAACAGAACTGTGGAGCTCCATAAGTGTGGCTCAGTTTGAATACAATTTGGTGCCATTTACAATTAAGAAATACAGACAGTTTCTCTCTTTACTCTTAAAGTTAACAAATATGTTTTTATATTTATCAATCTAAAAAATAAACATTTAGTCTGATTTGATGTTACAATTAAAAAAGTGTTTGTGTTTTGATCTGAAGAGTTTGTAAATATCTGGTTTCAACTGTATATTTGATGATTGTCAGCACAAAGAGGGAGAGAGAGGAACAGAGATGAACAAGAGCAGGTGAGACACACGTGTTAGTCAAATGGTCGTTTACCAAAAGTATCAGCGTATCACAGGTCCTCATGTATCTCGTACCTAGTGTTTCTTTTTAGGTTTGCTATTTTTCAAATTCTACATTTATTAAGTTCTGCAGCTTGTTTGCACAACAAGGCTAAATAATTATATAAACTTTTCTCAATCTAAATATTGGACTTTGATAGAATTAAAAAAACAAGTGTAGTGCAGGTCTATGATGATTTTTAGTACTACTTTCATCTAGTTCTGATTCTGGTTCTGTCTTGGTTAAGTCCTCAGTAGTCCTGATTTTGAACTGTTGTAGTCCTGTTTTAATTCCGGATCAGTTCTGGGTCTGGTTGAATTGGGGTTTAGTCCTCGTGTCTTGATGCAGCCCCGACTTTGTTCTGCCTCGCTGCTTAATTAAAAAACTAGTTTAAAGTGACCTGCATGTGTGATATATATTTTTCCCTACATGAAGTCATTCTTTTTTGAACAAAACTCAAAACAGAGTCTCTTAATCTTTCAGTCATTTCTACCCCCCCCCCCCCAAAAAAAAATAAAAAATAAAAAAATCCCACATGCATACTACCCTTTAGGGCTAAGCCCCGGGTGTTTCAAATGTCTGGCTCCGCCTCTGACCGGCCCACCAGGATAAAGATTGAAAATGTGACGGTATGCCCGATGGCCAGTCCAGCTATGGTGGTGACCATGGTGACCATTTAGAAGTCGGCCATCTTGGATACAACTTTTTTTTTTTTTTTTTTTTCTCAATAGGAAGAGGGTCATGTGACACATCAAACTTATTGGTAATGTCACAAGACAAACAATGGTGTGCTTGGTTTCAACGTAACTTTATTCTTTCATGAGTTATTTACAAGTTTCTCTTTGTTCACAGCCATTGACATGTCGAAGAGGTTAACACGTGAGGAGCGGATCGAAATTGTGTTGATATCTGGTGAACGCAGTAACCGGGTCATTGCAGCAGATTTCAATACAAGACACCCTACGAGACCACCCGTCTCCCATGCTACAGTTAGCAAACTGCTTGCTAAGTTTCGTGAAACTGGTTCAGTGTTGGATTTGCCAAAATGTGGACGCAAGAAAACTGTCACTAATGAAGAAACATCAGTGGCTGTCCTAGCTTCATTCAGCAAGAGTCCACAGCGTAGCACTCGCCGCATGTCACTGGAGAGTGGCATTAGTCGAACATCCCTTCGGTGGATATCAGCTACTCACAAATGGCACCCTTACAAACTCCAGCTACTGCAGCATCTCAACGAGGATGACCCAGATCGGCGCGCAGAATTTGCAGAATGAACAAAACAAAAACTGGAACAGGACCCTCAGTTCACGCAGAAGATTTTGTTCAGTGATGAGGCAAACTTATGTGAATGGTGAAGATAACAAACAAAACCACCGCTATTGGTCTGACACGAACCCACATTGGATGGATCCCTCCAAGACTGTTGGAACAACAAAAGTGATGGTTTGGTGTGGTATATGGGGTACAATGATAGTGGGTCCATTCTTCATCAATGGAAACCTCAAGGCCACTGGATATTTGAAATTGCTACATGATGATGTGTTTCCCTCTTTGTGCACTGAAGCTGGCACGTTCCCTGAGTTTTTCCAGCAAGATGGTGCACCACCACATTATGGGTGCCAGGTCCGAGCATTCCTAGATGAACAGTTTCCTGGAAAGTGGATTGGTCATTGTTGAAGTTGAATGGCCCCCAAGGTCTCCCGATCTGACCCCCTTAGACTTTTATCTTTGGGGTCATCTGAAGGCAATTGTCTATGGTGTGAAGATACGAGATGTGCAGCACCTGAAACTACGGATACTGGATGCCTGTGCTGGCATTTCTCCTGCGGTGTTGCTATCAGTGTGTGAAGAGTGGGAGAAGAGGGTTGCATTGAAAATCCAACACAATGGGCAGCACATTGAACACATTTTATAAGTGGTCAGAAACTTGTAAATAACTCATGAAAGAATAAAGTTACGTTGAAACCAAGCACACCATTGTTGTTCTTGTGACATTACCAATAAGTTTGATGTGTCACATGGCCCTCTTCCTATTGAAAAAACAAAAGTTGTATCCAAGATGGCCGACTTCTACATGGCCACCATGGTCACCCCCCATCTTGAGGAGTTTGCCCCCTCACATATACTAATGTGCCACAAACAGGACTTTAAAATCACCAACCATTCCCATGTTATGACGGTGTATCCATATAAATGGCGCACCCTGTAGAATGGGAGGCAGAGCCTTTTCGTCAGATCAGCGATACACGGCTGCTCATAGGGGGCCGTCTGATTGTTGGGCCTTTGCCTCACAGTATAAAGCACTTTGAGGTGAATATTATTGAGGTTCTGTGCTGTATAAATAAAACTGAACCACTGTTGGACTTCACAGGGTGACACTGCGCACTCCAAACCGGCCCCGTGTCACTGAACCAGTAACGGGGGCCCCAGCAGAGGTGAGGCTGTGGCTCTGGCTGGAATAGAGGCTGGTTGTTCCTGTGGGTGTTTTCCTATGAGCTCATGTCCTGACTGACAGACAGAGAGGTGCTGTAAGGCAGAAACAAAACAAGCAATATTATTATTGTTATTACAGCACCACCAGTTTCTTAAGGCTCCGCTCTCACCGCAGGAGTCAGCTTTCACAAATGCTCATAATGATCTGCTCTGTCACAGTTTAAGGAAATGGGAGCTGACGGCCGGCGTTTGATGCCAGCGGGAGCTGCAGGTTTTATTCCTTTTAAAAAGTGAACAACAAAGGTGTGCAAAGGAGGATTTTGCAGCTCACCAACAGGTGCCAGCTAATATTTTTGTTAATGGTACATAACAAAACTCATAAACTCAGTTTTTTTGGACCTGGGTTTGTTTTTATGTTGTCAACCGTTTTTTTTAACTGATAATCTGACAACGATGGACAAACACACAAAAATTATGGATGCATGTGTTCCAGTCATCCTTAATAAAAGGACTCAGATCAAGCCAAACTGGAAACATCTCAGAACCAGCTTCCACCAGAGCTATGAGAAAGCCTCCATCTGCAGCTTTCAGCCGTTCCTGCATGAACCGGGTTCTCCCCAAAGCAGAACAAAGACAGGAACTGTTTACAGGTCTAATCACGGTGATCAGGCCCGGACTCTGACACCGCATTAACGCTGTCCTTATCTGAAGTGCACAATGAAAACATGGCTTCCAGCTCCATTAACACATGGTGGGTGGAAACAAACAGCGCATTCCTGCAGCGCATGGCTGATAGACGCGCGCCTTTTATCCATCAGCACCAACATATCGACTCCGCTCAGGTTATTAGAGAAAATAATGATCCACACGTAGTGGTATGTGAGGCGAATACACGGTTACTCTTACTGTGCCCAAACATGATCGGGCACGTTAAGAGCGCTGTGAAATCTGTAACACCACACCAGAATTTTAACTTTTTTTTATTTTTTTGGCATTTTAGCCTTTATTGGATAGAGAGAGGCAGGAAAACAGGGAAAGAGAGAGAGGAAGACATGCAGCAAAGGGTCGGACTGAAACCCAGGCCACTACATGCACCACATAGTTGCTGAGCACCCACTGAGCTAATCTGGCACCCTTTTTATATGAAATTATATGAAAAAGCCAATATGGCAACCTTAGAGTGCAAAGGGTGCATCATAAAGATTGTTTGTATTTTACTTAAATTTATTTCAGAGTCAACCTCCACCTTTGGTTATTGTCTCATCAGCATCAGGTCCAGTATTGGACACAATTTTGTCTTTTGTGCTATTTTATCAAACTTTGGCCCGTTCTTGATTTCTTCGTTTTTTTGCTTATTTCTCACACTTAAAGTTACAGTGTGTAAAATCTCACCACTAGATGTCAGCAGATTGCAGTTATGTTTTCTTGCACTCCCACTGTAGCATAATCCTAGCTACAATGGCTGCTGTAGGACAAAAAGCTCTCATTCATCTGTGCTGAGTGTAGGCTGTCAGTCCGCTGCTTACCTCAGCTGTTAGTATGTGTCCACGTCTACGTACTCTGGATATGAGTCGATTTGAGCGGGTGACGCTCACGTCTGTCTGATGACAGTGTCACTAAAGCTAGTTGTTGAGTATACCCTGAACTTTTCTGTCTTTTCTGTATTAATTATACATGTGATTAACAAACTATTTAATTTTTTTTATCAAGTTGGTTCCATTAATTGTTGAAACATTAAATACATTAATAAATAATTCAATCAATTTATTTTTGCAATAATGGCCCTCAGTGTTTATTTTTGCTGCTGTTAGCTGCCATTAGCTGCAGTTAACTCCTGTTTGCCTCTGTTCTCTTTCTCTTTGATCCCTAGCTGGCGTTGGGTCTGGATCGACTCCTAAGCCCATACACTGCTGTGGGTGCCAATGGTTGTAGAATTTCCTTCACAACTCGTTGCCATGCATGGCGATCGTTGGCGATTGTCCTGGCCTCATCAAGATTTATTCTGCCCCTGATGTCATCTTTGACCTGTTTTAGCCATGTTTTCTTCGGTGCCGTTCGGTGGATTCTCTACTGGGTGGGTCATTTACGTCAGAGGAGTTGATGTGGTAGTCTCCTCCCATCCATTCAACACACATGGCCAAACCATCGCAATCAGCGTTTTTGAATTTGCCCCTCAATTGGCGGTTGGTTGTCGCATCTCCGTCGGATGTCCTTGTTTCGAAGGCGGCCTCGAAGTGATACTCGTAATATCTGTCGAAGGCAGCGTATCTGGAAAACTTCAAGTTTGTTGAGGTCTTCTTTGAGCACAGTCCACGTTTCAGATCCATAGAGTAAAATCAGCAGGATCAGCGTCCGGAAAAGGCGGATTTTGGTCAAGATGGAAATATTGGTTTGCTTCCACAGTTTTCTAACAATAACTTCATGTATTAAAGGGGGAAAAAAACTATCCTTTCCAAAGAGTAAAGTTAATAAATTTCCAACTTAACAACGGCTGCAGTTACTTTTTCACACAGGGCTTTAAGGAGATTTTTTTCCCTTCATAAACAAAATCATCATTAAAAAACTGCATTTTGTATTTACCTGGGTTAGCTTTATCTAATATTAAAACTGTCTGACAATATGAAACATGTAAGTGTAAAAAAAACATTCAAATAACTGACATCACTGACCTGTCAGGGTGTTGAAATGGACGCTGTACTGCCCCTTCTGGGTGTGGAACGTCTTCACACTTGTTTTCAGCGAGGAGGATGAGGAAGCATTAAAAGGGGAGGTTGCACTGTGAACTTTATTCGTCTCCCTCTCAATGTGCTTCATCAGCAGGGCGGCCATCTTGTCACCTCTTCCTCCCTGTGACAGAGTCTTTCTCAGCAGCACTGCCTGGACCTCTCTCAGGCTGTTACATACATTATATAACAGTGAACACATAATATGTAGTCAATAAACACAAAAAATACATAAACAAAAAATTTACTTTAAATATACACAAAAACTATCATTTACAATGTAAGAATATATGATTACAATTTTACCATCAGACTAAATAACACTAACAGCTGAACAGGAATAACACTAACAGCTGAAAAAGAATAACACTAACAGCTGAACAGCAATAACACTAGCTGCTGAACAGGAATAACATTGACAGCTGAACACTAACAGCTGAACAGCAATAACACTAGCTGCTGAACACTAACAGCTGAACAGTAATAACACTGACAGCTGAACACTAACAGCTGAACAGTAATAACACTAACAGCTGAACAGGAATAACACTAACAGCTGAACAGGAATAACACTAACAGCTGAAAAAGAATAACACTTACAGCTGAACAGGAATAACACTAACAGCTGAACAGCAATAACACTAGCTGCTGAACAGGAATAACACTAGCTGCTGAAAAAGAATAACACTAACAGCTGAACAGGAATAACACTAACAGCTGAACAGCAATAACACTAACAGCTGAACAGCAATAACACTAGCTGCTGAACAGGAATAACACTAGCTGCTGAAAAAGAATAAATGGCCTGCATTTGTATAGCGCTTTTCTAGTCCATAGGACCCCAAAGCGCTTTACACTACATTCAGTCATCCACCCATTCACGCACACATTCACACACTGGCGATAGCAAGCTACATTGTAGCCACAGCTGCCCTGGGGTGCACTGACAGAGGCGAGGCTGCCGGACACAGGCGCCACCGGGCCCTCTGACCACCACCAGTAGGCAAACACGGGGTTAGTATCTTGCCCAAGGATATTTGGCATGCAGCCAGGATGCAGCCTGGGATCGAACCACCGACCTTCTGATTAGTGGCTGACCTGCTCTGCCACCTGAGCTACAGCCACCACACTAACAGCTGAACAGGAATAACACTAGCTGCTGAAAAAGAATAACACTAACAGCTGAACAGGAATAACACTAACAGCTGAACAGCAATAACACTAACAGCTGAACAGCAATAACACTAGCTGCTGAACAGGAATAACATTGACAGCTGAACACTAACAGATGAACAGTAATAACACTAACAGCTGAACAGCAATAACACTAGCTGCTGAACAGGAATAACATTGACAGCTGAACACTAACAGCTGAACAGCAATAACACTAACAGCTGAACAGCAATAACACTAACAGCTGAACAGCAATAACACTAGCTGCTGAACAGGAATAACATTGACAGCTGAACACTAACAGCTGAACAGCAATAACACTAACAGCTGAACAGCAATAACACTAACAGCTGAACAGGAATAACATTGACAGCTGAACACTAACAGCTGAACAGTAATGGCACTACAAGCTGAACAGTAATAACTGATAGCTAGCAGATAGCTAATTAGATAAGTTCATTTAATAGTAAGTTAATAGTAAGTTATTAAGTTAATCTTTTATAACTTTAATTGTAGTTAGCATCTTTTAAAATAATTTTATTCATATTTACTATCTTTCTAAAACTTCAGCCACTGTTAGCATGTTTTTAGAGAGGTTTTGCAGACACGTGACCACTTAGTGCTTGTCAGCCATTTTGCGTGTGTAACAATCTTGACACCTCAAGTTAGTGAAACACATACCAAATATTATGCAGATAAGATAAACTATGGCAACTATGAGTAAACAAGTGTTGGTGTGAAGTCCCTGGCACTTTCCCGGACTTCATGCCACATGATTTATATCATTATGTTATCAACGATCCCTCAAATTATACTGGAGAAAATCTGAAGCCCAACAAAATTTTGCACGCTTACTAGTATTTTGTGTCAAGATAGGTAACAAACATCAGTCACTGAACTCTGCCTGGAATTGCAGTCACTTGAATGAGTGGACCACGGTCACTGATCACTGCTTAGACATTTACTTGATTTTTTATGACATTTTGACATGTCTCTGCGTATTATTCCTTACACTGTCGACGAGTCAGCCTCGCTGATTGATGACAGTGACACTGAGGTAAATTGTTGATGAGAACTGTTGTAATTTTCTGTCAGTAAGCACTGCTGTTTTTGCCTGTTAGCTGCTGTTAGCACCTGTTTGCCGTTGTTACTGAAAACCTTTGTGAAGTGGCTCTAACTTGGGCACATTCCCACTTAGCTAAAAACTCTCATTTGATGTGAGAATATAATTAAGCTGTTTTTCAAACGAAAAGTACTTTTAGGATGCTGGAGCCTAATTTTAGCTGGCATGATGTTAGCTTGTAAAATTATGTTGTTGTTCAGCTGGCCAGGTACTGAGGGCAGCGTGTCTGATATATTTTTAGTCTTCTTTTTAAAAAAAAAAAAGCTGTTTTCACAGGAAATCAAACAGAATGTCAGTTACAGATTATACATCTGACCCAGTGTAGCTCCAGTGTTATGCTTTCCTAGGGCAGTAAACTGAGAGAATGATTTCAAGTGGCCATAAATAGAGTGATAGAAAACAGTGGTGCAGCAGCAGCAGAGTGAACAAACAGCACAGATTAATCTGCTGGAGCTGATAACCACAGAGACGCCCTACAGTCTGATGCAAAGTTTATTTTTCATTCCTGAACTTAAATGTTACAGCTGCCACTTTGTCGCTTTTTATGAGCCACAAAAAGCACAGTACAGACAAAACCGGCTCTAGATTTAGAGCTCTGGAGAGATCTGAAAAGCCTGTTCCAAACATGCAGCTTCTGAACACTATTTCAACTAGAAGAAAAAATATAACTTCAACCAGTTTAACCCTCTGGGGGGGGGGGGGTGTCAAACTTCTTCCAACCAAAGACTCTATAAATACTCGAGAACTCCCACTTTCTGGAGTTCCTGTCCATAGGATGTTCTTTCAAGCTTGTATGGACTGATAATTTAAATTTTGTGGGGTTAACCTTTTACTTCATCATGCTTTTAGTTTAGACACGTAAATCAGTGCTGGATTTATTAAAAGTAAAACGAATTGCTGTAAATTCAAAAAGCTGTACTTTCAAGATTGTTAGTTAGACCAACGGGTTTTTGAAGCGTAGCCTGTAAAGGTGAGTGCATGCTCAAAATGATGAGTTAACATCGTTTGGTAAGTGACACGATGTTGGCAATATTGATCCGATCCTTACTCAAAATCCTGGATCAGATATCAGCAACCAGATCTATCACATCTGAGTCCGTGTTGTTCTAAGTTTACTTCATCAGAAATGCTGAATGTTTTTTTAACAACTCATTCATTTCACACTGCATCAGTACAAAGGTACCAACAGACACCTAACGGTAAGGTGTTGGGAAAAACCTTCCTCATCAAGAGGAAGTTTCTCAAGCCGTCCTCAGGATGATGTCAGCTTAAGACACTGAAACCACACCGAACACCGACCTGATCTTAATGCAGGTTTGATGTGCAGCTAGAAAAAAAAACTTTAGGTTTTTGTTGATAAATAAGTGTTGATGAATTATTAAATCCTTGTTTAGTCATACCGAAATTATCAGCAGATACCGAAAGCCATGATTTCAAACCAGAGAAGGAAAGAGATGAATTGCTGACACTCTGTCCCAGATCAGAGGGGTTCGGTGTTTATCCAAAATATACACAAACTCAGAGGCATCCTTAGCAACCCTCTTGTTGTTGTGATGAAAAAAGTCTTTACTGTGAAAAACTTCTGTTTAATCTGCAGCAGACAGAACATAAAACATTCTCCCACAGCCTGTAGGGACCATGGCTCTAGCCTTTGACCTCCACCACCTGACCTATGACTCAAGGGTTGTGCTGAATTTCAGTTTGTGAATCTGGATTTCAGCAGAGGTCAGACTCTCCGGAGAAGTGAAAGCTTAGGTCTTTCTTCCCATCTCCTCATCTGGATCTGAGGTGACGGATTTGTGGAACAAAGATCAGGATGGATGGAGAAGTTTTCCCAGCTGATTCTGGAACATTTAAAAAATTTTAGAGCCTCCAGCAGCTTCAGGAAGTAGTGCCTGATCTTTGTACAACATACAGTGCACAGTACAGCGTATATAATCAAATAAAGAACTCCACCTGGTGTCTGAACAGAGAACGGCACTGACTGTGCAGTGATGATGAGGAAGAAGAAAAAGCAGGAGAGAGAAGGACAAAGAGGAGCTACAAAACAGCTGGTTAAACTCTCCAGATTCTAAGGAAAGGTGCCTCAGTGCATCCTTCATCATCTCCTTTAGCAAAGGAGACACTGGAGGATCCTTTGTGAAAGGAGAGGGGGTTAGACTGTCCCCCCACCTTAAACACGCTCTGAGCTTAAATAAAGAGAGTTACAGAGTTAAAGTTTCCCATCAAGGTCGAGGAAGAGTGGACCAGAAAAGACTCAGGAGGGATTTTATTTTTGTGACCCAGGACAGAGGAGTGGAAACAAGGAGGTTAGGAAAGGAAAAAGAGGAGATGAGAAGATAAAGAAGATGAGTTTTTTGTTACCTCAGCTTTTTTGCTCCCGCCATCTTTTTCTCCTTCCCCTCATTCTGATCCTCCTCATCCTGTCCTGGATCAAACTCGGGTGGAGGCATTTCGAAAGTGCCTGGTCTCCTCTCCTCTGCTTCAGATCCAGAATCAGAACTCTGATTGGAGGCTGTCAGCCCTTCATCTGGATCTGGATCGAACCGGATTACAGTGGGATATTTTGGGGAGGCTTGGTTCTCCTCACGAGTCAGAAACCGCTTGGAAACACCTCCTCCACTGTCAGCTCCATCATTCTCTTCAGTTTGACCTCCAAAGCCTACAGCTTTGGCAGGACCAGAGTCAGGGACCTTTGTGTCCTCCTCTCCATCAGCCTGAGCAGAAGTCGGGTTCGGGTCTGAAGGTTCAGGTGGAGGTTCGGGTGGAGGTGAGCTGGCAGCAGGTTTGGTGCTTCTCTGGGGGCTCAGAGCTGGTTGTGGTGGGATCCGGAGGGGTCTGAGGTGGACCGGGAACTCTGTCGGGTGGATGGATGTCAGCAGGCGTCCTGGTGCAGAAAGGGGCAGCTGACAGTGGTAACCATGGAAACCTTGTCTGCACACGCACCTGTTAAACTGTCGACACAGCGCCCCGTTACGGCAGGGAGGAGAACACCTGGCTGAAGAAGAAGGAGAGCGCGCTTCATTAACAGAACATTACTGCAGCGTAGACAGCAGTCAAATACCCTGATGTAACAAAGCCGGGCCGATCTCACTGTGAAACCAGCAGCTCATTGGCTAATGGACCATCAGTCATAAGTCATTAGCTAATGAGCATACCACAAATAATCCTCCATTTGAAATGTAGACTTATTATTATTCAATGTGACCCACAACGACAGTCTGAGCCCCAAACTCAGCAGGAAGATGTCTACAGGGGTCAACAAAAAGCTGTTTTCTATGTCTGTTTGCACAGTTATTGCCATCTGGTGGCTTTCAGGCAGAATGCAGCTGTAACACTTATCATTACGCACTTTGTAGCTGAAAGACGGGTTGGTAACATGATCAGGTATAAAAAGAGCATGTTTAGGAGGCAGAGTTTCCTAGAAGGACAGATGAGCAGAGGCTGACCACTCTGCAAAAATCTGCGCCTTCAAACTAGAACAGTTTCAAAATAATGTTCCTTACTGTGAACATATATATGTATATAGATATATATAGCACATCTCTCTCTGTGAGCGTCGGCAGCACTGCATTAAAACATCAGTGCATGTGCTGAGGAACACTTCCAGAAACCAGCGTCTGTGAGCAGCTCGACCTGCAGGTTACTGCTGCATCACTCAATCACTCAGAGAAGCACCTGTACAACTGATCTGTGGTCAGACCCAGATTGGGGGGGGGGCTGAGATTAAAACAGGTTTTTAACTCTGCAGTTTCTCAGGATAACCAGCGTTTTATTCTTTTATTCTCTTTGGTTTGATCTGCATTTCCTGTCTGACAAACAGAAACTCAGCGCCAGCGTTTCCCTCTGTGAGTCTGCAGACCAACTGCTCAACAATGTGACTAAACACAAAACTTCACTCTGCACGCCCTGAGCTGAGTGTGTGTGTGTGTGTGTGTGTGTGTGTGTGTGTGTGTGTGTGTGAGTGAGAGTGTGTGTGTGAGAGAGAGAGAGAGAGAAAGCGAGTCAGAGGCAAAATCTGTTTCTATTCACGAGTTTCTGCTTCAGACAATCCCCATAATCCCGTCCTGAAAGAAACCATTAGGATCCACGTGTGTAAAATTACTTTTATATGTGGCTAATCTGCTCAGAATAACAACACACACACACACACACGTATAATATAATATCCCATTATATCCTGCATGGATTCAGCCCCTGGATCCAGATTAGTCTGAGATATTTTGTCTGGGACGTCCTGATGATGTTTCACAGTCTGATTTGTTTTTGCTGATATGAAGAGAAAAGCTGAAGAACAATCACCCAGTTTATTCTCCTCTCGTTTGGAGCTGAGCCGCTAAACAATAAGTGTTGGAAAAAAAAAATCATCATCTGGATGAACAAATCGATCATGTGACCCTGTGACAGAGGGCGAAAAAAGTTGTTAGGTTTTAGCTAAGAATTCAAATCTGAGTTCAACAGTGAGCGCTCAGTTTTTACGGACTCAGGAAGTGAATTTCCTGCTCATCGTCTCCACTAATGTTTCAGCAGCTTTAGCCGTTTCCATGTTAGCTTCGTTTATCAGCACCAGAGGTTTCCTTTGATTAACAGGAAGAAGCAGGTTCAGATTTTATGAATTAAAAATGAACCGTTAGCTTTGAGAAGCAACTCTGCTTTAAACTTTGTTCTGTGGGAGCGCCTGCAGGTCTGCAGGTGGAGTGCATAAATCCAGCTCTGCATATGGACTCCACCACTCAGCATCATTTCACACTTTAAACTGTGATGCACGCTGACAGCAGCTCCACCTGACCTGCATTATCAGATCCGTCTGTGCAGACTCAGCAACTGGACGCTGGGTGGATGCTATGGGCATCCATCTGGGCTGCACCCTGAGGACCAAAATCAACCAAATCTGCAGATGGATCAGTGTGCATGCTTGTTGCAGGTGTGTGCTGCAGATATGTTAAACTGCGCAGCAAGATGAGTGATGTTGACTAAAATAAAGAACACTTCTAACAAAATTCATGCTAGTGGTGGTTCCCTCACGTTATACTCACGTTTGGTGCATCTCCTAGTTTTAGGCGACAGCATCCATCCAGCACAGCAGCGATCTCCACATACTCGAGGCCTGCAGAGAAAGGAGGCGTTTTAAACTTTAAGACTTGATGTGATGGCATGCCACACATGGTAAGCTCCACACCTCATCACCCGTTGATTCACTTTAGTTTAATTTACAGTCACTACTTTAAAATATTCTATTTATTGTTCAATATCGTTTCTTTGTTAAATGTATTCATTTTTCCATCACACCTTCCAATGTTTATATGGCGTGCACACATATTAACCTTGCAAGGTCAAAGTTCTGTTTTATGTTATATTAATACATCTTTCTTTGTTTGAGTTACCTGGGGGTTGGTGTCTCCTCCTGTCTGGCAAAAGGTGTGGCAAAGGGCTGGGAGACCTGAAGTACTGCTGACAGCCTAATTGGATTGCACCACATGCTTCATTGCCTGGGGGGTGTTTCATGTTTGTTTAAATGTTTTGTATTAGTTGGTTATATGGCAGCCATCTTGTTTTCCCCCGTGTGTGTCATTTGGTTTAGCTAAACCAGTATTTAAGTCCCCCTGTGTGTCATTTCAGCAGGTCAGTTTACCATATGTTTGTTTGAGGTTTTGTTAATTATTATCTTGAGTTTAGTCTATTGAGTTGACCTCTTTTATTGGTCTGCCTGTTTAAGTTTTGGCTTTGTTAAATATATTTTCATATTTTTGGGTCAATAAAACCCGTTTTTTGAATTAAAACCACCTGTGTCCTTTATGCTTTACTGCTTGGTCCCTGACAATTGGTGGCAGCAGTGGGATCATCCAGTATTGGACACAGGTCTTTTTTCTTTTTCTTTTTTTTCTTTCTTCTGTTTTTCCCCATGAGGAGGAAGAATGCATCGTGGTGGCAAGAATGAAAAGAAAAAGGGATCTGCTCAGCAAACCTGCGAAGAGGAGGAAAATGGAGCCTCAGGAGTCACTGAAGTTGTGGAGAGAGTTGAAAAGGAGCCTACTTTGTCTGATCTAGTCAATATGCTACATGCTCACATGGAACAACAGGACATCCGGGATGCAAAACAGAGTGAGTTAAATGCACGACAAGAACAGCGATTTAAAGCCTTTCAACATCAGTTTAGACTTTTGCAGTCAGAAATCCAAGTCAGAACATCACCATCAGATTCTGCAGAAGCTCGCTCTGAATCATTAGAGTTTGATATTCATCCTTCTTCCTCTGTTCAGCAGGCCCAGGCTGAACCAGTTATGACTAATTCCAATCCAGCCATTTCACCAGCATTTCAGTTTCCCCTACAAATAGAGGGCAGATTGGAAAGATTAACTGAAGCTGATGATATTGAACATTTCCTGATCACATTTGAACGTATGGCTACAGCTTATCGATGGCAGAAGTCAGATTGGGTTTTTCATTTGATACCCTTGCTTACTGGTAAAGCTAGAGGTGCCTATGTTCACATGGACATTGATGATTCATTAGACTATGATAAAGTGAAATCAGCTATTCTGTCAAAATATGACATTAACCCTGAAACATATAGGCAAAGATTCAGATCCCTGGACGTTCAACCAGATGAAAGCCCTCGTGAGCTATATGCGAGACTGAAGGAGCTTTATGGGAAATGGATCCAGCCAAAGGGTAAAACTATTCATGACATTGGTGAAACTATAATCTTGGAGCAGTTTCTCACAATGTTATCTCCTGAGCTTCAGGTTTGGATCAGAGAACACAACCCTGGTTCAGCAATGGAAGCGGCTCGGTTAGCTGATGTTTTTGTTGCTGCCAGAAAGAAGGGGCAAGCATTGAGCCATAATGCATGGAAGGTATCGAGGGACACCCGGAAGATACCTCAGCAAAACCATCTGGATTCAGCAAATACAAGCACCAGTAAGAGCTCTCAGTCTACCACTAGACCACCAAAGGCCTCTGGTAAGAAGCTCATTTGTTATCTTTGTGGATTAGAGGGCCATACAAAACCTATGTGCCCAAGAAATTCTGCTAAAATGGTGCAAATGTGTTTTGCTCCTCGTTCTAATGCTGATCCTGAGCAGGAGAGTGACAAATCCATCAAAATGAGCCAGATTGAAGTGAATGGGGTTCTACTCAATGCCCTTCTTGACTCTGGCAGTTCTCGGTCTCTTATTCACTCAGATTTTGCCCCACCTAATATTGTTCGCACCAGTGATACAATTTCAATCTGTTGTGTCCATGGAGATGAGAAAAGATATCCGACAGCTGACATCTACATTAAAGTTCAGGACCAGATGTATCTGCTGAATGTGGGTGTTGTGAACAGTTTGCCTTACTCTGCCGTGTTAGGGCGTGACCTTCCTGTGCTTTTTGATTTGTTGGAGTCTGAGCAGACTGAGGAGTGCAATGTAGCTGTTACCAGAGCTCAGGCTAAGCAAGTCAGTACCCACTCTGAGACCCTGAGTGCCCTGCCCTTTTTTAATGAGGAGTTTGAGACAACTGTGGTGAAGCCACGGAAGACCCGCAGACAAAGAAGGCAGGAGAAATTCAAATTTTCACCTGTGGATACACTAACAGACGCTGAGCCAACACCGTCACCCCTAGGGTTTAATATTCCAACTGAAATTGCTGAACTCCAAAAATCTGATCAATCTTTAATATCTCTTTTCCGGAAGGCCAAAGAAAAGGAACCTGGAGTGGAGCAGGTTAACAGTGAGTACATCTTGCAAAATGACATTCTCTATCGTCAGCAGGGGTCGGTGCTGCAGCTGGTGGTTCCCCAGAAGGTTAGAAACGCCATTCTCACCTTAGGGCATTCTATTCCGTGGGCTGGCCACCTTGGTAAACACAAGACCACAGCTCGCATCAAACATCATTTCTACTGGCCTGGTCTTAGCAAAGATGTGGCTCAGTTTTGTAAAAGTTGCCCACAGTGTCAGATAACATCTGCTAAAATCCCCCATAGAGCTCCACTCCAACCTCTCCCTGTCATCGGCACTCCTTTTGAGCGTCTTGGAATGGATATTGTAGGGCCTGTTGAGAGGAGCAAAGCAGGAAATCGTTACATGCTTGTTGTAACAGATTATGCCACAAAATATCCTGAGGTGTTCCCTTTAAAATCTATAAAGGCCAAGCCCATTGCATTTTGTTTAGTGCAGTTCTTTGCAAGAGTTGGGTTTCCACGAGAAATACTAACTGATCAAGGCACTAACTTCATGTCTACTTTGTTAAAGCAAGTTTATCAGTTGTTGGGTATCCGGGGTCTGAGAACTTCACCATACCACCCTCAAACTGATGGGCTGACAGAACGGTTTAACCAGACATTGAAACAGATGCTCAGGAAGTTTGTCAACGACAGTGGTAACGATTGGGATCAATGGCTGCCATATCTACTCTTTGCTTATAGAGAAGTCCCCCAAGCCTCCACAGGTTTTTCACCTTTTGAGCTGTTGTATGGTTATGAGGTTCGTGGCCCTCTAACTCTGTTAAAGGAGATTTGGGAGGGAGACAAGGTGGAGGGGGGATCCAAGAACATTTTGTCTTATGTCATTCAAATGAGAGAACGGTTGGAGAAAATGGGTGAACTTGCTCAATCACATATGGTGGAGGCCCAGCAGCAGCAGAAGTCTTGGTATGATAAATCTGCTCGTCAGCGTGCGTTTGAGCCAGGACAAAAGGTGCTCGTGCTCCTCCCCAGTGACAACAACAAATTGTTGGCAAAGTGGCAGGGGCCATTTGAAGTCATGAGGAAGCTGGGACCCACCACATATGAGGTGTCCACCCCAGGGCAGTTGCGCTCCAGCAAGGTCTTGCATATAAACCTTCTGAAGGAGTGGGTGGAGCGTATTGAACACAAGGCAGATGCAATGCTCATACGGCGAGTGCCTGAAGAAGATGAAGCAGATGAGCAATATCTACCACCTGCTGGCTCTCTAGATTATGATCTCAGCCATCTCCCAGAGGACAAGCAGCAGCAGGTGAGAGAAATGTGTAAATCAGCAGTCTTTCAAGAGAATCCAGGGAGAACTGACATTGTCGAACATGATATTGTGGTACGAGAAGGTGCCTCTGTGAGACGATTAAGTTACAGGATCCCAGAACGTCTGCTGCCTTCATTGAAGAAGGAAATCGATTTGATGCTATCTCTAGGGATCATTGAAAGATCTAAGAGTGAATGGTGCAACCCTGTGGTCTTGGTACCCAAAAAGGATGAGAGTATGAGGTTCTGCATTGATTTCAGGTACCTGAAATCAAATCCATGTTTGACTCCTACCCGACACCAAGAATTGATGATCTACTTGAACGTCTGGGAAAAGCAAGGTACCTGACCACAATAGATCTGTGTAAGGGTTACTGGCAGGTCCCACTCACTCAACGGTCCAGAGAGTTCACAGCATTCAGAACACCATGGGGGCTTTTCCAATTTACAGTCTTGCCATTTGGACTACATGGAGCTCCAGCAACTTTCCAACAGCTGATGGATCAGGTATTACATGACTGCTCTGACTTTGCTGCTGCTTACTTGGATGATATTGTTATCCACAGCAACACCTGGGAGGAGCATGTGGAACACCTGCGAACTGTTCTGGACCACCTGCACTCAGCTGGGTTGAGGGTGAATCCGTCAAAGTGTGTTTTCGCCGCTGCTGAGACAGAATACCTGGGCCATGTCATCGGCAAGGGGGGTTATCAGGCCACAAGTCAGCAAAATCGAGGCCATGGAATCATCCCCCCTGCCCCAAACAAGGAAGCAGCTGAGATCCTTTTTGGGCATGGCAGGTTTCTACCGTCGTTTCATCCCTCAGTTCTCCAACAGGGCAGCTCTGCTCACAGACCTGACGGGATCACGTTCCCCCAATTACATCCAGTGGACAGAGGAGGCAGTGGCAGCGTTTCATGACATACAACAGTCACTAAGTAAGCAACCGGTTTTGTACAGTCCCAACTTTGATGAACCATTCATATTACAGACTGATGCTTCAGATCGGGGCCTGGGAGCTGTCCTCCTTCAGGAAACCATGGAAGGCCGCCATCCAGTGGCTTACATCAGCCGGAAACTGTTTCCACGGGAAGTTCGGTATTCCACAGTAGAGAAGGAGACCTTAGCGATCAAGTGGGCCCTGGACTCCTTCCGCTACTATCTACTGGGAAGAGACTTCACCTTGGAAACTGATCACAAAGCACTACAGTGGCTTGAGCAGATGAAGGACACAAATGGGCGAATTACCCGCTGGTACCTGGCCTTACAGCCATTCTGATTCACTGTCCACCACGTACCAGGCAAGGAGAACCTTACTGCTGACTATCTCTCTCGCTGTTCCAGCGAGAGCTCTGAAGAGGGGAGGTGTGTGATGGCATGCCACACATGGTAAGCTCCACACCTCATCACCCGTTGATTCACTTTAGTTTAATTTACAGTCACTACTTTAAAATATTCTATTTATTGTTCAATATCGTTTCTTTGTTAAATGTATTCATTTTTCCATCACACCTTCCAATGTTTATATGGCGTGCACACATATTAACCTTGCAAGGTCAAAGTTCTGTTTTATGTTATATTAATACATCTTTCTTTGTTTGAGTTACCTGGGGGTTGGTGTCTCCTCCTGTCTGGCAAAGGGCTGGGAGACCTGAAGTACTGCTGACAGCCTAATTGGATTGCACCACATGCTTCATTGCCTGGGGGGTGTTTCATGTTTGTTTAAATGTTTTGTATTAGTTGGTTATATGGCAGCCATCTTGTTTTCCCCCATGTGTGTCATTTGGTTTAGCTAAACCAGTATTTAAGTCCCCCTGTGTGTCATTTCAGCAGGTCAGTTTACCATATGTTTGTTTGAGGTTTTGTTAATTATTATCTTGAGTTTAGTCTATTGAGTTGACCTCTTTTATTGGTCTGCCTGTTTAAGTTTTGGCTTTGTTAAATATATTTTCATATTTTTGGGTCAATAAAACCCGTTTTTTGAATTAAAACCACCTGTGTCCTTTATGCTTTACTGCTTGGTCCCTGACACTTGATTTAGAAGTAATAAAAGGTAAAAAAAAACCATTCCCTCCTTACAAACAAGCAGGCCGCTATTTGCGGCTGGGTTCACGGTCTTCCAATAAAACATTTAAACATTCCCAGTAAACCGTTACCTCGCAGGTCTTCTGGAAAAAGGAGTCAATTCACAGGCAAACCTTGGATCAAGAGCCGCTGCCCCTCATCAAAGTGACGGGCCAGTGTGACTCCACAGCTGTGTGCAACAGGAAGTGTGAGGGAAACCAGAGAAAGGATTTGTTTGAAAGCTTAACACAAGCAGTCAGCTGATCAAAGGTGTTGGATCACCCTGCAGAGAAAACATGATCCCAAACAGCCAATCAGAGCCCTAAAGACACTGAATCCTGAGCATTAGGGTTCGTGGGTTTTTTCCGAGACAATTGCTCTAAATCCAAAACTGAGTCTGAGATTAACTCAAATCTAGAACGATGAAACCAAAGTGGAAATCACTCTAGAAACACTTCCCAAAGACAAAAAGGTCTTTGGGAGTCTTTCTGGCATCGAGACCACTTAAATCCACCCAAGAACTCTTCCACACCAGGGGAGCTGGTTCTAGGCTGTTGTCCATTGGTACAAGATGCTCCAAAACCAGAGATTAAATATCATTGAAGTCTATTTTACTCACATTCACATTAAAAGTGAAGAAACTGAGACAGTCTGAACAGCAAGTTTCCAAGAGGTCCCAAAACCAAGTCCTGAAGTGGTCAAACTCTGTGCAACACAAGTTATGGAGTCAGTCTGAGGTCACACAAACACCCGAAGATGAGCAGCCAAAAAGTAAATGGGCAAGTTCTCTGGTGCATATTTTGGATGGAGACATTTGTGTGTTAGGCTACACTTTTGGGAAATGCCACTGATGCTTCTCCACTGAAAATAAGTGGAACTAGTTCTAGATTTTAAAGAACGCTGTGGGAGTCGTGGTAACTGTGGGAAGTTCTCCAATATTCATTAACAGAGAAAGTTCTGTCTCGGCAGCAACTTCACTGCAATCCTTTGAAGCCAAGTCCGTAGATCAGTCTGAAAACTGGTCTTTGTGCACCTGGAGACAGCTTCGAAAACATCAAACATCAAATACTGATCCATTTCTCGCTTTGCATCTTTTTGCATGAACGTAACAGAAACACAACTTTATGTTAAACATCTATAATGCAGCTGAAAAAGGCTTAAGAACAATCCGGGCTGCAGGCTTGCTTCAAGAACATCTCGGTATCCCAAGGAAGTGGATGTGGAGGGGAATGTGAGGGTATCTCTGTGACCCGGGTAAGTGGGAGAAAATTGATTATATATATTGTTTAGGCTGGAGATCTTCTGATGTTCAGACATGAAAGCAACAAGGCGGTCTAACAGATATAACTCTGACAGCGATGAATACACCGGGCTCGGGCTTGGTTCGGGTTTCGGGGGTGGCAGCAGAGATGAGACGCTGTTTGTTAAATGTAGCCGACCAAGTGTGGACACAGCTTCTCTGCAGAGGATTTAATCATTACTCACAGCGTACCGGTCGTATTGTAGCAGCACAGGAGGCCCCACTAACTCACACCGGGATCAGTGTGTGTCCAAACAAAGATTTAGCATTACCACACATACAGTCCTGAACCTGTATACACACAGACGGGTGAGTCCGGAGAGAGGCGCAGGGGTACAAGTTAGAGCAAAGACCCCTTCATACAGGAACGGCAGCTGATAGAAATAAGCACGTCGCAAGATTTCTGCTGGTTCACCAGATTAAATTTAAGATTTTAAGACCTTTAATACAAAGACATTCGAAGGATTTTCCTGAGTCTGCAAAGCACGACAAAAAGCTCAGCGTAAATACGTTTTGTTGATGCTTTCACCTGCAGCCTTAGAGCAACACAATCATCGAATAATCCCCAAGTATTCAAACTGCAGAATAATCTGAAGTGTCTGATCATTTCCAGAACCATATTTGCATGATCTGTGGTTTAAAATCATCCTTCTTTATCTTATACTGGAACTTAGTGTGTCCTCTCTCTGAAACAAGTGTTTTAGTGTCTCCCACTTTAAAACAGCTTTCACCTGATCAAATATGATGATCCACAATAGCCAGCAAGTGAAAGTTAAAGCTCTGCTTTCAGAGTCAATCGAATAAATAAAAATCGAAACACATTCAGTTTAGTAGAAACACATCAGAAGCTAAAAATAAGAAATCTTTCCTCAGGAAAGCGACTGAGAACAAATCGTCCTACAAACAGAGTAATGACCCTCCTCCAGGTCATGCAGACCTGCAGACAGCATTTCATTTTGCAGCAGCTTTTATAAAATTAACTGTTTCTCAAACAACTAATCAGTCATCTAATCGCTGCACTTTAAGGAAACAAGGGATTAATGAAGTTAAGCTGCCAACAATAACACGGTGACGGTCATACGAGACTCTTTCTGGGGACGAAGCACAGTGCTGAATCTGAATGAGTGTTTTTATATTTTCATTACAAGCTGTTCTGTTAAAATGACTACAACCTGTGCCACGTCAGGTGCAGGGGGAGGGGCATAAACACACACACACACACACGGTTGTTTCACTGACTTTTCGGGGACATTATCCCAGAGTTTCACCAACACCAAAGACCTACAAGAATGACCCAGAAGTCAGGAAGGAGCCCGAGTCGGCTCGAGTCAGGGAGTCCACAGCTGCTCTGAAACCACGAGCCTGTGTTTGCTTCCTACGCTCTCAGACACTTTGAGCTTCAAAGAATCTGCTTTAGCCTTCAGACACTGAGCAGCTTGTTGGCCTCCACATTTCATCCACAAAGAAAACTACAAACACAAAGCTCGCCCTCAGTCAGTCTGAGCTTTCTCCGTCCTTTATTAACGTGTAGGGTTTTTGGTATTTCCTGTTGTACATCTCCTGTTCCAGAGGGAAACGCTCATTTTAAACATGACCAAAACTTTAAATACTGATGTCGGTGTAGCTTCAGACTTCTCTTAACACTCAGTTTCTTACAGTTTTTTCTACTCTTGGATCTGTGAGGTCATAGAAAAGGCATAGCTCTAGTACGGTCACCTCATGTTGAGAAGCTCCACCCACCTAATATCTATGAGGGGCAACCAATCAGAAGAAAGATCCTTTGTGGGGACAGAAATGAAAACAGCTTGTTTCAGATAGAGAATGAACTGACGGGCTGCATCAAGGCCCAGAACGGCATAAAGAGGGATTATTTTAAACTGTGACTCATGCAAAGCTGCTCTAACAGAGTCCAAGAAAAAAATATGGAACTGAAATAAACAGAATAGATTCACACAGAAATATGTGTGCTAATACACACATTCATACAAAGAAACTTAATATAAGCAGGAAAATGTAAAAGTATCGATACAGGACAAAAATAAAGGTAAACACAGTGTTGAGCATTTAATTACGCAAATAAAATCAAACAAAAACTCGACTTTCTGATTGCTACGTGGACGCAGAGCAGAGCTGCTGTCATTAAACTGATCTACGCTGGTTTTAGTCGCAGCAGCTTCTTCTTCTTCTGTTTGAGATTAAACCGGTGTCAGCAGCAGGGAGGCTTTAAGATGTTTCAGAGTCAGCAGAATCACAGACAGACGTGTGCTGTCCTACACGCTAAGTATTAACATGTTTTATATACGATTCTGTCAGACAGCATCTCCACCGTCAGCCGGCTTCTCTCCTCAGCAGATGTTGCTGTAACGTGGTTCCTGCTGCAGACACTCGGATCATTCAACGTGCAGCATGTGCACGGTGAGAAAAGAAAAGTGGACTTTGTGATGTCTGGCAGATTAACAGCAGAACTTCTTTGATTTGTACAGAAAATCCTTCAAGGATTTTGACTTTTGAATGTTTGCTGCTGAAATTAATGCAACTCTGCAATAAGCAGCATTGTCTTCTTCTGTGGTTTTATGTAGAAAGACCCTCTGCAGACTCAGCAGAAGAAGACTTTTAATGTATTTATCTCACAGCAAACAAACAATGTTTGTTATAAAGAGTTTGTCAGAAGCAAAGTGGCAGATGCTAATGTATGCTAACACGAACACCAAACTCCCCACCTTCTTCTGATTGGCCAGCTTACCAACCTCACTGCGACAGGAGTGACTACCAACTCGCACTCTCCCATTTTACCTGAGCACACCTGCACTTCACCACACAATAACACACAAAATTACACCACATACATGTTGAAGGTCATGTGATCACATCACGTGACAACAATTTCCAATCAAATTAAAAAGATCACTTCATGGGTCAAAGCACCAAAAACAAAGCAAATCAGCTTTACGTAGAGTGTGGGACCAAAAAACGTTGTGCGTACGTTTCATCATGTAGAGCGTTTGGAGAGCATGACGCTAAATCAGCCGCTTCCTCTGACAGCACGCTGAAGCCAACGAGGCCTGCTTCTACACAAACATGTCTGCCTCCTGTCACATGTTGCCTCCTGTGAGATTCCTGACACCCCTCCCCCACCCATCACCTTCACTCAATACCAGGTTGAGATGCAAATGAGGAGACTTCACTCAGGCAAGTCTGCTGGACCAGACGGAGTGAGTCCCCTTGTCCTCAAGACCTGTGCCCCCCAGCTGTGTGGAGTCTTTCATAAACTGTTTATGCTGAGTCTGAGTCTGCAGAGGGTCCCGGTGATGTGGAAGACATCATGCCTCGTCCCTGTACCAAAGACGCCTCGTCCCAGTGGCCCCCAGGATTACAGGCCCGTGGCACTGACCTCCCACATCATGAAGACCCTGGAAAGGCTCATCCTGGACCAGCTGCGACCCATAGTAAGACCACATCTGGATCCCCTTCAGTTCGCTTATCAGCCTCGTCTCGGAACAGAGGACGCCATCATCTACCTGCTCAATCGTGTCTACACCCATCTGGACCAGCCGGCGAGCACTGTGAGGGTCATGTTTTTTGACTTTTCCAGTGCTTTCAACACCATCAGGCCGACCCTCCTGGGTGATAAGTTAGCAGCGATGCAGGTGGATGCTTCTCTGGTGTCCTGGATTGTTGATTACCTGACAGGAAGACCACAATATGTACGTCTCCCACAGTGTGTGTCTGACAAGGTGATTAGCAACACAGGGGCACCACAGGGGACTGTCCTCTCCCCCTTCCTCTTCACCCTCTACACCACAGACTTCAGCCACTGCACAGAGACCTGCCATCTTCAGAAGTTTTCTGATGACTCTGCGGTGGTTGGATGCATCAGCAGGGATGATGAGACAGAGTACCGGGCTGTGGTCGACTCCTTTGTCACGTGGTGTGAGCAGAATCATCTGCAGCTCAACGTGGCAAAGACCAAGGAACTGATCGTGGACTTCAGGAAGACCAGGAAACACTTGACCCCTGTTTCAATCCAGGGGGTCAGTGTTGACATTGTGGAGGACTATAAATACCTTGGAGTACACATTGACAATAAACTGG
Organism: Rhamphochromis longiceps; assembly: GCF_057381845.1. NCBI lineage: Eukaryota > Metazoa > Chordata > Actinopteri > Cichliformes > Cichlidae > Rhamphochromis > Rhamphochromis longiceps. The sequence continues at coordinate 40,401,395 of NC_140570.1, read as the reverse complement.
ACTGGGCTAAAAACACCACAGCACTTTACAGGAAGGGCCAGAGTCGTCTCTATTTTTTGAGGCGACTGAGGTCCTTCAACATCTGCCAGAAAATGCTGAGGATTTTCTATGAGTCTGTTGTGGCCAGTGCGATCCTCTATGCTGTTGCATGCTGGGGGAGCAGGCTGAGGGTCGCAGATGCCAACAGACTTAATAAACTGATCCGTAAGGCCAGCAATGTTGTGGGGATGGAGCTGGACTCCCTCAAGGTGGTGTCGGAGAGGCGGATGCTGTCCAAGATAAAGACAATGTTGGATAACACCTCCCACCCACTCCATGACATGTTGGTCAGTCACAGGAGCTCGTTCAGTGAGAGACTGAGATTACCGAAAAGCACCACTGAACGACACAGGAAATCATTCCTGCCTGTGGCCATCTCCCTGTACAACGCATCCACTTAACACACTGTTTGCTGCTACAGCTACACATGTTTCTTTTCCAACTATTTATTTATAAGTGACTTATGTATGTATGTATGTATATATATGTATATATTGTACTATTCTTAGTTAGCGTATTGTCTGTCTTGTCTTAATGTTGGTTTAAAATGGAGCACTGTAACAAAAAATAATTTCCCCCAGGGATCAATAAAGTATTCTGATTTCCCCCCTTAAACCGGCTCTGTTTAAACACACACTGTTTATAAGGACGATAACCCCGACCTGAGCCTGAATCTACCCCTAAACCCGCACGGTCAACACACACACACACACACACACACACACACACACACACACACACACACACACACACACACACACACACACACACACACACACACACACACACACACACACACACATTCCTGAGCTGCCTTACGGTCACACTACATCACAGACAGGTAGACCAGATGCTCTCAGACATGTTGTTCAGGGTAATCCAGCTGTTTTAATGTGTCCAGCACCTGGAAAGCAGCCTCACCTGAGGCCTGCACGATGAAGCAGGACTTTGGTCTTATCCATAAATATGAATGTAAGGATTTCAAAAATAAGAACAGCATAACATGTTTTGCATCGAATATGAACAGAGACATCAAACATCTAGTTTGATAAAAATATGTTTGAGCTTTAATATCTGTAATTCTGTTCACATGTCGACTGTTTTAAAGATATCAGTCCCCTCCTGCAAACTTGAGCTGCCTACAGCTGTCCAAATCCATCTTCAAGCAGCTCTACGTGCCCAAAAGTGCTCCCACAAACATCTGTGCATTCTCCTGATGGGAGGTGGTCAGCTCCTCCCAGACCTGGGTCAGGGCATCCGTGAGCTCCTGCGGTGCAATACACAAACCTCACCTCTGGATTCAGGTCTGAGGAGCATGAGCGCCGATCGGTGGCATCAATGCCTTCGTCATCAAAGAAATGCCTGCACACTCTGAGGCCAGGCATCGTCCTCCACCAGGAGGGGTCTGGGGCCTGCTGCAGGTGGACCCGGCCTGACAGAGTCTGAGGATTTCATCCTGGTTTCTAAGGACACTCAGGTACCGGTAGCTAACACCCGGAGGTCTGTGGGACCGTCCGAGGATTTTCCTCCCCAGGGTGCCAGGCCGGTCCTGCTGGATGTGGCTGAAGGGTCGTAACGTTCACCGCGGCATCTCCAGACTCTGTCTCTTGTGCTCAGTGTGAGCCTGCTCTCCTCCACTAGAGCTGGACCTGTTGGTTCTGCACAGTGATGTGAGCAAAGATTCCCGTGCAGCAGGTTTGGCCCTCCTGCAGTCTGATTCTGACAGTCAGTCGGTCAGAAACGTGCACGAGGAGCACGATGGAGGTCTTACTGTAGCATTTGTGCAGTGCTCCTCCTGCTCCTCAGGGAGATGCTCTTCCACAGCTCCCGTGGACACAGAGGAGGAGCCGGTGCACCTGTGCAGCAGGTCCCAGCAGTTGGATGACACCAGCAGAGCACAAAGCAGAACTAGAGAGAAATCGGTCAGGATGAATAATACCTGCACAACCACTCACCTGAGGGTCACACCTGCACAGCCTGAAGCTGAAGTCCTGTTGTGTCTGTGATGATAGAGATTTAAACAGCAGACAGCACACCTGCGGGACTCGCTGTGATGACAAGCCAACACAAAGCACACAACCAAAGCTCCTCACTCAGCTGAGCCTGTTTACACACGGGTGTGACGTCACCGTGACCAGGACACACAAAGTTTTTTGTTCTCTCCTCTCAGATGATTTCAGACATGAAGTGAGCCGCAGACCGACAGCAGCCCGGCTGATTATAAGTGAGTTATTTGGGTTGGTGATGTGGAATGTGACGGTGATGGTCATATGTGCGGTGCTCACCCTCTCGGAGCTGCTCTCCGGCGGTCCCCGGGCTTCCCTCCGCTCCCCCGCGGTGCTGCCGTGGTTGTGCCCGCGCTCAGCCTCCTCCCCCCGGCCGGGCTCGTCTCCAGTCCCGCGTGCTGTTGTGCTGCGGAGCAGAGCGCTGCAGCCCAGCAGGTCCAGAGGCAGAGCTCACAGAGCCGCATGTTCTCCGCAGGAGCTCCGAGTTCAGCTGCAGCTGAGAGGTTCAGGCTCTCTGTCAGTGTGGGACATCCGAACACCCACAGCCGCTGCTGCCGCCAGCCAACTGGAAGAGAGCAGCAGCCAAGCAGCCAATGAGAGGCCAGAGGCGGGCGAAGGAGGCAAGGAGGGAAGGAAAGGAGGGAGAGGAGTGTGCTGTGGAGAGCCTGTGCTGATGGTCTTCTGCGGTGGCTGTTCTCTGGCACCAGAGGGTGCCATCACAAACACCTGACTGTGTGTGTGTGTGTGTGTGTGTGTGTGTGTGTGTGTGTGTGTGTGTGTGTGTGTGTGTGTTAACTTGCTTTTCACATCTCTCCCTTCATGCAGTGATCTCTGCTTTCACTCTATATTCTGGTCATGTCCACTTTTCAACCAATCAGGATTCAGCCTCTGCATCATTGTAGGGTCTTCACCTCACAATAGGCTTTTTGAGGAGGCCGAAGAGCTTATTGCGATTTGGTGCTACATAAAAAAAACTGAACTGAATGGGCTGTCAGCCTTCTGCAGGACTGCACGCGAGCACGTCTGCGTCGGCTGCACACCTGTCTGCACAGACAAATAAGACACAAATGCAGCACCGTAACTTCAGCATTACTGTGTAAGCTGTCAGCAGCCTGGGATCAACAAATAGTTCTTAAGTCTTTTATCAAATGCGTGTTTTACTCGTTTTATGACATGTAACCTCAGTTTCTGTCAGGATGAAGCTGAACCATCGCTTATTCAGATGCCCCTCTGTGTGTCAGTGATTGACAGACCCATGAGGTTATCCTCACTTAAGTTAAGATCAGATTAAGATCTGACCGGGGAGTTTCCTGACTATGGATCCAAAACACTGATCTGTAACGTGGACAGCTGCAGGAGTTATGGATGGACTGGTTCTTATTTACTCTCTAGTCAAGCACTCAAAGCACTTTATACAGCACGCCGCATTCACACAGGCACATTTGCTTTTCCCAACTTAGTGCTTTCCAGCATTCACACTCCGATGGATGCATCAATATCTTGCCCAAGGATCTTTGGCTGGTGCAGTCAGGGATAGACCACCAACCTTCTGATTAGCAGACGAATACACACTCCCTGCTGATCCACAGAACACTGTAAATACAGTAAATTCTGATGTTTGTGAATGCTCTTTATTATTTCACAGAAACATGTAAAACATAATTAAATAAAACCTAATGTAGCAAAATATGTGCAACTGCTAAAACTTTAGGTCCTTATTGCGGGTTAAACGTAACGATGCTATGGAAACGAAGTTGTCTTTTTTAGAGCTTCCTTCACAGACTTCCGGACATTTGCAGCTCGGATAATTTGAAGCTTTTGTTTTGAAAGCAGCGGCCGGAAGTAGGTTGTGTGTAGCCGTGTGTTGCTAATGCAGGGCTAGCTCTGAGGCTGCAGATGAAGAACAGTTCCTGCTGCAAAAGAAGCGACAGCGGGTCTTTAGCACAGTTTGGCCCGCTTTAATAATCGTGTCGGTTTAACACGAACTGGGTCAGCTCACACACCCTGACACGGACACCCGGACACGGAGAGCTGGGGGCAGGAGTGGCGGTTCGCTCAGGTATCCGGGTTCGTTAGCTTGTTGCGGGGCAGCGGGATGGATCTGTTCGACGATCTGCCGGAACCGACTCAGACCTCCGGTGAGTTAACGGGAAGGTTTGACGTTAGCAGCAGGGCTAAGGCTCCATCACAGAGCCGAGTGAGCTAACGTTAGCGTTACTGCTGCGGGAGCCGTGCTTCAGTTCACACCCCACAGACATGACTGATCGATTACGCATCGATTCGTCGGTCAGCAGCTGCAGGTTTCATTAGCTCAGCGACAGTTTTTCACCTCTAAAATGTGAAATCTGACTGTGTAAAAACACTAAATAGTCAGCAAAGCACCGGGAAAATTAAAAGTGACGTATTTCCTTCCATAACGTGGTTGTAGTGAATTACATTTTTTTCTAAAACTCGATATATCCGCGTAAACTCGCAGTTATTGATCTCTTTGATTATTAATAACTGGTATCAGTGAGGAACAGCCAGACAGGCTGTCTCTGAATCATCACCATCTTATCATCTCACACCCCCCCCCCCCCCCCCTCCTCCTCTGCATGTACGTCCCTCCTCTGCACATGCGCAGACCATCTCACCCTTAGATGCTCCTGGCCTCACTTTCCATATCAGTCACGGCTCTTTACCGTTCCTGCTCTCACCTCCACACTCCTACCTTTCTTTCTGTCTGGCTGCCCTCAAACACACCTTCCTCCTCCTCTTCCTCCTCCTCCATCTTTATCCAGCAGGAGGATGTTTTCCACCAGCACCCTTTGCAAACGGACAAAAACCCGTAGCTGGTGCTCCTAAACAGGTCTATGAATTCAATAAAAGTATAAAGAAAAGTGTGAAATTCCACGAGCTGAGATGTGGAGTGTTTGATTTTGGTGATGTTAGACTGTGATGAATGCAGGAACAAACGCAGGTAAATGGCGAGGGTTGTGTCAGGAAGGACATCGGGCTAATGTTTGATGCGATTCCTCCTCAGGTCCTGCTCTAGCACCGCTCACAACTCCACCCCCAACCACCAGAGAAGAAGAGGAGGAGGAGAAAAGGTTGAAACGGAAACGAGATGAAGCACACAGGGAGGAGGAGGAGGAGGAGGTCAAGAAGGTTTGCAAAGAAGGTCTTCAGCTGTTCCACCACAATGTTTGTTTGCTTCTTTTCCTCCAATCAGACGCGAGCACACGTGAATACGACTCGCAGAGGCGAGGGCGGACGCCGCCGGTCTCACGCTCTCTTTGTGTGTCTAGGCCTCCCAGTGCTCAGAGGATACGTGGCGGCGAGGCGTGGCGAGCGCGAGGAGATGCAGGACGCTCACGTGCTGCTGCCGGACATGAGCGGCTGTCTGTCCACGCTGCCAGGAAACGTGTAAGAGGAAGTCACGCCCACCAATCATGATCGGTCACAGCTCCTCCGTGTGGTCTCTCTGACGTCGTGTCTTTGTCTGCAGGTCCCGAGTTTCGTATTTCGCCGTGTTCGACGGCCATGGCGGCGCTCGAGCCTCTGGATTCGCCGCTGAGAACCTCCATCACACTCTCGCCAAGAAGTTCCCCACAGGTGAGTTTCCTCCACGCTGTTCACGACCCGCAGTGGTCAATCCCCCCTCGCTCTTATTTTGAAAGTCCAGTTGCTGCTGTCTCCTGTTTCCCTGCTCGCTGTGCGGTCATAGACGTGATTGGATGGATGATGGATGAGGCAGCTGCTTGTTTTAATGCCGCAGTAATAATAGTGATGTTAAATCTGACATAAATCATGTTTAATTATTAGAAGATTTAAACTGCTTTAATATCACGTCATGTCCACAAGAGGGCGCAGTAGTCCAGAGAGACCCAGAGTCATCTGTAAGTTTACTTTGACATAAACGTGCGAGAGAGCCGTGGTGCCTTCTCATTGGTTAAAGCACGTCGTCTCTTTCAGGAGATGCTGAAAACGCAGACAAGCTGATTAAGAGGTGTCTCCTGGACACGTTCAAGCAGACCGACGAAGACTTCCTGAAGAAGGCCTCGAGCCAGTAAGACTCTGAGCGCCAGTGTGCCGCAGCTGTTTTTAAATGTGGAGCAGGAAAAGTTGACGAGCTGTTTGTGTGGACAGGAAACCGGCGTGGAAGGACGGCTCCACGGCCACCTGCGTGCTGGTGGTGGACGACATGGTGTACGTGGCCAACCTGGGAGACAGCAGGGTGAGCCGGCGTTTCTTCACCTCCACCTGCGCTTCTTTTTCTTCCTGTCTTAAGCTTCCTGCTGCGACGTTTCCGTGTCTGCAGGCAGTCATGTGTCGGATGGAGGCGGCGGCAGACGGACAGAGGAGGTCGCTGACTCTGGCGCTCAGTAAGGAGCACAACCCGACCATCTACGAGGAGAGGATGAGGATCCAGAGAGCCGGCGGCACCGTCAGGTCCGAATCCTTACCGTCCTCCACCAGCGCCTCTCGGCCTCAGCTAACGGTGATGTGTTCGTGTCTCCGCAGGGATGGCCGCGTGCTCGGTGTCCTGGAGGTGTCTCGCTCCATCGGGGACGGTCAGTACAAACGCTGTGGCGTCATTTCGACCCCTGACCTGAGGAGGTGTCAGCTCACGCCCAATGACAGGTAAGGAGAGACCAAAAGGTGCTCCACGAATGTAGAAACAGAATCGTGACGTTTAAAACAGCCTGGTCTGTGTACCTGAGCTCACCTGAGCATCAGTGTAGTGACAGTGAAGGTGGAGCTACATCAGTGCACAGCCCGTTGGCGCCAATGAGAGAGTGATGGAGAGTTCACTAACTAGAAATAAAACGTGTTTAATACATAAGATGCTGCACAGTAGAAACAACTGGAAACAGCTGGATTTGGACCTAAACAGCTTTGGTTTGCTGTGATCTGGGAGGCAGGTGTGTGAGCACTGTCCCTGCTCTCTGCAGGTTCCTCATCCTGGCCTGTGACGGCCTGTTCAAAGTGTTCTCAGCCGACGAAGCCGTGAAGTTCGTCCTCGGCGTCCTCCAGGTATCAGCCCGTCCTCCTTAACACCAATCACAAGTCGCTGCATCAGCAGGAAGTGCGACGGATGAGTGTAACAAAATAAGAGCGCAGTTAGCGTGTCTGCAGATTAGCTTCATGTAACTTTGGATTGTTTTTCATCTGTGAGGGTGTAATCTGTCACCCAGGTAATCTAAGGAGCTCAGGAAGAAAAGCAACCGTTTCTTTACGTTTCATGAAGACGTTTGACCTCTCACTGTAGGATGGTGGAAGCTGGACCCTTAATCGAATCGAGGAGGGGGCCCAAGGGTCCATCTTTCACCATCTCACAGTGAGAGGTGAGACGTCTTCATGACACTTAAAGAAACAGTCGCTTTCCTTCCTGAGCTCCTTTAGGCTACATGTTCAATCGAGGCTCTGCTTCATAGTTTAGACTTATAAATACAGTGGGGCAAAAAAGTATTTAGTCAGCCACCGATTGTGCAAGTTCCCCCACCTAAAATGATGACAGAGGTCAGTAATTTGCACCAGAGGTACACTTCAACTGTGAGAGACAGAATGTGAAAAAAAAATCCATGAATCCACATGGTAGGATTTGTAAAGAATTTATTCGTAAATTAGGGTGGAAAATAAGTATTTGGTCACCTCAAACAAGGAAAATCTCTGGCTCTCACAGACCTGTAACGTCTTCTGTAAGAAGCTTTTCTGTCCCCCACTCGTTACCTGTATGAATGGCACCTGTTTGAACTCATCATCTGTATAAAAGACACCTGTCCACAGCCTCAAACAGTCAGACTCCAAACTCCGCCATGGCCAAGACCAAAGAGCTTTTGAAGGACACCAGGAAAAGTATTGTAGACCTGCACCAGACTGGGAAGAGTGAATCTACAATAGGCAAGCAGCTTGGTGTGAAAAAATCAAATGTGGGAGCAATCATCAGAAAATGGAAGACATACAAGACCACTGATAATCTCCCTCGATCTGGGGCTCCACGCAAGATCTCATCCCGTGGGGTCAAAATGATCATGAGAACGGTGAGCAAAGATCCCAGAACCACACGGGGGGACCTGGTGAATGACCTGCAGAGAGCTGGGACCAAAGTAACAAAGGTCACCATCAGTAACACACTACAACGGCAGGGAATCAAATCCCGCAGTGCCAGACGTGTTCCGCTGCTGAAGCCAGTGCATGTCCAGGCCCGTCTGAAGTTTGCCAGAGAGCACATGGATGATACAGCAGAGGATTGGGAGAATGTCATGTGGTCAGATGAAACCAAAGTAGAACTTTTTGGTATAAACTCAACTCGTCGTGTTTGGAGGAAGAAGAATACTGAGTTGCATCCCAAGAACACCATACCTACTGTGAAGCACGGGGGTGGAAACATCATGCTATGGGGCTGTTTTTCTGCCAAGGGGACAGGACGACTGATCCGTGTTAAGGACAGAATGAATGGGGCCATGTATCGTGAGATTTTGAGCCAAAACCTCCTTCCATCAGTGAGAACTTTGAAGATGAAACGAGGCTGGGTCTTCCAACATGACAATGATCCAAAACACACCGCCCGGGCAACAAAGGAGTGGCTCCGTAAGAAGCATTTGAAAGTCCTGGAGTGGCCTAGCCAGTCTCCAGACCTCAACCCCATAGAAAATCTGTGGCGGGAGTTGAAAGTCCGTGTTGCTCGGCGACAGCCCCAAAACATCACTGCTCTCGAGAAGATCTGCATGGAGGAATGGGCCAAAATACCAGCTACTGTGTGTGCAAACCTGGTAAAGACCTATAGTAAACGTTTGACCTCTGTTATTGCCAACAAAGGTTATGTTACAAAGTATTGAGTTGTATTTTTGTTATTGACCAAATACTTATTTTCTACCCTGATTTACGAATAAATTCTTTACAAATCCTACCATGTGGATTCATGGATTTTTTTTCCACATTCTGTCTCTCACAGTTGAAGTGTACCTCTGGTGCAAATTACTGACCTCTGTCATCATTTTAGGTGGGGGAACTTGCACAATCGGTGGCTGACTAAATACTTTTTTGCCCCACTGTATGTTTTAGAAAAAGAGACTGTATGCAAAAGATGGAGACACCCACTGCAAGGTCACCCACTGGTTTTGGCCTTAATCCAGTTAAACATGTGAGTTCTGCTGGGTGACCTTCATCCTCCTCTTCATGCCTACAGGACGGGAGCAAAGAGAAGGGGGCGGGGCAGATGGAGGAGGAGCGGCGGTTCGAGGCCGCCTGTCAGCAGCTGGCAAGCGAGGCGGTCAGACGAGGCTGCGCTGACAACGTCACTGTGATCCTGGTTTCTATTGGCTACTGAACTCACCGTCCTCATCTTTGTTTCTGTGTTCTTGCTGCTGTAACGTCCGCTTCTTTTACAATAAAAAAAATTTATTTTCCGTCTCCATCAGCTGATTTGTCCCATCAGTGTTTGAATTTGTTAACTTTATTAACACAAACGGGACATAAAGAGGAAACCCATCAGACCGTGCAGCCCGATCATTAAACAACACAGCAGGGACAGGTTTTTTTCTTCTTCTGTGATGCAACAAAAAGTCCAGCTGGATGAAGAAAACATTTCAAATTCTAATTTTATTTGTCTCATGCACAGTATGATATGCAGTGAAATGCTTACACAACTGCTCGTGGCCTAAAGAAACAGAAAATTAAAGTTGAAAATAAAATAACTGTATAAACAAAATACACAGTATAGAAATATATAGGAATGTATGAAGAAATATAAATATATATATACAATAACGGCAACTGTACAGTATTAAGTGGAAATGAAGAACTATAATGTCCAGTGTTGTGCAATCCACATTTGTAAGTCTTTTGCAGTGCAAATATGCTTTTAGTGATGAAGTGATTCGATTAGATGTTCAATGTTTCATCGTAACTTCTGATAAAAAGCTATGTACGCCATTTTTTCTGCCAATAAACAGGAAACGAAAGGTGAAATTATGCTGGTGAAAGTCAAACGTTTCAGTTTGTTGGCCTCGAAAGATTACGTGCATTTTATTCCTCACAGAAGTCGGTTTGCAGCAGCGAAAAACACTGAAAACATGCAAACATCTTTTTTTAAAAGAGATTTGAAACTACAATTAATAAAAGAAAACTAATAACATAATTTTGTAGGGCTAAAATATATTTGTATAGTTTTTTTTAAATATTTTGTCAATATATTTGTTCTAATCTGAATTTTAAAACAAATGCATATACACTACACATAAAACCTTAAATATTTATGCATTTAAGTAGTAGTGCCTGTTATTTACTACATGTTGAGTTTTAATTCAGTCAGTGAAAGAAAATCAAAAAACAATTACGAGTAGGTGTGGGTTCAAAAAGATCGATATTAGCTTGAATAACACGATATCGATTCATTAAATCCTGAATGATTTTTAAATATAAATTTATTTTGACAGAATCTCAGGTTAAAGCTCACAAAACTATTTCAACAACCACCAAACAGCTAAAACAGTAAGTGAGAAGCACAAAGATGTAAACGCAGAGTGTGGATCGTCCACAGACGCCGTCGGCGCTGAGAGTCGACGGCTCACAGATCCTGAAGCTGCAGGTTTCGTCACTCTGACCAACACTGACTGAACCAGCAGCAAAAGAAGATCAAACTGCGCTTCACGTTTGATAACCATGCTCATGAGCTCCCTCTGACTTTGGCTGCTGTACTTCCAACAAAACATGCTTCATGTTTCTCTGTTGGATCCTCAGTTACACCTGCTGTGATGCTCACACCTCTGATGAAGTCTCAATGTCAGCTTTGGTTTATACACAGATATAAAACATGGATGTGTGCTGATAAATGATCAGAATTAGAATATTTCTGACTGTCAAAACTGAATCGAATCAGTTATAGAAATCAGCGACGATACTCAGCCCTAAATAACGGGCACGGTAGGTGTGGTTCCGCCCCGGGCCGCTGGGGGTCGCTGGAGTTGCTGTGACTGTCGGTTGGCTCCGAGCCAAACAAAGCGGATATTAGGCGGACGTTGTCGGTTAGCAACAAGTCTGACAACAGCGGGCTGCAGCGGGACAGCTGTTAGTCCGAGAACAGCGGCTGACCCGGGTTAGTTACTCTCTGATCTCAACCGCGCCAATATGGAGGGCCGACCGGGGCGCGTGTGCTGCGCGCGACGGATCCACCCGCTGTGAGGCTGTGGACCAGGCGCGTGAAGGAGTCCGTCCACGTCCCCGGCGCGTGTTTAAAAATGATTCATTAGAGCGGAGCTAACGGCTAACGGCAGGATGAAGCACCGCAGCTAACTTTATTTACACTCGCACTCACTACAGGGACACGGACTGCTGGGTGACGTCATGGACTGCCTGCTGGACTTTGAGGATTGCGTCAAAGACTCACCTGAGTTCAGGTAAGCGCGCGCGCGCACGCACACACCAATCTGCGCATGTTCACTTGTAGTGATGACGCTTTATTTATTTTATTCAGGCTGGCTCTGGATCAGTTTGAAACAGATGTTTCACAGCTGGAGACAAAACTGGACAAGGTACAAGTACTACTACCATTACTACTATTACTACCATTACTACTATTACTACCACTACTGCTGTAATAAAAACTGTTAGAGACGCATGGAGACAAGGCACAAGTACTTCCACTACAAATAGTGGTAGTACTATTTGTACTAGGCTACTGATACTGCATATACTAGCGCTAATACTGCTAGACAGTACAAATACTGTAGCTAATACTATTACGATACTAGTTGTAATTTCACAGCTAATAGTAGTACTACAAATACTGTTAATACAGCTGTATACTCACTACTAGTACTGATGAAGTACTGTTAGAAGCTAACTGTTACTAGTGAGGCAAGCTGATTGGTCTGTACTGTCTGTTTCTAAACAATCAGGTGATGAAGCTGTGTGGGAAGATGGTAGAGGCGGGACAAGCGTACAGCACTGCCAATAAGCTGCTACTGAGCGGCCTAGCTGAGCTATGCACCAATCAGACGAAGGACAGCGTGATCACAGTAAGCAGCTCCTCGATGCATCTGAAAAAGAAGAAATCGCTGCATCCGGTCGTCCAATTTACTTTCAGCTCCCGACGCCCCACAACGTCTGCTCTGTTTCCTCTGAGTTCATTTATCTAACACTACCAGCTAATAAGCCAGGAAGGACTAATGACCTAACATGTCTGCTCAGTTTCTCGGTGGGGTGTTGGGGCATTTCCTGTCTGACTTCCTATTTCCTTCCTCTCAGACCTGCTTGAACCAGTTCCACCAGGGCCTGCAGGAGATGGTCAGCTTCCACACTGTGAGTCCACGCTCAGCTGTACTCGTGTTTGTTCGTCTGAGCTCCAGCAGAGACTCATGTGTTTGACTCGTGTGTGTGTTTCACCTGCAGATGTTGTTTGATCAGACACAGAGAGCCATCGGCCAGCAGCTCACTAACCTCTGCACGCAGTAAGGCATCACTCCGGGGGGCTGATCAGTATGTCGGGGTTCCTGGGTTCAGTGTAGAGGCCGTTGCCACAGTAACAGTAACACAGTTTAGCTCTGAGCACCGGCAGAGCTGCTCTGGTGATGACACTGCTGCTCTTCATCTCTCTGAGGTTCCTGCCCCAGTTGGCGGAGACCAGGAAGGAGTTTGTCCGGATCGGCGAGGATCTGGAGACGGCAGCGACGAAGAACGCTCAGGTGTCTCGACATAAAGCCGCCGACGCCGAGCGGGCAAGTCACCTGCTGCTCGCTACACGCAAATGCTACCAGCACTTCGCCTTGGATTACTGTCTGCAGGTGTGACACCTGAGTGTGTTTAACATTGATGACATGAAGGAACATCAGATGCTTTATCCTCTATGTCCTAATTTTCAGCTCAACACCTTCAAGACTCAGCAGAAGGTCGACATCTTAAACTCTGTGAGTGAAAACACAACTCGTGGGTCTGTGTGATGTCATAGAGGGGGGACATACCTGATACGACCATCTTCGTGTACTGACTCAAGTTTGCGTTTCCAGATGTTCTCCTTCGTCCACGCTCAGTTCACCTTCTTCCACCAGGGCTTTGACCTGCTAAGAGACCTCGAGCCCACCATGAAAACCATGGCAGCGCAGGTCTGTGACCTCTGACCTCTTTGTGCTGGTTTGTGTGGTAGCCTCGGTGTGGAGTAACGGCTGTGTACACGTATGTGTTTGTGTGTGCTCCACAGCTGTCACAGCTGTCTGCGGACTGCACGGCCAAGAGGAAGGAGCTGGAGAACAGACACCTGCTGGTCCAGCAGAGGGTAAGGAGTCTCACAGATCAGCACATCTGTCCCAGCAGACGCTGCAGACAGATGTTAGATATGTTGTTCAAGGAGGGACGAATACATTTAGACTCAAAGCAGAACGAACGCTCTGAAACACGCGTGTGTTTGTTCTAAGGACGCTTCAGGTGAGCCGATGGTCAGCGCATGTCCTGGCAATGATGACATCATCCGGGGTTACCTGTTCAAACGCTCGAGGAGGAAATCTAAAATGTGGAAGAGGTAGAGACCCGCAGTGTCACATGGCCTGCTGACCTTTGACCTCAGTGAATCCTTCTAACTTGTAAACCTGTTTCAGATCCTGGTTCACCATCAGAGACAACCAGCTCATATACAGGAAGTCCCACAAGGTGAGACCCGGCCACTCAATCAAAGAACAGCTAATCAAAGGGATCGATTTCACTGCCTGATAACTGATCAGCTCAATCAAGAGGTCTGAATTTGTTCCCAGCTGGACGTTCTGTTTATGGTGGTTTAACTTCTGATTGGATTCACACCCTGTTACAGCCATTAAACAGAGTTCAGCTCCTCGGATTGATTACATGTAATCAAATCCAGCCTTAAATCCACCTGCGGGAGAAAATTACTGCCCAGCTCCAGCTGAGATCACAGCTGAACACACCTCACGTGACTTCATGTTGGTGTGACAGGTGTCCCTGAGATTTCTCTGGAAGCTGACCGCTCTTCCTGCTTTCATTCAGAACAATCGTTAGCATGTTTTTGTCTACGTTTATTCATTCTGCAAAATTTACTTTTTTCTTTCTGTTCACAAATTTTTACATCAGAAACTCAAGTTTAACATTTCTAAATCAAAATGTTCACATGATGACAGAAAATTAAAAGTTCAGCTTAAATCTGGAGTGAAATCGGTTTTAAAGTGGACCTCCTCTGATTATTACCTGCTCCGTGACACTTCAACAGGAGAAGCTGTGATAAACTGTGAGTTTAGAGCTCACAGGGTTTACTCTGTGTACTGAGCTCATTATTAATCCGTTGGTCATGGTTGATATGAACATCCATGACAGGAAATAATGAAACACTGAAAAAGGTCCACTTTAAAAAAAAAAATCAGTATTTTTCACTTACTCTGATTCGACGCTAAATTCAAATAAAAACAAAGTAGAAACCCTCCAGACAGTCAAGTTACACTCCACTGGTCCTGGAATCACAGGAAGGCGTCCGGTTATACCACCTCACACTTAGGTGAGTTTTCTGCTTTTAGTGTTTGAAGAAAGAATTTCATGGATGAATGTTAGTTGGAGGAAGAACTGCATAAAAGGATGGTGATGATGTTGGTGAGGATGGTGATGTTGCTGAGGATGGTGATGTTGCTGAGGATGGTGATGTTGCTGAGGATGGTGATGATGATGGTGAGGATGGTGATGATGTTGCTGAGGATGGTGATGATGTTGGTGAGGATGGTGATGATGATGGTGAGGATGGTGATGTTGCTGAGGATGGTGATGATGTTGGTGAGGATGGTGATGTTGCTGAGGATGGTGATGATGTTGGTGAGGATGATGATGATGATGTTGGTGAGGATGGTGATGTTGCTGAGGATGGTGATGTTGCTGAGGATGATGGTGATGTTGCTGAGGATGGTGATGATGTTGGTGATGGTGATGATGTTGCTGAGGATGGTGATGTTGGTGAGGATGGTGATGTTGGTGAGGATGGTGATGATGTTGCTGAGGATGATGATGATGGTGATGATGCTGAGGATGGTGATGATGTTGGTGAGGATGGTGATGTTGCTGAGGATGGTGATGATGTTGGTGAGGATGGTGATGTTGGTGAGGATGGTGATGATGTTGGTGAGGATGGTGATGATGTTGGTGAGGATGGTGATGTTGCTGAGGATGGTGATGTTGCTGAGGATGATGGTGATGTTGCTGAGGATGGTGATGATGTTGGTGATGGTGATGATGTTGCTGAGGATGGTGATGTTGGTGAGGATGGTGATGATGTTGCTGAGGATGATGATGATGGTGATGATGCTGAGGATGGTGATGATGTTGGTGAGGATGGTGATGTTGCTGAGGATGGTGATGATGTTGGTGAGGATGGTGATGATGCTGAGGATGGTGAGGATGGTGAGGATGGTGATGTTGCTGAGGATGGTGAGGATGGTGATGTTGCTGAGGATGGTGATGATGCTGAGGATGGTGATGATGCTGAGGATGGTGAGGATGGTGAGGAAGGTGATGTTGCTGAGGATGGTGAGGATGGTGATGTTGCTGAGGATGGTGATGATGCTGAGGATGGTGATGATGTTGCTGAGGATGGTGATGATGTTGCTGAGGATGGTGATGATTATGATGGTGATGTTGCTGAGGATGGTGATGATGTTGGTGAGGATGATGAGGATGGTGATGTTGCTGAGGATGGTGATGATGTTGGTGAGGATGATGAGGATGGTGATGTTGCTGAGGATGGTGATGATGTTGGTGAGGATGGTGATGTTGCTGAGGATGGTGAGGATGTTGGTGATGATGCTGAGGATGGTGATGATGTTGCTGAGGATGGTGATGATGCTGAGGATGGTGGTGATGCTGAGGATGGTGATGTTGCTGAGGATGGTGGTGATACTGAGGATGATGGTGATGCTGAGGATGGTGATGTTGCTGAGGATGGTGAGGATGGTGATGATGGTGAGGATGGTGATGATGGTGAGGATGGTGATGTTGCTGAGGATGGTGATGATGTTGGTGAGGATGGTGATGATTATGATGTTGCTGAGGATGGTGAGGATGTTGGTGAGGATGGTGATGATTATGATGTTGCTGAGGATGGTGAGGATGGTGATGATGATGGTGAGGATGGTGATGTTGCTGAGGATGGTGATGATGTTGGTGAGGATGATGATGATGGTGATGTTGGTGAGGATGGTGATGCTGAGGATGGTGATGTTGCTGAGGATGGTGATGATGGTGAGGATGGTGATGTTGCTGAGGATGGTGATGATGTTGGTGAGGATGGTGATGATGTTGCTGAGGATGGTGATGATGGTGATGATTATGATGTTGCTGATGATGATGGTGATGTTGGTGAGGATGGTGATGTTGCTGATGATGATGGTGATGTTGGTGAGGATGGTGATGTTGCTGATGATGATGGTGATGTTGGTGAGGATGGTGATGATACTGAGGATGGTAATGTTGCTGAGGATGGTGATGATACTGAGGATGGTGATGTTGCTGAGGATGGTGAGGATGGTGATGTTGGTGAGGATGGTGATGATGCTGAGGATGGTGATGATGATGATGATGGTGATGTTGCTGAGGATGGTGATGTTTCTGAGGATGGTGATGTTGCTGAGGATGGTGATGATGTTGGTGAGGATGATGATGATGGTGATGTTGCTGAGGATGGTGATGATGCTGAGGATCATGATGACGAGTCATGTTGAATCCCACGCCGCAGGAGGAAGCTGTGGTTCTGTTTGAGGATCTTCGACTGTGTGCTGTCAAATCTCTGGATCACGTGGACCGACGCTTCTGCTTTGAGCTGCTCTCCGTCCAGAAGTAAGACAGTGAACACGGCGTTTTCACACCTGTAGGGTCATGTGATATGGCGTTAATTGACCTGTTTGTTTCCAGGTGTTGTGCTCTGCAGGCCGACTCGGAGCAGCTGAAGCAGGCCTGGCTCAGTGCTCTGCAGGGCAGCATCGACCTCGCCTACAGAGAGCGAAGCGACACTCAGCTGATGCAGGCCGGTCCACACCACGACCACGATACACTCACCTCTGAATATTATAGCTAACTCCCCTCCCCCATCCGTTTGGCTGACGAGTTCTTCCTCTCTATGTGCAGCCTAAGGAGCTCCCCCCTCTGCATTGTGGCGGGGACGTCTGTCCGGGCCCTCCCGCCCAGAGGCCGGCAGCATTGAGCGTGGCCCTGAGGGGCCTTGGGAACCAGAGGTGCTGTGACTGCGGGGAGGAAGAGCCTCGCTGGGCCTCCATCAACCTGGCAGTCACCATGTGCATCGAGTGCTCGGGCATACACCGGTAACAGCCCAGGTTTCAGGAGGACTTCCTCCTCATTTCTTCTTCACTGCTTTTTAGCAGGTGTCAGGCTTTAATCTCGCCCTTTGATCTTTCATCAACCTTCTCTGTCCACACACAGCCTGTGGGAACCATGAGAAGTACTCACTGGTGTTTGGTGATCTTCATAGTTTACTGTCAGAAGATGAAAACCAGCAACACGTTGGCCGATGTTCTTCTTTCTCTGTGTCTGCAGGAGCCTCGGAGTCCATCTGTCGAAGGTGCGATCTCTCACTCTGGACTCCTGGGAGGCCGAACAGCTGAAGGTAGAAGCGAAACACTCTGCACTGAAGCTTTAACACTCCGGCATCATAAAGTGAAGAGCAGACCGTAAAGTGAGGAAGCTGTCAAATATAACGCCACGAGGAGAAACGAGAAAGCTCAAAAATCAGATTTCTGCCTCTGTGTGAACCAAACACCCTGAACTAATAACAAGCCGACAAATCGCTGCTCGGTCATTGAATCATTTCAGGAAATTGCTCTAAACAGTCTCTAAAAGGCAATCAGCTGTTGTGGAAAATAACACAAGAAGTTCCCGGCTTCTCTGGATCTTTATGTTTGAAAACCCACCAAACTGATCCCAGAACAGCCCAAACTGCCTTCACCTGTCCCGAGTCTAACCGGGAGAATCTCACAGTGCTGCTCATGTCTGACGTTGAAAAAAAATCAATGAAGAATCGATCGCAGGCCCAGATTCTAAAATGTGAATGCTCCTCCTCAGCTGCTGTGCGTTCTGGGAAACGATGTGATGAACCAGATCTACGAGGCGCGGTGTTCAGAGGAGGGACGAGTCAAGCCCCGAGCCGACAGCCCGCGGTAAAAACACGAGCCGCTGAAAGGAATCGGCTTTGGTTGAACGTGAATGTTGGAAGCAGAGACTCAGCATCCTGTTTTTCTCCCTGTCAGGGCCGAGAAGGAGGCGTGGATCAAAGAGAAATACGTGGAGAAGAAGTTTGTCCAGGCCAACGGCGCTCGTAAGTCCGACCGTCTGCACATTGTAACTAGAATTTAAGAAGTTTGTTTAAACTGGAACGATACCTTATCAGCGCATTCATCACTGCAGTAATCTATTACTTTTACATTTTACTGCTGGATTCGTTCCTGCCGCTGCTCTGAGCCTCACTGCCCCCTGTAACACCTGACCCATCACGCCTCTCTGCTGCAGCACCCGTCTGTTCACTTCCTGTCCCGTGCACGACAGCTGTGCGGTTGGCTTCCTCTGTCAGTGCTCGCATCGGCGTGTTACGGCGTCCTGTTGCGCTTCAGCACTAATTTAAATTTATTGTGTTTAGAAAAAAATGTTTTCTGCGTTTTCTGTTTCAGAGCATCATCGTCATAAGGACTCAGCCATGCTACGTCTCTATCAGGCGTCTTTGGCAGGAGACCTGGTTGCCATGGCGTCCATGTTGGCCGAGGGGGCGGAGGTCAACGGGAGCGTTGGCGAGGAGGAGGGCCGCACGCCGCTGATCGGAGCAGCGATCGGGGTGAGCATGCACAAAGAAGAGGAAATGTTACTGAAGGCACCTTTTATTGATTATTACTCATTAATAACATCACTGACTCCTAACTGACATCATCATCGTTGTTATTAGTGTTATTATCAGTAATATTATTTCTGCACACTGAGCCTTTAGAGAGCTGTGATGTAAACAGAATACAAACTTCGTTGCTGTCACTGTTTCTCTCGGCTGCCTGCAGGGGTCGCTGTTGGCGTGCGAGTTCCTGCTGCAGAACGGCGCAAACGTCAATCACAGAGACCTTAGAGGACAGGGGGCGCTGCACGCTGCCGCCACTGCTGGTCACACCGGGTAACCACACGAACACAGACATGCACACACACACGCACACACAGCATGAGCTCGAATCAACGCTGCTGGTTTTAATTGACCGTTGCAGACAGGTGTGCCTGCTGCTGAAGAGAGGAGCCAATCAGTACGCAGTGGATGAGAGAGGTCATGACCCTCTGGCCATCGCCGTGGAAACGGCCAATGCTGACATCGTCACTCTGTGAGTCACAGGAAGTGTTTCCAGCCTTAACATTGTTTCCACGGCATCCTGAAGATCAGAAAAGCCCACTGATGTATGAAAAAGTCGACACGTGACGTTTCACATTTCAGACCGTGACCAGAGTCCAATCATAAAGTTTCTCGTACGTCAAGGGACTGATCTGATTGGTCGAGGCGGGTCTTCAGAGCGCTGTGGAAACACACGACCGATAACGGAGTCTTTCAATTCCTTTGTGAACTCTTTTAACGTGATCATGGCTCGTGTGTTTCAGGCTCCGGATGGCCCGGATGAACGAGGAGATGAGGGATTCGGAGGGAGTCTTCGGCGCCGCGGGTTAGTCGACTCCAACATTTGTCTCACGTTTGTCTTCAGCTGAGAAGGAAGGTGAAACCAGATGGCTGAACGAGCGTCACGCAGAGCTGCTGCAGTCCAAAAATGAAAATAAAGATTATGTCCTTTATCAAAGTTTTGTAGCTAGGTGAAATCTGATTGGTTATTTTAAAGGCGCACTCTTAATGACCGGAGCAGGAACTGTAAGTGTAACTTTCGTCGTCACGGAGACGTCAAAACGCTTTGAAAGTTTGTCGGCTTTTCCTCAACTCGACCTTTCAAACCTGTTTCCCTGTGATGCAGAGTCCTGCTGGGCGTGCTCACAGTTTCTGAAATGGTCGCGAACCTTTACCTGAACCTGGGTTAGGTTGGGGTTAACCTGTGAACCTGATTGGCTTATATTTCCTCTGTTGATTGGCTCTTTGGAGGCAGGGGAGAGGCCAGGCCTCCTCCCATGATGTCTCCTGTTAACTTGTGACTGTCGTGTTGTCCTCAGGAGATGATGAGACGTTTCAGGACATCTTCCGGGACTTCAGCGACATGGCGTCACATGACCCAGAGCGACTGAGCCGGCGGCACTTCAGCCGAGGAGGGGCGGAGGAAGAAGAGGAGGGGTAGTGTTGAAAGGATGGAGAGCGGTGACGGTAACAGTGCAAGTTATTCTGTCACGAGTACCAGCCCACGCAGGAGGAAGACCTCAGACACCTTCTTCTTGGATTACCGTTGACGGAGAACCGTTACCGACCTTCAGATAACCACGAGTGCAGCTGAAAATATTTCCTCTCATATTAACCTCAGATTATTGAATCTAAATATATTTTATCTGAATAATCACGTCTTAACTCTCATGAGAGGAGATCAGTGTTACAGAGGTTTGTCCTCAGTCACGCAACTTTACTTCAGGATGTAGTTACAGCTAGCGCCCCCTGCTGGGCACAGTTAATCGGTTACTAATTTACTGTGAAGACACTGACACGTCCTGAAAAACTTCCAACAGCACTTTATGTCCTCACAATTCAGACAGCGTTCCAGAAAACGTTTCCAGATGTTTCC
This sequence comes from Rhamphochromis longiceps, assembly GCF_057381845.1. Taxonomy (NCBI): domain Eukaryota; kingdom Metazoa; phylum Chordata; class Actinopteri; order Cichliformes; family Cichlidae; genus Rhamphochromis; species Rhamphochromis longiceps. Next base: position 40,380,643 of record NC_140570.1, on the reverse strand, counting down.
GCTCCTGCGCCGAAAAATAGGAATCACCGAAAGCTGGAGCGGATCGCTGGGAATGAAGGCGTTTTATGTGTGAAAGGTGGTGCTGTTTGAGCTCTGACAGCTGATGGAGCTACAGCCTCCACCTTTTGTTTTAATCTGTCTCTGTTTGAAAGTCCAAACACTTCACATCCCAGCTTGGTAATAACGAGGAAATACAACAACAGTAACATGTGACCTAACCGCACAGTGAAGGGTAATAACAGGCACGTTTTGGTATCGTGGTTTTTAGATGTTTATTAGACTGAAACGTCTTTAATGTAATAACAAATACAACGACGGGGAAACGAGAGACAATATTTTAACACTCTGAAACCCTTTGAACAATAAAATGTTTCATATTTGGAGGTGAATCTTTAATATAGTGACGTTTTTGTGGTAACATGTTTTTACATTCTGGGACAAATTCGGATTAAATTGATCCAAAGTTCTCCCTCGTTTGAAGGTCATGTAAATAGTTATTACCTCGAGTCTTCTGCTGTATTTCACAGTAATATTTACAACTGGAACCAGAAAAACGTGTCTGTGAACGTAAACGTTTCAGCTGTTACTGTAAATATTTGGCTGTCGTTTCCACGTTTTTACCGAGCTGTGACGGAGCGTGAAGCCGTGATGAGCTTCGCTGAAAGTCTGATGTACGGTGGGAGGAAGAAGCGTCAGGGTTGAATTTAATAACCTCCCTAAATGCCCCGCGTTTAACAGTGTGTCCAAAAGGGATTTCAGACTTTTGCTGCTCATCTGTTTTTGACTGTTTGTGTGAATGAACGAGGCCGCGAGGCTCGTCTCTGACTGAATGTTTGACACAGCAGGACGCGTCGAATCACGCCGATGACGCCGTTCGTTACTGCTGTGATACTACTGCTCAATAAAACCACTGAAGAAGAGTCTCTGATGTTTGTTCTCACCAATCACGCGGCACTTTGAGCTCCAGCTGTTTGAAACATACAGTTTGCTACAGTAATTCGTACCTGTGGATTTCACAAGCTCCGCCCACCGTCTGCACACCTGCGAGCACAGATGTAAAAAATAATATGCTTTCTGTTTGTTGTTCTCTGAAAAACATTTAAAAATTAAACATCCAAACATGAGCCCATGAGTGGAAATAAAAACCAGGGCGGGACTAAAACTTTACCTGAATGAAGGGGTGTGGCCTAACATTTCAAAATGTCTGTTTTTTTGTTTTAAATAAAGTCTGATGTTTCTGATGGGCTGAGTGAACATTTCATTTATTAAGAGCACGCTCTGGATGTCTGGAGTTTTGATCTCCTCCATACCCACTTCACACCCTGGAGGACGGGGCTGTGGCCCCCCCACACTCCCTAGCAGATCATTACATGGAGAAACCTTTGGAATGCAAGCATGCTGATCCACACAGGTATGCACACATGGGTATTCACAGACGCGGACTAAAGCTTTCTTGGCTGCTGCCTCAAAGCACACTGTGCGCTGTCTATCTTGCGTGCTGCACAATATCGTTTATTATTTAGTAAATATTGATATCTATGACTAGCTAGTTTATTGTGATGGTGCTTTGTTTTCTCTATTATTATGTTGCTCTTTGTTGTTTGCTGTCTCCTCTGTTTGTTTTTTTTGTTTGTTTTTTTTTTTTTCTCCATACAGGTGACCCAGGAGTTCTTTTTTTTTCTCTCTCTCTTCCCCCCCCTTCTCACCGTCTCTTCTCCCCTTTGGTTTTCTTTCTTTCTCTCCCCCTCTTTCTCTCATTCATTCCCCCTGTCCTATTTATTAAAAAAAAAAAAAAAAATGACAAAGGATGAACTGAAGCTCTGCCATCACGTAATGTCGCATACTGCTGTTTCTGATGTCATTTAAAAGAAAAAAAAAAGAAAAAAAAAAAAAGAGCACGCTCAGTGTGAAATCACAGGCCTGTGTTCACAGCTGGGAGGGGTCTGTTGTTATTTACATGTCACAGTAAACTGGGGCTGTTTGTTTCAGCCAATCACAAACAAATGCTGCTGACTCAGGACTTTTGCACAGTACTGTAGTTCATCCCATGTTTCCATCAGACACTGAAAACAAGTTCTGTGTGCTGCTCAGACCTGCAGCTGCTGCCAGTGAACGCACCTTTAATAGGGGCAGCTCGGGCTGCATTCACTGACCGATGAGCCACACGCAGCTCTGATCCTGAGTGGGTCACACGGGTAGATTTATCGCTTAAAAACCTCAAATTGAGTTCCTGAAATCCTGAAAACAGGAAGTTTTTCATGCCTGTTATTTAAATGGTCTGGGTAATATTTGTTAGCATTAAGGCTGTGAACCCTGACAGGTCAGAAGGACAAAACTGAAAAACTGGAAGCCCTCCTTTCCCCCCACATTCTTATCCACTGGGCCGCATGTTTGAGCGCCCTGCACAGAATTACAACTGGATTGTTTTTCCACCGTTTTCTCCTCTGCTGCAGTTTCTCCTCAGGAGCTGAGATGCTCCGTCAGCACATTTAACTTCTTTGATCAGACACAGGAAGCAGAAACTCCTTTAATCATAATTACGCGTGTATTTTCAATAATTACAATCATAAAAAACCACAAAGACGTTTTAAAGCACTCATACATTTGTCTCCCCAGGCAGACGCAGACTCTACCTGTTCACAGGTGAGAAACATCTACCCAGTACCTGAAGCTTTTCAAAATAAAAGGCCTCCAGTCTGAATAAACGCTGCTTACAAGCCCCCAGCTACGGCGGTTAAACGTCCCACTGTCCTCTAAAACCTCAAATGCCTCTCAGTCCTGTGCCTTCTTCCTCTTCTTCGTTGTCTCGTTGTCTTCTGTCGTTTTCCTCTTCTGCCTCTCCTCCACCTGCTCCATAGCGTCCCACACATCATCACCTTCGTCTTCCTCCTCCTTTACCTCAGACTCCGCCTCCCCTGCAGTTGCCCCTCCCTCCTGCAGGTCTTGGCTGGCGAGCAGGAGGCAGTTGAGACGGGACTTCAGGTAGACTTTGTGCTGCAGTTTGCGGTCCTCCAGGCTGTGGATGCGCAGGAAGCGGTCCAGGCCGCAGGACGCCACCAACGGCTGGGAGGCGTGGCACTGAAGCCCCCTCACGCCGCCCGCCAGCCCCTTGACACAGCCACGCACCAGGCCCTTCCTCAGGTCCAGCAGGGCGATGTGACCCTGGGTGTTGCCCACCGCCACCGCTGTGCCGTCAGGCGTCAGAGAGATAGCGGTGAGCGGGTACTCGCCGTACTCCGCCTCCAGGACAGGACGCCTCTGAGGAGACGAGGGGTCGAACACGTGCACCTGAGAGAGAGTTTCAACATAACTTTATTTTAAAAAAACAAAAAAACAAAGCAGGTCATCAATTGACAGATTTAAACTTTATTTTCTGCTGCTTAATTATTATTATTTTATTTGTTTTTACACCTAAAAGCATTTTTTCCACTGATCAGGAATCAACACCGAGGATACTAAAGACCTCAAAGGGAAATCACTATTATTGTTTCTTTTTAGAAACACTTTAGAAATTATCCACAGCTTTAACTTCAGTTGTGTTGTTTTTGTCTTAATAATTTTATGGAATATCCCTTTAAACTTGTAAACCTGGAGGAAATTTTAAAGATCATAAATGTATGAGAGAAGAGAAAGTAAACCTTAAATCAAACACCTTCTGAATGGAGAGAAAACTGATGAGGAATCGGTCCGAAACCAAACTGACGATGGCTTTGATAATAAAATCATCCATAATTTTAGCCTTAGTTTGTTTTACTCAGACAGTTTGTTGTTGTCCTTTAATATTGCTCAAATGTTAGCCGACTTAGAGAAAAAAATATAATACATGTAGAGAGCTGAGGATTTACACGAGCTTTAATTTTGTCATAGACTTAAGAAAACTTAAAATTAAACACTTTTTGAACGGAGTCTGGTCTGACTTTTGAGCCAATTCTGAGCCAGACGAACGTTTACAGATCACACAAACCAGATGTTTGTGATAAGCTTGACCTTTAACCCGGGCCAAAGTAAACTTTAAATGGGTCTTCTTTAAAAACACGTTTTGTCCTGCTGAGGGTGAATCACAGCTACACACCTGGTGGTAACCCGTGCAGGTGACCACTTTGTCGGAGTCCGGGATGAAGGCCATGTCCCGGACCCAGTAGGGCCGCCGGAGGTCCAGCCAGTCGTCCCGGAGGTTCTTGGCGCTGAACGCGGGCTGCTCGGGCCTCTGGAGGTCCCAGATCTTCAGGCCGTTCTCCTTCCCTCCGGTGGCCACCTTGTTTGGGTTCGCCGGGCTCTGCCGCATCCTGCACACGTTCTTACCGGCGTCCACCTGTGTCACGGGCTCGTCGCCGCCCTCTTGCCTCCACACGCGCAGCGCGCCGCTCTCCGCGCAGGTGACCAGTGCGTCGCCGCCCAGCGCCGCTAGCCCGGAGAAGCAGCCCTCCGCCGGGTCCCCGCAGCGCCGGCTCTCGGTGAACGCGCCCTTCTCCAAGCTGAACGTCTTCACGGTGGCGTCCACGCAGCCCACCAGCAGCTCGCTCTCCGCCGCGTCCCCCCAGCACAGCGCGCGGACCTCCTGGTCTCGACTCAGGTGGCTCGTGTTGCAGAAGTTGAAGGCCTGTTTCCGGGACAGGCTGACCCCCTTCAGGATCCCGGTCTCCGAGCCGAGCCACACGGAGCACAACCGGCTCCGGTCCCCCATCACACCGGACTCACACACACCAAACCAGCCGAAAAAAAAACAGGACAGCTCCGGGTCCGCGTGGATCCTCTGTAGGCTGTGGCGCGTGTCTAAGTCGTCACACTACAGCTGGAGTTAGTAACAGACAGTGTCACGCGGTTCAAAGCTAAGAAAAACTTTCGGCAGTACAATTAAAATCAAAACAGTATAAATAAAAATACTTACACGACCAATGTTCTGGTATTGTTTTTTCTAGAATCATTTGTCATACTAATAAAGTTTATTTTTTCCAAAAAGACAGTTTACGTCATTAGGAAGCGACCGATCCCTTTGCGCATGCTCATATGATACAGGTAGTCACCATTTTGGCTGTGTGGGCTAGCAGAGGCTAGCTGTGGGTGTAATCTTCCTCAGACCGTCGTTACTTCGTTCAGGTTTATTTCTTCCAGTGGACAGAGGGGGGTTTCCGCCCTCAAGCCCAAACTCAAAGCTTTCTTCGTCGGGGAAATGGACGGAGAGGAGGACGATCTAATGTCCGGGAACCGCTCCGGTAACGCTTATGCTTTGTTTCCTATTTAAACGACTAACAGGACAGTACTGACCAACTGTAGTAGCTAACTGAATTCGAGCACCATGAGCGCGTCCTAGATAAACATGATGCAGAGGTGGGTTGTGATCACGCGGAGGGATCGTTGTTTGTGTTTCGGGGTTAGCGACAGCATCGGCGCCAGTTTCCAGCAAACATGTCCCGGTTTAGCGTCACGACCGGCTGGCAAACATCTCCTGAGCTCTCCGTCACATTTACCTCCAAAAGACTGAAACACGCGGTGATATTTCAACGTTATATCCGTGGAGGAAACCAGCGGAGCCATCCAACACGAACCCGGCAGAAAGCGGCCTTCCACCGAGCCAAGCTAAACCATCAGTGTTTGTTGGCCTGATTACATAACAAACGTTTCATAATCAATATAACCGGTTAGACATGATACACCAAAGAGAGCCGAATCAATACGAAAGCCTTAAAGATGAAGTCTGCTCATGTAGGTGGACTTTATGTTTTTGTCACGCGGTTAGCCATGAACCTAAAATTGGTCACTTTTAAAGTGAAGTTTGGCGAGCAGCTGCAGAGGATCCAAGTGTTTGTTTTTGAGCTGTTTACAGACCAGCTGATGACATCGTGTGATCATTACGGAGACTTTTTAACACTAGAAACGTTTCCTAAGTTGTAGCCTGTTTGACCGTTAATGTACAGAACGGTGGATATTCTGATGTGACTGTAGTGTAATCTTCTACTTCTCACTGCTGCTGTCATATGTTCTATCCAGTCCTAATAAGCCATGATCCTTGAAAAGCACGATTATTTCTTTGAAAGGCAGTTTATCGAAGGGAATGCAGAGAAAGCTGTTGTGTACCGGTAGTTTTCATTCAGTTTTACTTTGGCAGCTTGGTAAAGTTACTGCATACTTTTTGCAGCTCCTATAAATGCTTTTAAAAAGGACTGAATTTAACATGAATGTTCCGGATGTGTTCTTGTAGATGATGGAGGCGGCACGCCGGTTCAGGATGAACACCCAGCATCAGATGGCGAGGAGATGAGGAGCGCCGGGCGCCGGTCTGAGGTCAGAATTCATCTCATTGATTCTGCAGATAATTCATTGACATCATCAGTTTTCAAACGTTTATTCTGAGCCGTTTCGTCTTTGCATTTTAAGTAGTGCCTGAAATTCATACTTCAAATCAGGCGGATTTACACGGACATGGACAGCTGATCTTCCATGTTTGGAACCGTGTGGGATGAGCTCTATGTATGATATTATGAGAGTGTTGTTTTTCCCAGCATGTCAGTGATTGATCAGTACCGGAGCTGAAAGAGTCACAGGTTAGAGAGACAGATGTTGCAACAGCTGGAAAACATGAGGTCGACACATGGATTGGTGCTGCAGCTGCAGTGATGTGGACGCTGTCAGTATTTGTTACGTTTGCTGGAACAATGGCGGCTCCGGTCTGTTCGGACTGTAAATATGACAAACACCGTCTGCAGACCGCCGTGATCGGGCTGATAAACTTTCTTTGTTTTTGTCAGGACGAGGGCAGCAACGACGAGGACGACGCCATGGTGACAGGTGGCGGGGCCAGCGGCTCTGACAACGAGGACTGCCGCAGGGCCGACAGCGACTCGGAGGGCGAGGGCCCCGGGGGCCGTGATGACAAAAGTGACTCTGAGGCGGAGGCGCCGAGGCCCGCCGACAGCGACGATGAGGATGGCTCATCTTCAGTGAAACGCAGGGTGAGCGCGTCCGAGGAGGAGGAGTCGCCGCCAGAGAAACGCAGGACGAGCGGCTCAGATAACGAGGCCTCATCGCCGCTCAAACACGGAGCATCTGACAACGAGGAGGGGGCGTCGCCGCCGCCCAAGCGGAGAGGGAGCAGCTCGGATGTGGAGGAGCGGCCCAAAGCGGCGGCAGAAAGCGATTCTGACAACGAGGATGCCAAAGCCGCGGCGTCCCCAGAGCGCCGCTCCAATGCTGACAGTGACTCTGACACAGAGACGCCTGCCAGACGCAAGGCGGCGCAGATAGACTCGGATGAGGAGGAGAAACGGGAGGAGGAAGGAGGAGGGGAGAAGTGGAAGGGGGTCATGCAGTCAGACAGCGAGGAGGAGGAAGAGGAAGGGCGGAGGAAGGCTGCAGCAGGAAGTGATGGAGAGCAGCAGGAGGAAGAGGAGAGGCAGCAGAGAGGTGACAGCGACGAGGACGACGAGAAGCCAGGTATGCGCGTGGCGGTAAGCCACGCCCCCAGGCAGACTTCAGTTGAACCGTTTTGTGACAGGAAATGATGTCGTTACTCCAGAAACACTGGACTTCCTGATCTGATCAGTTTGATTCAAATTAACATGAAGATAAACGAGCAGCTCTGGGTTCAGTGACCGAGTGACGGCGTTATTGAGCGATCGAACTAATGACTGTTTCTATGGTTACAACGCTCTTACATTGTGGACGCGTTACTATTGTCAACACAGACGGTTGAAGCTGTTTTCAGTTTACCAGGGGGCGGGGCAAAACAATCACATGACCAATTTAAGATGACACAGCAACAAGTGTTGACTTTAAAATATATATCAGTTTTTAAATTGTGTTGATCGGCCGTGAAAAACACGAGTTATGATTAAAAATGTTTATTTCTGAATAAAATCGTGAAGTTTAGAAGAAACACAAAAACTGTTTCTAAGGAAAGAGCTCGAAAGCACCAAGAAAAAGAAAAAACACCCCTTTCCTATTGGTGGAAAAATGTACCATGTCGACCAATCAAGAAATGATATGACAACATGGCATTTGGTTGTTTAGGAAGAAGGCGGAGTTTTAGGAGTGACGGCGGTGAGAGATTTGTGACGTTTAGCGTGTTTGGAGTGTGTAGTTAGTGTGTAGTTTTGTTGTGTGTCAGAACAATGAGGTGACTGCTGAATGTCACAGTTTTGCCAAAAAAAGCCAGATTACAGTGTAAACACTGGAGTGACACAGCTGCAGGTGTCAGGTGGCGTTCTCCTGCATCGTGCAGTGGACACAGACACAAATCATTTGTGACATCTTATTAGATTTTTCTGTAAATAGTTAGAAATGAAAACACCTTGGCTGCATTTTAGGTAAATAGCTGCAAAGGTTTTAAAAATGTCCAATTTATATTTCGAGTTATGAAAATGATCCGTTAACCATGTTTGTGGTGGTTACAGGTTGCGAGGTTGAACAGGATGAAACGAGGCGAGATGCTTTTAAAGTCTGCGCTCTGAGAGGGTTCAACTTTTTTTGTTTTGGTTTTTTTAATAATGCAATAGTTACTTTTCCTAGTAATTAGTTACTGTGATAATATAGTAACTCAGTTACTTTTTTCAAGAAGTAACTATAAGTAATTACTTTTTCAAAGTAACTTTCCCAACACTGTCCGGGTTTGCGAGGTAAACGTCGCCGCTGTCGTGAAGCAAGTCTGTGGTAAGGTGTACCCATCCAGCAGGGCCACAGTGATCACACACGTGACACACACGCCGGCTTCACCGACTAAAGAACATGTGATCACTTTTAGTAATGGTAAACACGTTCTCTCACAGACTTTCCTTTGGCGTGCTGCTCGTTGTGTTCGTGGTCAGACGGAGACGGAGTCACCCGCCACGTTCGCCGGTTCTGTTAATATTTCAGTTCCGTTTTAGATGCTGTGTGAGTAACCAGTGAGCTTTGTGTTTGCAGTGAAGAGGAAGAAGGCCATCCTGTCCGACAGCGAGGACGAGGACGAGGAGAAGGCGGAGAAACCAGGTAACGCAGACCTGACGGCTGGAGCAGGATCTTTGTTTGGATTCTCTGCTGAAAGTAAAAGTTGATGCTGCGAGGTAAAGCAGCGCTGTTGTGTGACGTTTGTCGCTCTCGACGGTCTCCTCAGTGGCGAAGAGGAACCGGGCGGTGTCAGACGACGAGAACTCAGACAGTGACGCCGACTTCGGGGGTCCCGATAAAAGTTTGGCCGCCAAACTGAGAGAGCTCGGCTCAGACAGCGAGAGCGAGGAGGACGACCGAGCGAAGGCGGCGGGGAACAAGGACGAGAAAGCGCTGTTTGGCAGCGACAGCGACTCCGGAGAAGACCAGGAGGAGTGAGTGCTGATGTGGAAGCACCTCGCAGAAAACTCAAACCCCCCTACAGGACAGCCTGAGGGATGCAGCTACCACCCCTGCAAGAAGACACATGCAGAGTTTTAATTTCAAAATAAAGAGTTTAATTCTGTGGCTGCCAGGAGCTGATGTGCCTGTTCTGTTGCAGGAAGATGATCGCAGACATCTTTGGCGAGTCTGGAGATGAGGAGGAGTTCACGGTAAGCCTCGATGTCGCGTCTCCGTTCAAAGACAAAAGCGAGATCAGCCGCGAGCAGTTCCCGTTTCACAAACTGTCGTCCTGCAGGGTTTCAACCAGGAGGACCTGGAGGGCGACGGCAAGGCGAAGCAGAAGGTGCAGGCGGAGGAGGAGTCAGACTCTGACGAGGGCGTCGACCGCAGCGGCCAAGAGTGAGTCTGCTGATCAGCAACACGATTTTAAACAAGCGTTGTTGTTTCTGCTATTAAGTGTGTGTGTGTGTGTGTGTGTGTGTGTGTGTGTGTGTAGCACCAGCATGATGTCAGACTTCGACATCATGCTCGCCCGGAGGAAAGCCATGAACAGCAAGAAGAGGCGGCACCGCGATGGAGGCACGTTCATCAGCGACGCCGACGACGTGGTCAACGCCATGATCACCAAGATGAACGAGGCTGCGGAGGTGCGCACGCTGCTCTCGCCCCGTCAAAATAAAAGCCTCACAAATCTCTGAGCTGTGATCCTCACCGACTCTGTGTGCATTTGTTTTTATTTGCAGGAAGATCGAGCTCTGAACAGCCAGAAGAAACCAGCGCTGAAGAAGCTCATGCTGCTGCCGCAGGTCGTCATGCACCTGAAGAAGTAAGAGCTCCGTGTTAGCTTATAGTTGAAGGCTTACGTGCTGAGACCAGCGCCAAAAAAAAGCAGGTCCTTCTCCTCCGTGACTGCATTGAAGACTCTTATCGTTTGTCCCTCAGGCAGGACTTGAAGGAGACGTTCATCGACAGCGGCGTGATGTCGGCCATTAAAGAGTGGATCAGCCCTCTTCCTGACAAATCTCTGCCCGCTCTCAGGATCAGAGAGGAGCTGCTCAGGATACTGCAGGAGGTGAGCGCTGAACGCGGCACATCGTTCTTCAGCTGCGTCTCTAAGATTCAGTCGTTCATGGTGTGTTTCGTCCTGCAGCTGCCCAGCGTGAGTCAGGAGACGCTGAAGCACAGCGGCATCGGGCGGGCCGTCATGTTCCTGTACAAACATCCCAAAGAGTCTCGAGCCAACAAAGACCTCGCTCTCAAACTCATCAGTAAGGCCATGCTCCTTTTCTGTAGTTTCCCTGTCTGGCCGTGGAGGCCGCGGTTTCTGAACGCTTTCTCATCTCCAGACGAGTGGTCGCGGCCGATCTTCGGTCTGACGTCGAACTATAAGGGGATGACGAGAGAGGAGCGGCAGCAGAGAGATCTGGATCAGCAGATGCCTCAGAGACGGCGCCTAAGGTAACGATGATCGCAACGTCCGACCTCCTCTGATTCCATCGTCACCCAGACGACACTAACGTTCTTGTTTCTGCTTCATATCTGCAGCGATTTAAGTTTTATTTACATTATCCATAAAATTGCTCATATATTTGACTTTATTAGAATCGCTGTCAGCCGTCGTTAGGTTTCAGACCTTTTCCACAGTGAGTCGTCCGAACCATGCAGTAGCTACAATACTGACCGACCCCCCCGGGCTGATGTCTGCTCTGTTTTCAGCGTCCTCTTCCTGTCATGTGATGATGCTTGTCTCTCACCTGAGAACAGTTTAACCCTCATTCTCCATCTTCTGCTTGTGTCAGAGTGTCAGGTGTTTTGTACAGGTGGAAACCCCCCCCCCCCCAGTGCGTTTGCTATATCTGTGCGCCGCATTCCCACCGCTGTTCACTCTAAAGTCACTCAGCACGGCTTTACCTGAAACCCATTTGAAAGCTTCGCCTTTCTCGATCTTCTCTTTGAATATTGTGAGATGATTTCTAAAGGTCGTAGTTAGCGTGAGGCGTAGTTTTTCCTCTTTCACTCCTCTTCCTCCGTCTCATCCCCAGTCAGCCTCAGAAGGTGGAGAGGGCAGAGGAACCTGATGTCTTTTCTCCACCAACCAGGTTCAGTCCTGACGTTGCATGGTTGCACTGAGTGACCAGGTTTACCTTCTTTAACGCGTCTCTGCAGGTTTTACATCCCTCTGTCTAAAGCTTAGTAACTCCTCAGATACCCACAGCAGCACCAAAGTGACCAGAATGAATCCCTGAGACTTAAATGACTTCATGAGTGCAGCTGCACGATTTAAAGGTGACCCGTTCTGCTCATTTCCAGCTCCTTTTTCATTCTTGGACTCTAATAGAGTCTGTTTGCATAATTTGCAGTATAAAATAAGCCTCCTCTAAGTATCCTCTGATTGGCTGCTCCTCACAAACAGGTGGGTGGAGCTTGTGAGATGAAGCAGAATTGGCCGGTTTGAATACTTTGCATTTATTTCAGAGTGATTCAACTAAAGAAAATGACTGAAGCTGAGATTTTATATTTGATTCAAGCCCTTCTTGTAACTCTGTTTTTACCACCTCCACTCTGAGCTCATCTAGCTATCAAAATAAGTCAGCTTAGAAACGCTAACATTAGCTTGGGCGCGTTTCAGGCGGACTGGATGCCACCCGGTGGTTGAAACTGGTACTGCACCGGAGTGGAGGACTGCCTTATTTCAGCTTCGGTCCATATCTGCGACACAAACTAATACAGTCACAGCTGCTGATACTTTTAATATCCACTGTAGACATTAGGGGGCGCTGCTGCACAGAGGGGTTAAACAGAGCAGAGACTGGAGCCTGTTTCTGTAACGGCAGTGTTAGCCGTGTGTGTTTTACTGCCCTAACGATGTGGAGCTCGGGCAGGGCTGAGTTTGTTCCGTGCGGGAAGTTTTGGCGCCGACTAACTCGCTCGGAGTGACGTGCTGCTAACAGCATGGAGGCTCAGCCGGTGAAGAACATCGCTCAGAAACCTGCGAGGTGCGGCGGAGCTACTTCACACTCGAAGTTGAATTCATGTCTTCTTCTTCTGTTTGTAGTTCTGGAGGTCAGACGCCTCGCAGAGACCTGGAGAAGCAGCTGACCGGAGAGGAGAAGTAAGTTCTCAGACATCTGGGGGCGGGATTTGTCATAACTTCCTCCTCTGTCGTCTGAAATTTTGTGCCGTGTTTAAATTCCACCCTCATTAACCTGAACGCCTGCTCCCAACAGAGCTCTGCGGCCCGGAGACCCCGGGTTCTGCGCCCGGGCTCGAGTCCCGATGCCCTCAAACAAAGACTACGTGGTTCGGCCCAAATGGAACGTGGAGGGGGACTCCAGCAGGGTGAGTGGTCACACGGGCCGATGGCGTGTGCTTCAGGGCGTGGCTACACTTCAACTAAACAGCAGAGCGCCCCCTTTAGGCACAGTCCTATGAAATATCCAGAGTTTAACATTTGGTTTCAGTTTTTTCGTAATTGAGTCAAACAAATTATTTACTCACGATTTACAAAATGAATCACAAATACAAAATTCCAAAATTAAACAAATATATTTTAAACCTCTCTAAGAGCAAACGCGTTTTTAAAGAAAAAACAATACGAATAACAATAAAGAACTTTTATATAAACAGTCAGTTTTCTGAAGTTTAAATAAAGTTGAAACAAACACTTCAACACTTTTGTGCTGGAACAGACATCGGGTTATTTTCTGCTTCTATTTGATTGTAAAGCTCTGAACAAGGAGTTTACCTGCTGTCAGGAGCTGAGCTGTGATTGGTCCTTTGTAGAGCGGCTGTAAGAAGGCCATCAGCCTGCTGGAGAAGCACAAACGGCGTTTCGCCGAGCAGAGAAAATTGGGGCGGCCGCAGGGAGCTGTGAAGATCAGCATAGAGGGAAACAGAATGCCCCTGTAGCTCCCCTGCTCCCCTGCAGGGGGCAGTAAGTCTGTCTGCATGGTGTGAAGAGCCTGACTCACCGGCAGTGTGCAGACGTACAGTGGAGGCAAAGTTATCCAACCCCCAAACAGAGTTCACTGAACACAGCGAAGAGCACACGATCGATCACACTTCAGTCATTCAGACCTCTAACGTCAGACCAATCACTGATAAACCTTCTGATCGTGTCATAACCAACGGACAAAACCTTAACTTTAACAAACTAATGTACTCAGAGGTCATGTGACCTCATACGCAGTGCCCGGGGTTGAATCATTTTCCTTCCTGCTGTATGAACACATGAACATCTCTGCTGCAGCCGTCGAGCACCTCTGAGCCTAATAAACACCAAACTCATGCACTAGAGAGAGATAATCACTAAGAGACTGGAAGTAACGTTCCACAGGTGAGAAGGTGTGCAGTGTGTGGGACAGTGTACCTGTAATTTGCATGGCTTCATTAAATAAAATACATTTACTGTAGAAATGAGTCAGCTGACCCGGAGGAAGAAATGTTTTCACTTTGATATGGAATCAGCCACACGTCCAGCAGCAGGCTTCCAGAAGCTGTCCAATCAGAAGCAAATAGATGTTCAGGGAGGAGGGGAGTTAAAGCAGCTTGTTTCACACAGAGCGAGGGGGCAGAATGAGACAAATAAAGCTTATTTTGAACTGTAAATGGTCTTTAGGAACAGTCTTCCCATCTGATGGCTCTGAACGAGGTGTTTGTGAAACATCTTCCTGCATGAGCAGTGAAGTGTGCGAAACAAACCGGTTGTCTTTGTGTTGTTACCTCAGTGTGTGATTACAAGATGTAAATCCTGTAACTTCCTGTTCTGTGTGTCTGTCTGCCTCCAGGGTCCGGTGAGGAAGAGTTTGTCCCGTGTTGATAAACAGATGCGTAGATTTGCTGACATCCGGCGCCTGACGAAGACGGGTCACGCTGTTAAAATCAGCGTGGAAGGCAATCGAATGCCGCTCTGATTCTTTTTTTTTTTTTTTCTTTTTTTTTTTTTGCTCTAAACTCAGTAGGATTTATCGTTTTTACTTTTTATTGTTTTGTTTCTGAACAAACCCGCAGCTTTGCCCTCCTCAGGTCCAGCTCTGCCTTACTGAAAAAAGGGGCTGTTGTCAGACCGTGTTGGCTTCAGTTCAAATGTGTTATCTGCTGTAAACTTGTCTGTCCTCTGAACAAAACGCATGAAAGACTCCAAAATGATCCAAAAATAACGTTTCCTAATGCTAACAGTTTAATTATTTGCTTTATTGTTCAACTTGTGTTAGCAGTTAGCTTGATTAGCTTGACCTGAAAATCAGCGATAGTCGCAGTGTTAACAAATACTGGCATCACATAGTCTTTTCTTTTCTGTTTTTTTTATTTTTTTTTTATTTTTTATTATTGGCAGCATTTTTATCTCAAAGTCTAAAATGTTAGCGAGTGTTTGTATTTCTTTAAAATGAAGCTGTTATTTATGATGATGTTGTATCAAAAGCTGAGTCATGTTAGCAGTCATCTACATTTGATATGCTACGGAGCTAATAAAATCTGTAAAAATAGCCTACTGTTTTAGTTTTACCTCGGCTCAGAGTGAGTTGGCTGTAAAGCTAGCATAACAAAAATTATGATGTTATTGTTAGCAATCTACATTAGCTTTGTCTTGAAAAAAAAAAAAGTGCAGCAATAGCTTATATTAGCTAGCTATGTTAGCCTTATGTCAAAACTATTAAGGTCTGTAAGCCTTCTAAGCCAACATTCATGTTTATCTATATGCTAACAGTGAATATTGAACTATGGCCACATATTATTATCAGCCCTGTCACTTTACTTTCTTGTGTTCTTTTGAGTAGAACATCGTTGTTCGCCTTTAAATTGGTGGTGATGCACGGTTCATTGGGCGGAGTTAGTGATCACATGTTTTAAAGTAAACCATAATAGTTTCTAGCTATCAATAATGCAGACATCAGTAATTTAAGCTAATGCTATAAACCTTAATAATTCTAAGGAATGGTTAACATAGATAACTTCAAAGTGAAACTAACATCAAAGCCATTTTAGCTTTGTTAACTGGTTGTTTTGGTAGCTAGCATTGAGCTACATCAGAAAAAACAAATTAATTAAACAAATGCTATCATATTAGCTAATGTTAGCTTCACCTTAGAGGTGACAGCTATTTTTAGCTGTCAGCAAATTACACTGTTATTATCTTAGCTGGTTTGGAGGTGAAGCTCATTTTATTTATATTTATCTCTTAGCCCAGTTTTGGAAGTTAGCATGATAGCACTGGCCTTAGGTAAAGCTAATTTAACAAAGGCACTGATTTTTGAAGGTAGCATTGCAGATAAAATGTTGATTTTAAGCGTTTGAGCATTTTTGGCTAACATTAGCATAATGTCATCTGATTTAACTGGCTGAGTTCTTAACAATAGCTAATGTTAGCTGTGAGCTAGCATTGTCCTAAACATCTGTATTCTTATGTAATCTTCAAGCCATTTGCCTACATTTAAAGACTAAATTGCTCTGTGGTATTAGCTTGTATTAGTAGTTAGCTTGTTTTCTTTCTTTCTTTTTTTAATATATTTTGTAAACTGCCATGCTGACAGAGTTGGTTAAAGATGAACGTGTTGTGTAATCAGAGGATCATTTTGGAGTTTCTTGTCCAGAGTACATTCAAGTTCTCTGGTTTGGATTTGAGGGTGAAGTCTCGTCTGCGCTCTCCGTCTCTGAATGTGAAGGTGTTTGTATTTTGCTGATAGTCTGGTCCATTATCTCCCTTCTCTGCTCCCATAGCAGCTGTACAGAAGTCCTCGGTGGATGAGTTCACACAAGAAATGCCGGGACTCTGATTGATCCGGATCATTCGTGGATTGTGTGAACCAGCCGTTCTGTGTGCACTGTTCTGGATCACATGATCTTTTCTTAATAAAGACTCAACAAAAACTCACCTGGCTGTACGCATGTTTATTTCTGGGAGCATGGGGAGGGACTTACTGGTGAAGCCTCTAGTGGACATTAGTGGAACTGTAGCCTTTAGCACATGATCTAAAATCCTCAAGGGGTTGAAAAAGAGAAAAAATCAGTCACACTCAGAACTTCATTGTCATTTTCTTTTTATTAAGCACAGTTAAACTCGGGCAGGAAGAAGCACATCAGAACAGAATCAGTGAGCAGGACGGTTTCCACTGCAGCGCCACTCGGACGCTTAAACCTGTTTTTGGACTATTATTTTATTTTTTTCTCATTTCAAGTTTACAAACTTTAGATGTGTTACCGTCATAGATGGTATAAAACATGGACATAGTTTCCTGGTGAGGAAAATAAAGCTAATCCAGGAGAGTTAAACCTGCATTCTATCAAAAAGCCACCAGGTGGCGACTGCTGCAGTTGCAAAAAGACTTCCAGTGCTGTAGAAGCTTGACCTCTGTAAACACTTTGCTGCTGATGGACTCAGTCACTCATCTTGGGTCATATTGAACAGGAAGTCTGCTTTGCGACTAAGGTGTTGATGATGAAAATGCTAATCTCATGACTTTGAGATGACGTAACAGTAGCTTTGTCCACTGTTTACGGTCGCAGTAGAAATGTGCCGTTGCTGTGGAAACAGTCCTGCGGCACAACTCCGAGACAAACGTGCGAGGACGAAACTCGATTGGTGTTGGACGATTGCGAGGGCAGTCGAGGCAACAACGCCTCCAGTCAGGGTCCCAACAGCAGGAGGAGCCGGCGATGGTGCATTCAGGTGACACTCGGAAAACTGCAGCATTATTGTTTCCTAACACTAATCCTAATGAGGTTAAAATGTTCAAACTCTAACCTTTAATTTTTTTAATTATATATTAAATGCAAAGAATCAAAAAGATGAAAAAATTTATAAATGAAAAAACTCAAAACATCCAAATTATTCTTATTATAGTCAAAGTTGCTCGATTCTGATGATTTGATCTTTCTGAGATCAGGCTCTGATTTTATCCAAATACAAATTTTGAAGTTGTAACATATTTATTTCTTAATAAATCTGAAATCAAAGCTTCTCATTGGTGGAAACTAATAAGTATATTTAATCTCACACGTCAGGATATTTGTTGGTGCTGCTAATTCGAGATTTGCTCACATTACAGATTTCACCTTGATTAAATTCAGTATTTTAAAAAAGTTTTATTTACCTGTAAGTTTTACAGGTAAATAAAATGCTTGTTAAAACGAGTTGCCATGGAAGCAAATCGCAGGTGTTGTTGAAATCACTTCCTCTCTATGTGTGCCGACTTTACGGAGCTGCATTTGAACGCACCATCATTGAACAGTCATGCTTTGTGTTGGGCTGTCCAGGTGAAGTGAGGGTGTCAGGTTTGCTGTCCAGGTGAAGTGAGGGTGTCAGGTGGGCGTGTCCAGGTGAAGTGAGTGTGGGCGTGGTTCAGCAGGTGATTGGCGGTTTCATGCATCTGTAGAGATAAATGACCATTTTAGTGTTTTTACTGATACTTTTATGAAAATGAGTCACATGCAGTTCTGCACCTGTCCAGTGAGAGCGCTGTGGAGAGAGGGTGGGCTTTCAGACGGAGGGGATGTGGCCTACCCTCTGCCGTTTGGCAGACGACCCATCCCGATTCTGTCAATGGGCGGTGGATTGAGTCGTCGCCGTGGCGACTCCACCACCTTACTGCAGACAGAAGAACATGGAGGCGTTAGACTCATCCCTGCGTCTCAGGTGTTCTCAGGTATTCTCACAGGTGACTACCTCTGCTTGTCTGACCCTTGCTGCTTCGTTTCCATGGAGCTGATGGACAGGCGGTCCAGCGGGACGTTGTTGATGGGAAAGCTCCTCTTCCTCTTTGGCTCCATGACATCATTTTCCATCCTCATCAGGTGATCCGATTGGAGCAGTTTTGCTGTCAGCTCCTCCCCCACCTTCACACCTACAGGGCGGGACTGAGGGGCTGCATGAAATCTCAAAATGGGCTGGTCTACCTGCTGGATCAGATAAAGGCGTAACAAGTTTATCTACTGAAAATGAGGAGAGTATGAGAGGATGTGTGAAATTACCCGGGATAAGGCTTAGAGCTGAAGGTTTTGTACATGATATCCAAGGAAAGGAGTGTGAATCTGATCCAGTGCTTCCTGTCCAGTTTTAAGGACTTCCTGTCCTTTAACACGTGAACCCGTATGCCTCCTGATTACTGGGAACTTTGGTCTGCTGATAAAAACGTAAATCAAGGGGATGCTGTGAAAAGCCTCCGACGCCGCCTCCATCTTTATTTTCAATGAGGGAGTCTCCGTATGGAAAACACTGAACTGTGTTTTTGTATGTTACGCCTCCACACTGAAGCCTGTCTCTCACGCCACGGCCCCGGCAGCGAGCGGTGTCTCACTTCCTGTCCGCCTGCTGCCTCAGATGACTCCGACAGATCTCGTGTCATCCAGACTAAACAGAAAAACGTTTCGGCTTTCCCTCCCCGCCGCCTCACGCCATCTGATATCAGCACCGAGCCCTCGAGGGAGGAGCTGCTTGTTTTGGCTCTCGTGATGGTGTGACGGGATCCTGCCTAATAAAAGTACTTATAAAGTTTACCTGAAGTACATGATGTAAAAGTACTTCCTCACAGGTTACATTAAAGCGCACAGAATGGAAGTATTTGAAAGAAAGTAAATGTCCTTTTCCCACTGGTGAAACACGAACGTCTGGTCCTCACAAAGATAGAAAGACATGCACGCGTGTGAGTGGATCAGTGCGAACTATGAACTGTGATGACGTTTATGCATTACGGGGACATTAGAGCACTGTGAGGACTTTTTGTACAGGGCTGCTGAAAATGGGTTTTAGGAGTCAAATGAGAGGGCTTGTGTGTGTGTGTGTGTGTGTGTGTGTGTGTGTGTGTGTGTGTGTGTGTGTGTGTGTGTGTGTGTGCGCACACTGACCCGAGCAGGTTGCGGTTGGACTCTGAGGCCGTCGACGCTGCAGCGGAGCAGAGTGAAGGACAGGAGGCCGGGGAGCAGCAAACAGAAGCAGAACTGCATCTGAAACGATCAGTCAGGTAAACGTAATGCTTCAATGAACTGGCATAAAGGACCTCAAAAACACAGAGTAATTACATTACTATCTAACTTACAGTTTTACCTTTTCTCTTCTGCATAAGCATGTAATGAGTGGCTAAGCAACTTATGGCAGCTCCTGATAAACATGGCATTTACGATAAGTTTCAGTCCGGTTTTCGTCGATTTCACTCCACGGAGACAGCTCTTCTTAGGGTCTCAAGCGATATCTTGATGAATAATGATGCAGGAAAGTGCTCTGTTCTACTCATGTTGGACCTCACATCAGCTTTCGACACAGCTGACCATCACATCCTCATTGAAAGGCTGAAAAATTGGGTTGGTGTATCTGGAACTGCCTTGGAGTGGTTCTCCTCTTATCTCCATCCATCTTCTGTATAGTTTTCATATTTATATCCTGTTCATATCCTGTACATAGCTTGTACTCACTACAGCCTGTACATACTTATAGTTATAGAATATTCACAACATACTTCATACCGTGTACATTATAACATACCATAATAGACCCATTTCTGTAATATACTCACATATCTATATTATTACTAATATATATTGTAATATATCTATATCACTAAAGCACTTCTGGATGGATGCAAACTGCATTTCGTTGCCCTGTACCTGTGCATGTGCAATGACAATAAAGTTGAATTCTATTCTATTCTATTCTATCACCGATCCTTTTCTGTGGCGGTCTCCGATTTTAGGTCATCCTCTACCTCCCTTACTTATGGTGTCCCTCAAGGGTCAGTTTTGGGGCCTTTATTGTTTTTAATATATCTTCTCCCCCTCCGGCATATAATGGGCTCTTCTGAGGACATTTCTTATCACTGTTATGCTGATGATATTCAGTTGTATGTTTCTTTTAAGCCCCAGGATTTATCTAAGCTTCAGCGTCTGAATGATTGCTTAGATTTGATCAAACGTTGGATGGCTGCAAATTTCCTCCAACTCAACGTGGGGAAAACCGAAGTCCTCGTATGCGCCCCTGATAGGTTTCTATCGCAGATAGTGAAAGCCCTTGGTCCTCTCTCACTTTATGTTAAATCCTCTATCAGGAATTTAGGTGTTGAAATCTCTGGTTCGGTCTTGTTTTTATCATTTAAGAAATGTGGCTAAGCTGAGGCCGATTTTATCTCGCTCTGAACTGGAGATTGCTATACATGCATTTATGTCGTCATGCTTGGATTATTGTAATTTGCTGTTTATGTGTCTAAGCAAAGGTTCTCTGGATCGTCTGCAGGTTGTGCAAAACGCTGCAGCGAGGCTTTTGACAAAATCCTGCAAGTACTCATATGTGACACCGTTGTTATCTCAGTTACACTGGCTTCCTGTTACATTTAGAGTCAATTTTAAGATCCTGGTCTTGACCTACAGAGCTGTGCACGGACTGGCACCTGCCTACATCTTTGATCTGCTACAGCCCGATGTCCCCAGCAGGTCTTTGAGGTCATCTGATCAGGGCTTACTTGCTTTAAAAATACTAAGAGGAGGACTCAGGGTGACAGAGCTTTTGCCACTGTGGCCCCCAGACTGTGGACCTCTCCCCCAAACATTAAGAACTGTGGACTCAGTCGCTGTTTTTAAAAAGCAACTCAAAACTCACCTTTCTAAAACTGCTTTTGGTTAATTTTTTGCCTGTTTTATTTTCTCTTTTTAAATCTTTTTATGACTTGTAATCTTATGTGCAGCACTTTGTGATTCTGTCTTGAAAGGTGCTATATAAATAAAACATTTTTTATTTATTTATTTAAAACCAGCTCAGCTGCAGCGTTAACGTGATCGAAACATTCTCCTCCACATTTGAGCGTGAGTGATGTCATGGGCACATGTCCATCTTTTGTTTACAGAGTGTGGTTTTTCACAAAGACGTTAATGACGGCTCTGTGACATCAGCAGAAAGAGCTCAGTCTGACAGTTTCAGGCCCCCCAAACCGGGTCTGACCTCTCAGAGGAACCGAAGCGTCCTCACAACAATGGTTTTAAATACACACACATGAGGAGGGGGGCACTTTTAGCTCGGCTGATGGCTGTAAGTGTATTGTCCAGCAACATCGGCTAATTTTAGCATTTTCCATCCCTGCAAATAAACGCCTTTTTGACCGTCACATGCACACTCACTGACACTCCTGTACACACACTCACACACAGTGTCCCCTGCAAGCAGACACGCAGAAACAAACACTTGTTGTCGTGTTGCGTCACTCACATACATTCCTGACGATGCACAAAGGTTTGTGCACGCTCCTGTTCACACCTGCTGCTGATGCTGAGGAGCTGCAGCTCTCTCATTCATGCACGTGTGAGGACAAACACACACACACACTCTTACACTGCAAATCCTTCCATTCACAAAAATCTGCTTGCAGCCCAGCAGCAGACTGAACATCAGCATCACATTTTTTAGACTTCCTCTGAGAAGAGAGTTCTCGTTCATCTCCAGGTCTTATTTTCAGTGCTAAACGCTGCTCGTGTGAAGATTTAAAGACATATTTCATTCATGTTCACCTGTCCAAGTCTCTGTTTTCTTAGCCAGAAATCATAAATGAGATCATGCACACACAAGGTTTTCAGTTTCACAGAAAGTTGGCAGAAAGAATCAAAGATGACAAAAAGAAGCAGCAAACAACTCACACACAGAAAACTGCGAGCAGAAAACTTCAACTCTGAAAGGAATTTAAATTTAAATAGAAAATGTTGGGAAGTGGCATTAATTTGCACCTGTGCACACCTGTGTCTCTCTCTCACACACACACACACATGCATGTTTGTACCTTCAGTGTGGAGCTGATCTCTGCTGCGTTGCCTCGCTCTGTTTCTGTGTCTTCTTCTGGCTTCACACATCAAGTTTTATTGCAGCTGCCTGGGAATCTCCTATCCAATCAGCAGCCTCTGCTCCAGTGGCATCACTTCCTGTTCTTCTTTTCCACCATCATGTGTGTAAGATGTCATCATTAGGTCCATTACCTGTTAATGAAAGCTCCTGGGAGCAATCACGCCTCCCTCCGTCCTCCCCGCTCTCAGTTTCCTCCTGAAGGTCAGTTTTTAAAATAAACACATTCAGACTCGTCTCTGTTCTCCAACTGCACCATCCGTGTGCTCCGATCGCACTCCACACGAGACATCAGATCTCTCCCAGAGAAACATTAAATGTCTGCAACCTGAGTGGGTCTGCAGGTTCACCGAGACAGACTTTGGAAGTGCAAGAAACAGAAAGCAAACACAAGAATGGGCCGCCAATGAAACTGTGCATAAAGTTAACCACTGCTGCAAAACAATGGCAAAAAGAGACAAAACTCCCACCAAGACACACAAAGCGAAGTCAAAAGATGTAGCAAGGCAACAACAAAATGAGCACAAAGATGCAAACAAAGAGAAAATGACAACAAACGTCAAAGACATGAATAGTTACTAAATAACAATAAAAAGTAACAACAGAGATGCAAAAATAAGAAAAAAAGATACAAATAGTTTTGAAACCAAACAATTTGTAGTTCTTTTGCATCACAAATAACAACAAAGAAACACAAAGTGATACAAAAAACAACAAAACCCAAACTTCTGTCAGACTCTTTGATGAGTAACAGAAACAAGCTGCTGCCACACTGACTGATGCAGTTATGTTTACAGTATTAATAATAAAGAGAAGCCATCTTGGACAGGAAGTGGCTGCAGACGTAGAGCCAATCACATTCCTCTGCTGGCGTGCAGTTTCGTGACAGGAGTATCGTGTCAAAGTTAGGATGAGGTCATACGGCGACATGTTTTTCTGTCCTGCCGTGAACTCGAAGTTGATCCCCATCTTCTTTGTGTTTCTGTTGCTATGGCGACAGGGCTCTCTCCCACTTATCCTCTCGGGATCGTACGACCTCCGTTCCACCCATCCGTCCGTTCGGGATGGAGAATTTGGTCATTGAGAAAACACACCTGGGTTAATAACGGTAATGACACTCCAGCTAATATGCTAATAATAAGCCCACCATCCCCCAACCAATCACCCTTTAATTAGTCCACGGCCTTCTCTGCTCGAGGTGATGTCATCTTAGCACTCGTTTTTTTCTTCCTGTTGCCCTTTCAGCAGCACACACAAGTCTAAATACAGGAGCCTGTAAGTCTGCAGTGCTGTGAATAACTGAGCCCACAGAACCTGCTTAAGCACCAATAACCTGAAATAAAAGTAAAGTGTGGCTCTATGTGTCTGTTGCATTATGGTTGAGGACTTCTGGTCCACTCGTCTTCACAGTGTTGCTTCAGTTCATTGACATGTGCAGCATTTATCCATGCATAGCTCTCTGAGCTCTGCAGCGCTTTTCTTTTTCAGCCGTTCTGTTGGAGATCTGTTGCTGTGCTTGGATCATTGTCCTGTTCATGGTCAGAGCTTTAGCTGTGGGACAGACAGGCTCACACTGGTATACAGAGGAGTTCATGGTCCACTTAGGGACTGTGAGGTGCCTGAAATGTTGGTTTTGTGCTTTATGGATTTACAAAAGAGGCATTACAAAAGAGGCTCTATCTCTAACCGTGCCGTCATGAACTTTAACCTTTAACATGCTAACTGAGACCTGTATAGTACGAGATGGAGCTTTTGGGTTTGGTAGGGTGACTTTGCTGAGACCACTGGTGGGAAGATTGTGGAATTGTGTTATCACACCTAAATCCACCCGAGGTGGTTTTAATTCCTATAGAAGCAGTGAAGGTGTTCTTAGTTTTCCACAGGACTGCACAGAGTCCCATCTTCTGTGGCGGTTCTGTGAAGTCAAACCAGGTCCAATACCAAACTGGATCTGAACGAGCAGACGCTGTAACCAATTTTATTTTCTTTAAATTATTGAATGAAAAACAAATAGTCACAAAATTGTGTTATGAGCCAGTTAAAACAAAAGTTAACTATGATTTTCTAGCAATGACGTTATGGTTAGCCAAGCTAGCCGGCTAACCTTAATGTTTTCTGTTTCCGTCTAAGCCTGTGAGAGATTTAGTTTCTGTCCTCATGTGCAGTTTGTCTTGGAGTCTGTGTTGTGCTGGGAGAACAGCGTCTGGTGTTTAGTGGTGTTATGGCCCTTTAACACAGGCAGTAGCATACGCTGTGCTAACTGCTAGCTTCATTGTTTGTGTGATTTTTTTTATCGCCCACTAATAAGACACAACCCCTGTCTAAACTACACACTTTGCCTACCTAAATACAAGAAGCTACTTTACTGTCTAAACAAACCTGGCATGCTCAAGTTTGTCTAAACATGTTTGCTACATGCCTGAAAAGGCCTTTAGCATCCAACTCTATTTCTACGCTAAAGTTAGCTAGCATTTCTTGGAGTGTTTCAAGTGTGACTCCATCACAGTGGATCTGTGTCGCAGTTATTTTACTGATTTTGTGGTGTGATGTCCGAGTGCTGGTTATTTGAATGCTCATATAACTTATTGTCGGTTGAGCTGCTGTTCTTGTACGTTACGTGGAAACAGTTAGGCGCTGTCAGCTGATTCACTTGGCTGAACAGGAATCAGGAGCGGTTAAACTAACAGGAACATTTAAAGGTGAGAAATAAGTGACGCTTCAGGTGAGTCATTGTTTGCCCTTTTTGGACCGTTCATCAGTAACGTCACCCTGGCAACAGAGACAACACAGTTACCTGCAGCAAGGGTCAGGGAGCGGGCTTGTGGAGCCAACATGGCTGACGAAACGCCTGGGCAAAGCAGCATCATGCCAAGAATTCAGTTGTCACAAATGTAATTAAAAAGGTTATTAGCAAATCAGGTCAGCTGACGTATTCAAAGCCTGACTCGCGATGGTGACGCCACATCAAAGCTTCAGAGCCTGCAGCGGCTCTGAAGCTCTTTCGTTTGTTCACAATCAGCTGTTGAAATCTGTCCATCAAAGCAGCAGCCTGACAATGTCCACTAGAGTCCGTCCCCATACACACCCATGTAAAAAATATTTAAAATGTTCAAACTTTACAGCAGAAATTACCTGAGTAAACACACACTTATTGTGGTTTTTTTTTAAATAACTCAGCCATGTGGAGTCTTAAAGGTAGAAGATGGATGCTGAACAACACAAGGACCTCCAAAAAGTTGATTCTGTTCATCTGGACGTAGCGTTTTGTGGGAGAAACGTTTTGTCACTCATCCAAGTGACTTCTTCAGTCTCAGCTGACCGCAGGTTTCAATCTCATAAACAGAACATTTGCATAATGACTGAAACCAGCCCACTGGAGGAACAATGGGCTGGGAGGTCAGTTCCTTAATCTTAATTATGCAAATTCTCATGACCATTGATCAACAACCACTGACCAAAACCATCAAAGCCCACAACAACGTTTCTTACACTCAATTACTGCTTTGTATGAGTAGCTTTGTATGATTCACAAATCAAAATAATCATTACTTTATAGAATCATATAACAGTCCTCTCAGTTCATCCTCTGTCTCAAATGAGCAGTTTTAGCTCGTCTTTAAGGTAATGCTCTTCTGATTGGATGCCCCTCATAAACTAAAAGCTTGGTGGGTGGAGCTTCAGTGCCCACCGGCCATATTAGGGATGTGACCTCTATATGACATCAGCGATAAACTGACTGTTTACAGCCGTCTGAGCTCTTTATTAGAAACTTTGGCCATGTGGAACATGAGCAGGAGATGTTTATAACAGGAAACAAGGAGAAGCAGAACAGGCCCATGGTCACATGTCTGATGAACCTTTGCAGGTTTAAGTGTTTCGACTGCTGATGTGGTGGTGTAGCTAAGAGCAGCTCCTGGATTGGTAAACTCCTGTGATGAGAGTTTTGTGTGTCTTTGTTTTGGTGTCTGACTACCTTCAGACCTCCCGATAACCTTCAGAGCAGATCCACACAGAGCCGCGGCTCAGCTTTCACTGTGAGAGCTGACTGAGTAAACAGTGAGATCCAGGAAAGCCGGAGGCGTGAGACCGAGGACGGCAGGGAATATCCAGGGGGAATCCTACCGGCTTGATTTGGCCCAGAGAAGCTTCACTCACAAGATCTGAGTCATCCGATCCATGAATCATCAGCTGGAGCTTTACGCCGTTACCGCAGAGTCAGCAGGACGGCGGACCGACGGGACAGAAAATCCTGCAGGGAGACAAATGAGCAACACTTTCTTTTCCGCTCCGAGAACTCTAATCTCCTTTAAGGGGACAGTTGGCGAAGCACAGACTCAGCTCTGCTTTTTTATGGAGGGAAGTGAGAGCAGCCACCGGTGCCTGAATAACAGCTGAAGGTTGCAGGATATTTACCAAGCTTGGGCTAAAGACGGGAGGACTTGGCACAGAGCTGGGAAACACAAAAGTTCAAGTACAAAAACGAGTCTAAGTTTCAAAAGCTGAAGAGCTCAGCAGACGTGTCTCAAACAGCAGTCCAAAAACAAAACAGTGCTTAGCCAGTGAACAAACCCGGATAATCTTAAAATGAGCAAAATTCACAAAATGAATAGAACAGAAGGCCTTTGTTAATGTACAGGTGAACGATGCAATGTGAAGCATCTCTCGGAGCGGTGCAGACATCATGAATCCATATGAATGGAAATAAGAGTTAACATGAGTTAAAATACACGCACATGTATCTCGTAGTCTCTAGTAGTACTGCAGTGTTTAGAGTTTGGACCAAAGTTTTTCTGTCGTCTGAAGGTTTCGGTACGAGAGCTCTCAGAGAGACTTTCCTGTGTTCGCAGAGCGAGGGTCGTTTTTATACAGCAAGCCTGTTTAACCAGATGAGTCGCCCCCTGCTGGCTGTTAAAAGAAGGCACCTTTGTGTTAGCTTCACTTTGGCATCTTTTATACTGTCTCTGTTTGCAAAGAAGAAAACATTGTTCACATTATTGCAATAAAGAAGTTACAGGCACCTCTGAATAACTGAGTCCAGTCTTGATTGAAAGGAAGTTTCAAAATAAAAGTCACGCTGATGTTGAAGCAAGGGACAACGCAGGCGTGTCAAAAGCTGCAGTTCCTCTAATGTCCACTTGAGGCTCCGGCAGTGAGTCTGTCCTCATTAAAACTTTACAGCAGGAATAATCACGTTTACGGCCTGGTACAAAAACAGCCACGGTCTCGCTGTGTATTAAGTTTGATAACTAGGGGGCGTGGCTATGTCCACCTTTAATGATCAAGTGAGCAGTGAGTTATTTTTATACAGCTGGACTTCTTTTTGAAGCACAGAAGCCATGAAAATAAAGTAAAAAAATAAAGTAAAGTGCACAGTAGCAGCTGCGGCGATGTTAACCTGCACTCGTGAGAAAAAACTTAAAATAAACACGAGGCCGGTGGGGAAGTTTGTCTGAGGCCAGGCAAGCCGAGAATCTGATCCGCTGACAGAGGTTTGTTGCTGTTTGACGGACGACAGGTCTCAGGTTTGATTCCTGCTAACGACCGTGCACGTCTCCTCGGACGGCCCTTTGTTACCTGATGCGGCCAACAGACGGAAACAAACATAGTGACGTCTCAGCAGACAGAGGAGCGCTTGTTTTGTGCGTCTGTGGCAACGACAGCTGCAGGGACGAGCTGGTGGAAAAGAACAAATTAATTTAACACACAGCCGGTGGGCGGGTGTGGTGGGGTGGGGGTGGTGTTCCCAGTTTCCAGTATCTCTGACCTGCTGGAGCTCCCTCACACTCCCGTTGAAAGTGTTCCAGTCATGACTTTGCGGTTGTGACCTGGACTCGACCCGTCCCACACAGCAGACCTGCGAAAGCCATCAGCTGCTCTCGGTCTCACCGACAGCAACACGGCTGCGACTAAAGGGACGAAACCACCAAGCGGATGGTTACAGCTCCCCACAGAGCCCACACATAAACGCTCTCTTATTTACACAGTGTTCACGCTTCCTTACGGCCTTAATGACAACTCACTAATAATTCTGACTATGATTAATGTGCCTGAAAGACAACATCGGCTCATATATCAGAATATCGGCTCTGATCCTTCGGACTCACCAAGCTGTTGGTGTTTAACTTTAAATCTTTAATTTAATTTGTGTCCCGTTTATTATTTTAGGTTTTGATCTTCCTGTTCAGCTCCAACTCGCCGGACCACCACGCTCCCAAGGCATGCTGGGAAAGCAGCAGAGGTCTGTTTTCTTTGTGCTGATTGGCTGGCTGCTTGCCTTTGTTTTTATACCGACTAATGAGCCAATCACACGGCTCACTGACACACGCGGGGTGACAAGCGTGATGAGAAGCAGCTGGTGAAGAAGCAGTACCTCAAGTGTGTGCCTGTCCTCCAGGTGGCGCCAGAGGAGGCGCTCGGGGTCGTTCATCGTGTCCTTCAGGACTGAAGAAGATGCTGTGAATTACTTTTATTGTCATCTGTCGTTTATCTTTGCTTTCTACATCATTGTGGAGCCCTTAGTGCACAGTGAGGATTAAATGATGTAAGATGGTTCATTTTGTGGTTGTTTTTTGTGATTTCTCAACTGTTTATTATAATTTTTTGTCTCTTTGTGATGTTTTTGGTTCTTTTATGTCTCTGTGGGATTTGATTGGCTGATGCTGCATCAGTTTGTTTTCATTTTCTGCCCTTTGGACCATTTTCTATGTGTTTGCAGATATTTTAAACCACTTTGTGGCGATTTTGATGCTGCTTTTGGTTGTTTTGTGTGTTTGTTTGTGTTTGTGGGTATTTTGTGTCAGTTTGTGCACACTGAAGCTGACATTCTGACTCTGTGCGTGTTTCCAACCCGGCAGAGGCTGAGGTGAAACAAAAACTGTGGTCAGTCAGAAGGAGGAAACACTTTAGTGTAAAAGGCTCCTCCAGTGTTAACCCGTCACCCCACAGCTGTAGTTCCTCCTGTGGCCACAAGGTGGAGGTATATTAAAGCAGCTTTTATGTCTCTCGGTTGTTTCATAGCATCTTCTGTCTTTTTTCTCTAATTTTATATTATTTGACGTCATTTTGGCGCTTTTGCTTCTGCTTTTGTCACTTCTGGTCATCCTTTAAAGTTTTGTGATTTCACATCATTTTACGGTCTTTTCGTGTGTGTAATTACATCTGTTTTTGGACAGTTTTTGGAGGTAATTTCACGTGACTTTGTGTCCATTTCACTTTTGTCTTGGGGGAATTTCATCGCTCTTTGAGGTCATTTTGTTATTTTGTGTCCACATGTTGCATCTTTTTGGCCAACTGTTTGTCATCTCACATCATGTTCTGACCTGAAGTGACATTTATGACATTTACAATAAAGGACCTTTATGTATTTATTGTTGTGCAATTTTACATCAGTTTGTGGCTTTTGATTTCTTTTTGTTTGTTCTGATCGTGATTTTGTTGTTTTTTCATCACATTTTAATAACTGCATTGAAAGTTTTGACATGCTTTTGTAATTTTACATCCTTTGTGCACATTGTTATGTTTGGTTTGTGTTGTTTTTGTCAAGGTTTTTTGTTTAATTGTTGTGTTAATTAAAAAAACAAAAGATCCCTGAAGAAGAAACATAGATGTAAAAACTTTCTGGTTTGTGTTGAATGAAACTTTGATGCTCAGTGTGAGCTGAATCCCTGCAGTGTGTCTCAGGTGCAGACCCTCGCTGTCTCCAGGTGAGTGTGCTGTACTTCTGTCTCTCGGTGTCTTCGCCGTCTGCTCTGATTATGAAGCTGCTAAAATCTTGTTTTTTTTTATCTGAAGTTCACTGAGTTTGTGTTTTTTACATAAAATGATTCTTTGAAGCACAAAAGCTTTGATTTGATTAACTTGGGTTCACTGACCCTTTAAGTGATGCAACTTTTTGAGTCTCTCTTTGAACCCTAATTGGCTGCTGCAGAGTGAAGGAGGTAAACAACAAGTAAACAGTGTGTGTGTGTGTGTGTGTGTGTGTGTGTGTGTGTGTGTGTGTGTGTGTGTGTGTGTGTGTGTGTGTGTGTTTTATTGGCAGGTACCTGAGGACCTGATTGATGCCAGCGGCCCCCCGCGACAGCAAAACTGTGGCAGCAGCGCTCTGATTGGTGGGCTCTTCCCTGGTCTGTGCGTGCTCATTGGGGACGCTCTGGCCTGTGTCCATCGCTACAGTGTGAACACACACACAGACACACACTCACACACACAGACACACACACACACACATATCTGTCTGCCCTTCTGAGGACCGACACTGAAGGCTGATGAACTCCTAACAAATATTTACACAAATCTCTGATTTTTAAACCAGTTTTAAAAATGTTTCAAAGAAAAACTTCTTTCTAAATGTTCTTCTAAATATATGTTTTGAGTAATGCTTTCAAAACCTTCCTTCCTTCGTTTCCTTGTTTCTTTTTGTCTTTTTCTTTCCTTCCTTCCTTCCATCCTTTCTCTGCTCCTTCGTCCCTTGAGTCCTGTCTTCTTTTTGTAAATGACACTC
Organism: Rhamphochromis longiceps; assembly: GCF_057381845.1. Lineage (NCBI taxonomy): Eukaryota > Metazoa > Chordata > Actinopteri > Cichliformes > Cichlidae > Rhamphochromis > Rhamphochromis longiceps. Next base: position 40,350,029 of record NC_140570.1, on the reverse strand, counting down.
TGTGAGGTGGGGAAGCTGTTTTATGGTGACTCTGTCGTGACTGCAGGTTTCAGACGTTTGCTCTACATTTCCGACCAGGAAGTTTCATCCATCTTTTATATACAGTCTGTGATGATGACATCATCCTCCTTGTGGCGTTCATAGATGTCGTTCAGTCGCTGCTCCATTTTTAAAGTCTGCACGTTTGTGTTCTTTGAACGCTGCAGCCACGCGTCCTCTCACACCAGCTGTTACGTATCACCAAACTCCACCCACCTCCAGTGTTAGACACACAGTGGAGTAACACATTAAACGTTGTTGTGCATTCTCTGAATAGCTCGATTTTCTTTCTTTCGCTGCTACTACTACTACGGTTGCCATGAGGACCGGCGTTGTTGGCTCGCCGGTTGCCCCTTCAGGCTTGGCTGCTGTTCAGACACTCAGTGTTTGGTTTAGAGACACAACAGCCACCGGCAGCCCCGCTCTCGGCCCTTTCTGCTCATGTTTGGGTGCTTTTGTGGTGGCGGTGGCTACACTCGTCTTTCAGAGGAGTGTTTGTGTTTAAAAGAAGGTTTTCAGGTTTACAAACCTCCTGTCACATTTTTAAGCCCAGCAGTTTGTCCTTAGGTGACACCAGAGATCGGAGGCTTCGCACTCTGACGGATGGACGAAGGAGATCAAATAAGTTTGAAGAAACACAACGACAGCATGAATTCTGGTTCTCAGTCCAAAACTACTCGGGCATCAAATTATTTAAAGGATTTTCTTTATTTTTAATGTGAAGAAGAAAAACAAAGACTTCAAAACTGACCGAAACATCTACATCCTCATAGCAGGGTGAGGACGGCGTCACTGCTTCCCCGTTAACCTCGAGCTGGTCTCAGCTCACCTGTTCAGGGTTAGGAGAGTGAAAACACCTCACTGTGTCAGTGTCTTCTTTGGTTTTCAGTATTTACTGCTGTGCTGTCATGTCTGTCAATTTTAAATCTGAACTAAGATTCCAACAGGAAACTTGTGGAAGATGAATCCTGGTGAATCCTGTCTTCATAAACTGGTGTTTGCAAACTTTAAGGCCTTCGTGAACTCGATGTGTGCTGCAGACGTTAACAACCTGAGACACTCGGAGCTGTTTTGGGGACATTAGCCGCTGTGTTAAATCGAGCCGTATTAGCACAGAGCTCTAATATGGAAGTAATGAAAAGCTGCGTGCTCAGATTTTAGATGTAGAGGCGTTAGTTTGCTGGATTCCTGTTGGGATTAAACCAGATTAGTTTGGGGAGTGGAACAAACAACAGACCGACAGCAGTCCGTGAGTCCGACCTGCTGCTGTTTGACTGAAATATCAAAAACCTTCAGCTTTTATGGGCTGATGACGGTTTTACTGAGGAAAACTGCACCGAATGCTTCACGACGTTCTCTTTTTGTTTGTATCATTTTGTGTCTCAGTATTATATTTATGTATAAAGGAACAGTTTGCAAAAACAGTTTCCACCTCTGTCGGTGCGTTTGGGGAACTCATGCTTCTGAGGAAATACGTGGATTGAAGATACGGCTCCACGAGGAGGCATATTTGGTGGTCCAGTGGTTTATTACTATCTCCGCTGCTTTGGTAACTGGAACATCATAGGGACCGTTAGCATAGATCGTGACAGTTTATGATTTATGAAACTGAACACTGTTAATGTTATCAATGTTAGCACTGATTAGTAGGTTTACAATGGAAGACACGTAGACAAATGATCAGTTTCAAACATGTCAGTTGTTAACATTACATCAGCTGTAGTTGCTTCTTATATAAACGTTTAATCACCCTGCTGTGTATCGTCATGAGAGGATTGGCCGTGTGGATGCTGCATGTGGCTTGGAGCAAAAAAAACATGCACAAAACGGCACAGTTTAAATGTTAAAGGTTGCGTTTGCAGCTTTGGTCACTGTTTTAACTGTAATTTAAAGTAAAGCTGAGATATTTGACTTGAAAAGATAGAAAACGGATCCAAACCAGTTCCCAGGTGTACATTGCAAGTCTAAACTAAAAAGCTTCCATTGGCCACGATGAGGAAACGTACTGTAGATGTGCAAAAGTCTGCACTGACTAACATCCAGCCATGAAATGGGTGTAAATTCTTGGGTTCTCCAATAGTGTAGAAAAGAGCATCTTCTTCCTGTATTTAGTTTGTTGCTCTCCAACACATCCAGCCAATCAGTGGACGGAACATTCTCACGTGGTTTGCAGTTTGGCTTTTTGATTGGCTTGGAGTTCACCTGGATTTTCCTCTGTGTGAACAGAACCCAAACTACGAGACAAAGCTACGTTTAGAATAGAATAGAATAGAATCGCAGTTTATTGTGATTGTCATGTACATCGAAATGATGGGTGCTCCACACCAACTGTGCAGGAATAAATGACAAACAGGAGCACTTAGCACTTAGTTCCTCCTACACCGGGCGGCGCATCGGGCAGCTAGTGATCTCCATCGATGTCAGTCAGCAGCGACTGCTTCAGCTTCGTCCCAGACAATGTCGACAGTTCTCAGATCGTCCATGAATGTTCGACGCCATGTGGTAGCAAATTCTCAGGATTCGCCGCAGGCCACGTTGTTGAAGCACGTTCAGGTGTTGAATAATTGCACTTGTTGAGCGCCAGGTTTCACTAGCGTAAAATGCAGTAGCGAAGACGATAGAGTTCAGTAGTCTGATCTTGACCCTAACATTCAGGGTTAGGTTGGAGACGTCGCAGGACACCAACTGCCTTCCCTACTCTGGCGTCGACATCCCGATCAGAGACCCCGTCATTCGAGATGATGCTGCCAAGATATGTAAAATTCTCCACCTCTTCAGCACGTTGCTGGTTGGTTGTTGGGACCGGCTCTGCCATTGCCGGTCCCAAGCCCGGATGAGAAAGGAGGAGGGTTGAGCGTGGGGCTAGCAACCCCACCCTGTAAAAACTCCAACTGCTACGGAAACAGCAAGTGACAAACAGGAGAAATATGTATAATTAGGAGGAACATATAAAAACTATACAAACTCATCAACTGATTTGGGCGGGGTGATTCGATTAGCAGATTAGTCGACCAAACCCTGTTTGAGTGTGAGGCATGATTTCCAAACCTGCTGCTATGGGTTGCACATAGCTCAGTAGCCTAACTCTAACTCTTAGAAGGAATTTTTCAATATGAATAATTTCACTGGAAATATTCAATTCAGTAAGTTTCTAAATAACAGTGGCATCATTTAACCATCTATTAACCTCTTCATTTCAAAGATTTACTAAATATAATGTAACAACTTGAAAATTTGAATTCATTTTTTCAAAGTGAGGAAGTTAAACTGTTGAAACTAAAATCTGAAATTTCTCAGAACAGTTTGAGCTTTTTTTGCTTTTCTGTCTCCACTAAACGGAGACACATTTGAATGGTTCTGTGATCGTCTCCAGTGTTTAGAGAACAAACAGCATCGTGTTACAGCGATTCAGTTACACCACCTGAAACTGACTGACAACATACAGGTTTGCCTCACTTACAGGAGGATCAAATCTCCCCTCCTTTCAGCAACAGGAAGAACGCTTTGTACAAACGTTTAACACGCTTCAGTAGTGGCACACTTTCATTCACACACTCAAACACTTGCTGACCTCTTCTAATCAGCTCGCTCATACAGACGGCCAATCAGAGGGACTGCTGGTGCTGATGTCACCAGGTGTGTTGGTATATTGTTCTGAATGAGGGATCGGCACGCTGCCTGGGTGACACCTGACTCCTCTGTGCTGTTAGTGGTGTTTGGAACAAAAGCTGTCATTTTGACCTGTTTTTATTGCAGGTTGTTGAAATAAATGTGAAAAAACATCATCAAAGATAAATTGCAGATGGTCAAGACAAACATTACTGCGGGGTGATGTGCTGTCATGGCTCTTTATTCTTCTGAAACATAAATATGCTCTTATAGAAGATGATATCATCACTGAAAGTATGCTTTGTGTAGGAACCCTCACTTTCTATCTTTAGATGATTGATTTGATTGAAGGAAATTCTTTATTTTTCAACAAACCTTTAAGGAAGAGAATATGAGATGTTTTACCACGAGCTGGTGCACAGGAATAACGTGAAGTAGAGTCATTCTGCATTGTGGGTCTGCTTAAACAGAAAGCAGACCCACAATGCAGAATCAGAGGTTGGAGTTAATAAACATAAACTAACCTTGATGACCCCTTTTTTTACCTCGGTGTACACACACACACACACACACACACACACACACACACACACACACACACACACACACACACACACACACAGGTAATTGGAAAAATGGAAACATCAGGGAACACAGCTGGAACTAAAAAATGTAAAGATTTTAAATGAGGTATTAAATAAGATCAGATCTGGTGAAAACCTTCATATATACAAAGATCATCAGCATAAACAGATTTTGAATGTATTATAGTGAAACATGGAACCACCATGACCTCCACCTGCATCCTCCTGCTTCAATCAATCCTTTAAAGCACAGGTGTTGAACTCCAGGCCTCGAGGTCCGGTGTCCTGCAGGGTTTAGATGTGTCCTTGATCCATCACAGCTGATTTAAACGGCTAAATGACCTCCTCAACATGTCCTGAAGTTCTCCAGAGGCCTGGAAATGAGCTGATCATGTGATTCAGGTGTGTTGACCCACGGTGAGATCTAAAACCTGCAGGAAGCCTGGAGTTGGACACCCCTGCTTTAAAGGATGCAAACTTAATTTAGTTTAAAAACCCTGTTTCAAAAACGCTGCGCTGAATGTGAACAAAACTGCAACTTTAATTTGTTGAATTTGACTTGCACATCTCAAAAGCACTTTATGGATTAAGATAAACATCTGAAAGGTATGACATGATGCCTTCTGCTGTTCTGCAGAGACTACAGGCTGAATGTGTCCCTTAAACAAGTTGTGCTGTGTCCAGACCTGTGAGCGTCACTGAGGTTATTGATTGGTTGACTCCATTACTAACATAATAAGCGAACTTGTGTTAGAGAGGCATCGAAGCACGTGAAGCAGAGACGTCTCAACCGTTTAGATTTGAGCTGTTTCAGGTGATGTTACCGTCTATTCGCACACAAAGTGATTTGCATGTGTTAAAGACATTTGATTGCCAACCTGTCAGACTGATAAACTGATGTAATATGAGAACATGTTGCTTTCATGCAGGAGGTGAAGCAGCTGGTTGGTCCGCCTCAGAGATCAGAACCATGGGCGATCGAGGTTAGACGCCTGGAGGTGTTTCTCTCTCTCACAGGGCTTTAATTGGCCCTGAGCTGCCAGCAGGGTGCCATTGTGCACGTAAAAGAAGCTTAGCAGCACGAGGCCGGCAGCCAGCGACACACACACATACAGAGCTGTGTGTGTGTGTGATGGCCGGGTGTGATGTGTGTGTGTGTGTGTGATATCATGCATGCATGAATGTGTGTGTGTAACGAGGATATTACATGTCCTGTGTGTCCATGTTTGTGTTTTGAGGGGGGTAGTTAATGTGTGTGTGTGTCTTCAGCTTATCTCCACAGGAGACACTCAGGTTTAACCAGGCAGGTTAAAACACACACACACACACACACACACACACACACACACACACACACACACACACACACACACACACACAGATTGATTTCTTTCCTCTCATGCAGCCATAAACGTGACCTCGAGCAGCGCGTTGGCCGTATTTCGTCCTGCGTTGGACGACACTCTCGTCTTTTTGCATCGCTCTTGTTCTTTCGAGCGGACTCGAGTCTCTGACACTCTTCAGTGGTCATTCACGGCCTCTGCAGCTCGCTATCAGTGCTGTTCACGTGCAGCTCATCTTTAAGTTTACAGCTCGTGGTCAGTTTGGACCTTATAAAAACTGCACTTGGGATTCTCCCTAACCCTCGTTCCAGAACAGCTGCAGTTCTTCTTGGACTTGGACTCAGTGTGACTGTTGCATGGAGGTTTTCAGGCTTTCATGCCTCCTGCAGCTCGTGCTCAGACATTCTCATTCCTGTGTGGTGTACAGCACAGACTCTGTGGTTTACGGGGACGTATGAGGGTCTGTGGTTGACGAGTGAAGGTTGTTATTGGTGTGGGAGTGTTGAAATGTGGTTTACGGTTCCCCGATTGTGGTCATGTCGATGGTTACCGTCTTGGGTGGGTTCACCGGCTTCTCCTGGATCCAGTTAAAACTTTTCTGAGTGAAGCAGCAGATTGTTTAATCACAGCGAGGTCAGATTCGGGTGCACCTGAGGTGGAGGTGGCGTCCAGCAGAGAACAGGCTGCTGGCAGTCAGGCAGCCGCCGCTGTTGTCCAACAAATCCTGCCGCCCGGCCCACTGTTATTAGGATCCCAGCAGGGAGGAGGAGTAAGGAGGCGGGTGGGCGGGATTTAACATCTGTCCCACTGAACCTGTGTGAGACCACCAGGTAGCCCACCTGTAGCCCTCCATACTGCCCTGCAGAGGGGTAATTATCAGCTAACTGCTGCCGCCACCGGAGACAGGTTGAAGGTGTTAAAAGCAGCAGACATTAAAACACGTGAGCTTTTCTTCACAGCCACACGTACACAAACACACACATCCTTCGTTCCTATGACTCTGAATACAGCCGACGTGAATCTGTCTAAAATCACATAAGTGTAAAATATTCAGTGTTTGCAGACGTCATCGTGACTCATGAATTATTTTATGTATTTCACTTTGTGTCTCTTCTTTTTTCCTCTTTGTAATTTTTTGAGTTTTTATGTTTTTGTTTTACATTTGTAGTTTTTTAGTTTTTTGTGCACCTTTGTTGTTGTCGAGTTGTGTATTTTTTTAAATTCAAACGCTCCGGTGTTCCAGGACTGAAGCTGAAGATCAGGTGCTGATGAAGAGGTTAACATGCATATTGTTAAAACACAAACAGCACTTGTTGCCTGGACCCTCACTGCTCTCATTAAAGACTCAAATAAATTTACACTGAACTGATGATGAAGCCGCACAGGAACCCATGTCAGAGTTTCAGTGCCTGGCTCAAAGACACTTCAGCAGACACCAAACTAAACCAGCTGGCTTCGGTGGGTCAGTAATCCTCCGACCTGCTGCCTGTCGGACGCGTGCTGGTGAGCTACGGCAGCCCGGAGGCTCCGTGTAATTGGCAGAGGGCGTCCTGATCCAGCGGCTGTGAATGAGAGCTCAGCACGAAGGCCGGCTGCAACGGAGACACTTCAAAGAGGAGCTGAGAGGGCGACCTGCTGACCCACACTCCCAAACACACACACACACACACACACGCACACACTCACACACACGCACACACACACACACACACACACACACACACACACACACACACACAGCGCTGCTGACTTTAACGAACCTCTGACTTTTCCTCTGGTGCTACCACAAGGTGGATGTTTGTAGTTTCCATAGAAACCGTTGAACCACAGTTGTGATGAGCTCTCATCAGTGCGGAGGTCATCACAGAAAGATGCGATGCCACGATGTGTCATGATTATTAAAAATACAACGTTGATATTAATAAAGAGCAACTAAAGGAGCAGACACGAAAACTACAAACTAACCATCAACCCTGAGCTCGCGCAGACAATAAAAGATCATCTGATCCTCAGAAGGTCTTAAAATTACGTAACCCAAACCTCCGATGAACTACAACACACGACATATTACACCCTGTAATTATTCATTCAGCATGAGCTGAACCAAGAGTCCATCCTTACTCCATGAAGCTCAGAGGGGACACATACAACCTTTGAATTTCTTCCTCAAAAGTGGCCTAGAAGTCCAACCCACTGCCCGCTGTGCCACAGAGCCACACATGTTTGACAGCAGCAGGCTTGTACAGCGGTTGAGGGTGAGGATTTCGGCTCCTCACAGTCACTGAGTGGACCACAAACTCCTCCGTATACCAGTGTGAGGCCATCTGTCCCACAGCTGATGACCCAAGCACAGCAGATCTGCACCAGAACGACTGAAAAAGAAAAGAATCAAAGTGCTGCAGAGCTCAGAGAGCTGTGCATGGACGAATGCCGCAAACCTCGATGAACCGAAGCAACGCTGTGAAGAGGAGTGGACCAGACTTCCTCCAGTGATGTCAGAGACCGATACAGTCAGACGCATCTCTGTTAATAAATGCTGAAATGATGGGCTGTCTTTGTTTGTATTTGAGTCGTTTCAGTGCTTGAGCTGATAGTTCCCCGGTGAGGGAAGAACATCCCAGCAGTATCTGAAGCTGTGATGGTGGATTTGGAACAGGTTTGTCACAATGTCCAACTCCTGGATCCAGATCCATTTTTTTCCAGACCCCACCTGTGATGCAACTCAATCCATAAATTTGGAGTTAATCTGACTGTCCTGTCTGTACTGGCTGCTCGTTTCACTTCAGCTTTTATTGGTTTAGTTTTGATCAGTTTCAGTGTTATTTTAAGTCATTATTATATTTTAATGATATTTTTCAGATGTCAGTAAATAAAATGACCAGAGCCTCAGCAGGTAAGCAACAATTATATAACACAACAGTTTTAGTTCTGCTTCTACTTTTTATTCTTAATTCAGTGAATAAAATGTTTGTCACGCCTAGTTTTAGTTTTAGGTTTTTCATTCATTCTGGGAAACTTTGAAATCTTAACTCTTAAGCTCCTTTAACTGCCTCCTCCATGAGTGTGCTGAACCTGCCCTCTCCTGCAGGCTCGGCATATGGCCACTGTGTTCACACTGCTGCTATTTGATGAGCAGCAGGTCTGCTGGTGGAGCTCATTAACCCCCCAGTCTCCACCCCATCTACAAGTGCTTAACCAGCCACAAAAGCTGATGGGGAAAGTCATTTTTAATGGTTTAGCGGTCTCACAGCAGGGGTGGGGGAACAGATTTGTCCCTCAGCTGGTGGTGAAGAGCTGCCTGACGCTCATCGGAAGCCTGATCTTGACTTTCAAGACCAGAGTAAACGATCTGAGCCTGAGAGCCATTGCTGCAGCCGACCTCTGACCCAGCAGAGAGCTCAAAGGTCGCTGCATAATCTGCTGTATTGTACTCAAATAAAAATAAATCATGTATCTCCCCGCACCTCCTCTTTTTTTCCTCCTCCCTTTCTTCTTCGTCCCTCTTCCTCCGTTAATGTGTCACCTCGCTGGAATGCCGGTCTGTGAATTAGACTCCTAATTGTTGCTGCAGTTTAACAGACCTGCTGTCAGACTGCAGATTAACTCGTGTGTGTGTGTGTGTGTGTGTGTGTGTGTGTGTGTGTCAGTGATGAATCTCAGCACTAGCAGCTGCAGACAGGTTACACTTGCTCCGTCTCTGCAGTCAAACCTGTGAACATGCATCCTGGTCATGCCTAAATGCACTGAGCTGCTGCCGTGTGATTGGCTAATGAAAGGTTTGTCCTGAGGAGACCAGGTGAACAGGTGTACCTAATACCTAAAACCTGATCCATTCATCCATTTTCATTCCAACTCCATCAACCACATCTGAAAACATCTCTTCCCTCCCATCGCTCGCCTCCACGGCAGGAGCAGAAGTCTTAGTTATCCAGGACTGCTTAAAGACTGGGCCTTATGAGTGTCAAACATCAGGCCCAGGGCCAGAACCGGCCCAGCAGAGACTCCAATGCGACCATCTGGACGACATTTTTAAAATATGAAAGAGCGCAAACAGTTTGGACTTCCAACTTTTAATTTTCATGATTTTTGTCCTGCTGAGAACAACCCCCGTACTCCCATTCACACCCCACCAAAGTAATGAGTAATAAACAATTAACGGACTGAAAGCTTCTCACCTTTTCTCTCTGGTCCCACTGCGACACTTTTACTACAGAAAAACACATTTTCTGTAATTTTACACATTTATAGCGCAAATCTGGCTGAGATTGTTTTCCTTTACTACAGCTGTGTTTCTTTAACATGTAGAAAATCTGACCCAGAGCCTTGTGTTTGACACCCCTACAGTATCACATAATGGTGTTTGCAGTCTGCCCACTGATCCTGTCACGTGTGGCTCTTTTCTGAATATTCCACAAAGTGCACTGAGCCCGCTTTCGCCTGAATGAATGAACTCAGAACTGGAGTTTTTCCGCGCCGTGCCTGCAGGGGGGACCCTCAGCTCCGTCCCGACAGCTGACTGCACAGACGGATCTGCACACGCACACCTGTCTGTGTGAGAGCTGCAGTCGGCTGCAGTCTGGCCGGACCCTCAACCGGGCATCGCGACATTTCAGCCCGTCACCGCTTCTTTCGGGACCCGAGCGAGAGTCCGCTGAGCTTTACGCGCAACACGCACTCCGAAAACCCGGGAAGACTTCTGCGCCCCGCGGCTCTCCTGCGCTCTGAGTCTCTGCAGGTAGAAAACACGATGAACACGCAGCTGCTTTAAAGTGTGGACTTTTTTAACGCAGGCAGGTGCAGTGAGAGGCGCAGACCGCAGCGGAGTTTTAAAATAGATTTTAAAAGGTTTTATTAAACAGGTTTATTTAAAAGGTTTGGGGGGAGCTTTGGACACAGCTTCATATCTGTGCGGTTAAAATGATTGTGCTTACTGAGAAAGGTGCAGTTATTTTAATCCAGTGTTCAGTTTTGTAACTATCCATTCTTATGCCGGTACTTTACACATTTAATGATTATAAGAGTTACAGTCAGGGGCGTTTCCAGGGCTTTTAAAAATGAGGGAGCCCACAGGAAGTGGGAATCTTTAATCAGAAATGTAAAAAAAGACTTATGAGTTGATTTTCATGCACTCATTCAGATGGATTACAAAGACTTTAAATACAGTGTTGTGTTAAACAAGAGTTTTACAAAGTAGTGAGAGTATTTTGACTAAAGTAACCCCCCCCCCCCCCCCCCCCCCCCATGGTTAGAGTCCATTTTCCCCTGAATTGTCTGAATTAAGAGATTCAAAGGGACACGGGGGAGTCTCCGGGCGTTTTTAAATGGGGTGGCACAAAAACCAAAACAACACAGTGGTGGGATTTCTGTTAAGCAACGGTTCTGCATGTAGAACATTAAATCTAATCAAATCTATAAGAAGCAGATCTCTGATGTTTTTTGAAGAGTTTCTGTGTAAAATATCTGAGCTCTATGATGCATGGCACACACTCAGTTAATATTTTACAAGGTTTTTGTTATATCTATGTTTTTTTAAATTATTATTATGAATCAGATCTGAATATGTTCAGAATGACAGTCATTCTGAACATATTCAGTAAAAGGACTAGATGCATTATCAGGGATTGTAACATCTCGTCCTTTTACTGAATATGTTCAGATTGAACATCATGGCAGTCAGTGTACATGCAGTTAAAAAAGTAACAGAACATTAATGTATAAATGAAGTTAACCTTATATACATTAATTTTTACAGAGCCCCGCAGGGGACATGGGAGAAAAAAAAATTAAGACGGACTTTGCGAGATCTCGCAAAAGTTGAATTCCAACAATGGCGGCAGCTACTTAGTTGTAATATTACTCTTTCTGGGTCACAAAATACACTTTTAAGATATTTTGAGGCGTGAATGTAGCTGTGTAAACGTCAGATATCTGCTCGGTTTACAAGACATCACATATTTGCAAAAGTGCTCCGATGTTTTCGGAGATCTGACACCCACTAGCTCGAAGCTAACGGGAGGTCGAGACCTACTACAGCCGGGAGGAACACCGCTCTCCCGGCACATCGTGCCTCGACCTCCTGGTCGGCTTCGAGCTGGCGGCCTCCGAAGAATGCGGCTAAAACTTTTGTGAGATCTCACAAAACTTTTGCGAGATCCCGAGTTTGTTTTGCGAGATCTCGCAAAAGTCCGTCTTAATTTTTTTTCTCCCATGTCCCTTGCGGGGCTCCGTAAATTTTAGTAAAACATTACTGTGATATTTCAGAACTTAACTTTTTTAATTGCTTTCTATCCACAAGTAGCACACATGCTTGACAGGATGACAGGATTTACATATTTACATTTTGGGGGGGGATTATGGGTGATGGGGTAATAATTAAAGTGGACACTCTGGTTTGCAGAAGCGCTTTCAAAGGAAATAAACCATGAAGAAGGTTGTGATGGCTGCAAGAATATTAAAAACATGCACAGCATTGGGTGAAATATCTTCTAGTCCCTGCTGAACTGCCCCCAAAATTTAACGCTAAATATCAGATGATTTAGTTCCAGGTTAACTAAATCCAATTTATAAAGCTCCAATACTTGGATTTTATTTTAAAATGTTGTATTAAATTCATTTTAAGTGCAGAATGAGCTAAAAAACAAAACAAAAAAAGAACAACTAATTGGAGTGTGTGCACTTTTCCCATTGTGCATTGCTGCAGGCAGTAGTTTTACTGCTCCTGTTTTGTGATCTGTGACCTGTAGGGGCATTTGTTGGCTCTATTTTTCATGGTGAGGAGAAAAGATGTCTTCTTTTCTGTAAGAGTAGCCACACTACTTTAGGTACATTTTTTATTCTCAAAAACAGCCTTGCAGTTTCTGCAGTCCCTCTTGTTGCCTGTAGGGGGCAGACAGCATCACTGAATAAATGTTGTACAGATATCTCAGTGTTCAGGTGTCCATATACTTTTGCGTTCTGAAGTGTTGATCATCACCATATCAACACTAGTCTGAACCTCAAACAACTCTTTGAAACCGTGAGCCAAAGTGTGGAGCAGCTAACGTGTCCCCACAAGGATTAAACAGCCCCCACAAAGATAGATACACAAGTATAAAAACACACTCCCTCCCTCCCTTCATTTGTTTCTCTGTAGGGATTCCCCGTCCTTCTCCATTTCTTCACCATCACCATCTCATGCTCCAGGCCCTGGCTCTCGGCCCAGACACTGTTGACTGTTCCATGGAAACCCTGGCCTCTGTTTGGGTCCATGACCCCGTTGACCTCAGCGACCTCGGAGAGCAGCGTGACGAGTCATCGCCCGAATGGGGTGAGTCCAACTAACAGCATCAGATAGTAACAGTTAGTGAGAGGCCGAGGATGCAGAAGGCAGCTGTACTCTGCTGACTGCGATGTATTCTTCATGGAAGGAATTATTCTACATTTCTATAAATGCCACATTCAGCAGAGTGAGAATCAGCGAGCTGGAGGATCATTCATCAAACACAAGAAGCTCCCGGCATGTTCAACATGAGCGATCTGTCTCAGCTCTCTTTGCTGCAGATGGAAACATCCAGAACAGTTTATATTAAGATTCATCTTTTAATTTTCTCAGGCTCTTCTTTCTCCAAGAGTCCAATTTGTCAAGAATGCCCTGCCCTGGTTTCTCCACACTGCAGCTCCTCTAACGACCACTAGATGCTGCTGATGTGAAATCAGAGCCTCAAGACCAAAAACCAAGGGCTTTATAACCATCCACGCATTGTTGTGAAGACTTTTAATAACAATTAAAGGAAGTTTCGATGTGGTAGAAGTGAAACCAGTACTGATGAAATGGAAGAAACCTGCATTCTTACTAATGGCCAGCAGGGGGCAGCTCCTCTGGTTTAAATAGAAGTGTCATTATATAGAAGTCTCCATCCATCTTCATCCGCTTTATCCGAGGTCGGGTCGCGGGGGCAGCAGCCTAAGCAAAGAGGCCCAGACCTCCCTCTAGAAGTCTATGAGGATAAAAGCCTTCTGCTCATTTATGGTCGCGGCAGTTGGTTTCAAGTCCTTTTAAATCCAACGTGTTTTAAATTAGGGTCACATTAGAGTCAGCTCAAAGTGAGCCATGGTTTACCATGCGAATGAAAGGTCAGCCCCGCCCCTCACCTGTCACATCTGGTTTCAAAAAGCTAAGATAGCGGCAGCTAACACATGAATTATACTTCTGTGTCAGAATTACGCCGTAATTAACCGGAACCTTCTATGTAACCTGATGTGCACCTCCAGAGAAATGTAACTAGACGTCGGGTCGGTGCATACCACAAAGACTTGAATGTCGTGCAAGGTTGTGGTGTAGGAGAAAAATGAGTTTCTGGTTACGTCAGTTAGGACCCAGATTTCCTGCAGAAGTCTAAATCAAGCTATCAGTCCTCAGTTTGAGGATTTAAAATTGGACCTCAGCAACTAATGGGTGGTCTCACAGGTGGAAGCCTCTGGGCCTGAAACATTAAGACAAATCTATTTATTTGGTTATGTGGACACAAGTTTCAAAAGAACCAAATCTCTAATGCTCAGCTGGAGGTTGCTCCAATCTTGAGCATACACTCCTGTGTTAAAATGTAATAAAAAGCCTACTCTGACTTTGAGAGCATGGTTTTGAATCCAGAACTTCAGCCGGGCAAATAGTCTGACTAAATCCTCCACTGCCACCAGTTTAAAGTCTGCTGTGTGTCTTCCTCTCAGAGTCTCATTGTGTCTTTGACTCCACGCCTCCGGCTGCTCTGATGTGGACGGAAGATCTCTCTCCTCACCTCCAGAGAAACAAACAGGTACCAACAGGTTCTCACATTTAATTTATTATTGTTTTAGTGCACACGAACTACAGTTAGCTCAGCAGCTGAGGTTAAACATGGAGTGCAAAAGACACAACCTGACCCTCAACGTATAGCAGTTCCTTTTTGTCCTTTTTGAGTAAGCTACTGTAACACTTCTTATTTCAGCTGGTACACTGTGAACGTAAACATCTAGCACGTCTAACTGACAGCAATATTTGTTAGAGAGCATGCACAGGGTCAGAAATGAGTCCATCAGAGGGACAGCTCAGAGTCAGAGAGGCTGAGATGGTTTGGACATGTGCAGAGGAGGGACAGAGGATGATGAAGATGGAGCTGCCAGGCAGGAGGAGAAGAGGAAGACCTCAGAGGAGGTTCATGGATGTAGTGAACAAGGACAATGCAGAGGGTTGGTGTGACGGAGGCAGATGATCCGCTGTGTATTCAGTAAACCGTAACACATTTCAAAAGAACAGGTCGATGTGTGCCACTGAACCTCTGCAGTTCATATACCCGCGTCCTTATAATCTGCATTGCTGTGATGTGATTGTATCCTTCCAGCTCCAGGACACTCTGCTGCAGAGGGAGGAGGAGCTGGCCAGGCTGCAGGAGGAGAACAACAAGCTCAGAGCATTCCTCAATTCCTCCTTTGTGAGAAACCTGGAACAAAAGGCAAAGGTCCGTGCAGCATCAGACGCACTGACAGCAATAAACCAGCAGTCTAAACAAAGACACTCAGATCTTCATCTACTGAGCTGAGAGTCATAAAGACATATTTCACGTGTCCTGGGTGTGCCCGGGGGATTCTCCTTGTTAGTCATAGCTCCCCAAAAAGAGAAAAAATAACTTGCCTAGGAGAAACTAGTTAGACGCCCAAACCACTTTAGCTGCCTCCTTTCGATGTGGACGCTCTAGTCTTCCAAATGGCCGACCTCCTCACCTTATATCTAAGGCTGAACTGCTTGTAACGCCTATCTTGTGGTCGTAGTTGAAGGTAGGAACTATTCAGTAAACTACCAGGTATGCCCTCAGCCTCAGCTCTCACGTTAACACAAAAACTGGTATGGGTCCACATCACTGCTGACTTCATACCAACCCTATCAGCCTTCAGATCCATCGTCACCCTGTAGCTCTAACATGAATATGTTTTGTACAGAAGTAGAAAAATTATGTAAAACAAATTATGCCAACTGAAACATTCAGACACTGTTAATGAAACCATTGATCACTAATCCTGGAGACATCTCAAGTCTTTCAAAGTTCACTTTTATATCAGTCCAAAATGTCTTTTGCTCTATCAAAGCATTAAATGTTTTCCACCGATAAAGAAGATAATAACACACTGCTGTTATTCTGTCCTTGTTTCTTATAGAAACTAACTGCTGATGGGAGGAGGAAGCTGAAGAGAAGCCTGGCTTGCTTTGACAGTTTCTGTGGGGATCAGCGAGCGCCCCCCCAACAAATCAGCAAAAGAGTCTGCAGGAACCTCACTGCCCAGTTCTGCTCGGAGTCTTTAGAGACATCTGCTTGCTCAGAACCAAACCTGGACCTCTGGGTCCTTCGAACTCTGGGACTGAAGGATCGGGACACCATCGATACATCCGAGGAGTCCTCCTCTGAGTGGAGCCTCAGGAGTTTGGTTTACGATACTGCCGTCAATCCATCCTCATTCCCAGAATGCAATCCCAACTCTTCTTTCGGCCCTCCTGTCATCATATCCACAGATACTTCAGTCCACAGTTACTGTCAAAGAGCAACACATGGAACCAGCTGTAGGTACAGTGCTGCTGAATGCCAAGAAGCAAACTGTGAAAATCCTCCTGAGTCAGCTTCAAACTGCCCAGACGACTTCACTGCCACTCGAGTGAGCACACATTACGAGTTTCCTGAAGCCACGACCAGGACCTACAGCGCCCCGTCTGCTGAGACCTGTTCTCTCACTGCCTTCAGTCAAGTCCAGACTTTGGAGGGAAATCCTGCTGACCATCACTCTTACTGGTCTTCACTACAAGAAACCCAGACACCATCACAAGACACGATCCAGTTCAACCCACCAGCGGAAAGAGGCTTCCCCACCCCCGTGTTGCCTTCAGGTGCAGACCAACCCAGGAGTTCTGCTAGTGGCTTCATTCCAACGAGCCCATGTCATCCTCCGGCAGCACCACATACGCCTCGCAACCGGACAGATTTGGCATTCAGCATGTCCCTCAGTCCGTCCAGCAGCGTCAAGACCCACAGCTTCCCCCAGGGACAGGCCTTTGTCAGAAAGGACGTGGAGGGCCGGTGGAACTTTACCTGGGTTCCCAGACAAGAACCGTAGGAAACCAGATGGTCCTTACTCTGAAAGACAATCAAAAGCCTCACGTTGTCTTACTGCATAAACATCTCAGGCTGATCCTTTAGAACAGCAAGTTCAAGTGGACTCACTATGGCTTTTAGACAATGTTCTGGACTGAGTATCAAAAAATGCCTTGAAGGACCCTAAGATTAATCTTGAAGACCACACGGACAGATGTTTAAACAGCTCAGAGACCTTTGTCCTATGACAGCTTGAAGGAAACACCTCTTTAAGTCGCCTTTATGATGCCTATATTAATGACGGTTACTTGATTGCATTCTGTTTACTCAATAATCCAAAAGCTAAGAGTACAGTAGCAACTGGAAAAGAAAAACACGAGCCTGAGCAACCAAACCATTTTATTAAGTATAGATCTAATAAAAAAACATAATCTTAACTTAATGAAACATTCAAATTAACAAAACTGGCTAAAATAACACCTGTATGCGTTTAGTCTGTATTTGAAACTGCCACATAAAAATAATAGTACTGAAACTTTTGCTGCTTTGAGTCTGTATTTTCTACATACATATATGTGTATCACATGAACGTCAGTGAGGGACCAGAGCCATTATGACCAGATGACAAGTTCATTTCTGAAATCTTGTTGGCTCCTGCGAGTTAGCTGAGGACCTACTGACTATGGTTCAAGAGGGACTTTTAAATGGACCACGGCATTGGAAATGTGCTGAAGCCAACATTAAGCCCTGGGGCTGGAAATTAAGCCAAATCCAAAGTGCCCAAAACTGCAGTTCCTCTAATGTCCACCAGAGGCTCCAAAACTGAGGCAGTGGTAATAAAAACTGAGAGAGGCCGACAGTGATCACTGACTGTTTTTAGGGGCTTGTTCAGATTCAATAGAACAACATACAAAGCATTAAAACATGTTATAAACACAACAACGTTAATAAACACAGAGCAGTATTCATACGTCATCACTTAAAGACTGTCATGTTAAAATGTCCAACATTACAGCAGAAATAAACATTATAATTCCCTCGAAGCACAGGCAGACGCAAGTGGTTTTCTGTCACTGGTTTATTTGAAGACTTCTCTCCAAAGCCACCGTGAAAACTATACAGCATTAACAAAATAAAACTCAGCGTAAGACACAGCAGTAAAAACACTGTACAACAAACACTATAAATAAATACCTTGTTGGCTGCATGCTGCAAAAAGGGAATTAGCCGCCGTTCTTCTGAGGTTTCCTTTAACCGTTTAACCGTGTGTAGTTAAAGTCCACTTAACATGTCTTTCAATAAAAACCATCCTTTCTGCGCGCTTACAGGTGTTTTTCTTCGTTCTACCCAAAGAGGAAACTAGCGCAACTTGTAAGCGAACTTGACTTTCAAAATAAAAGCACCAAAACGTTGACTACAAAAAACAAAGAAAGTAATGTACAGCTTAAACAATTTACAATCATGACATGGATCTTGACAAGATAAAAAAAATAATCCAAATTATATACAATGTCATCATGCCAACAGTTACAAACATGTTCACAGTTGTGCACAAACTTGTCACCTGGTCATATTTCACAACTGGTAAAGGTTACTGTTGTAAAGGAGTGTATTTCACCCCAAACCACCATCCTTTTCAAACTCTACCCCACTAGACTTTGGTGCCTTAAAAGAACCAGCGGGTGGAAATAAAAGTAAAAGCAAGTAAAAGTAAAACTACTCTGAATCAAAAAACAAAACCAAGTTCAAACACTAATTATGACGATTGCCATCATCCCTCCAACCTTCTCGCAGTGTTTAACATAAGAGTCATTGGGGTCTGATTCACTTTCTGAGTCAGCTTTAAATGATCACTAAAACAAATCACTGCTGTTTTAAACTTGGGGTTTAAAAAAACAACAGAAAAAGTTTGTTTTTATGGTTCACAGTGGATGGTGTTAACCATATTTCACATGTTTTCCATACTGGTGTGTTTTTAGGAACATTCTACCAATAAATTCAGCAAAAGTTTTTCAATGATCGCTGAAATTACAATTGATTCAAATGTGCCCAAAGCTGTTGTTGTTTATGTTATCATGTAGCTGTTTTGTTTTCAAATGCAAAGTTTTACTTTAAAATCTCCTTTTTCTACCATATCTATAAAAATGTGTCTGATAACACCGTCTGCCTACATGTGAGTCCAATTAACATGAAATTGTTTTCATATTATTTGGAAAAATATTTTCTTAACCCATGGTTTAAACTATCAGATATGTTTACATGTGAAAGCATTATCCAACGTAAAAATAAAATGTGCTTCATTTCTAAGTGTTGGACTCTAAATGTCAAACATGTCAAACAGCAAACACAGTTATTTATTAGAAGGTGTGTGGGCCAAACTAAAGCTTTTTATGAGCTTTATTTTTCCATTTAGGATGTCAGGGCACAGATTTGGCCCATAGCGTAGTCTGACCCCAACATCAGCTGACATTAGCTCAGTCGCCACAAAAGCTCATTTCCTTGGAGGTGTTTGGTTCCGAACCAAAGACGTGGACACTTTAGAGGTTCAAATCTCAGAGATTATCTGTCCAAGAGTTTGTTCACTGAGACACTCCACAAGCTGTTTTCACCCAGACAACCACCGAGAGACGCCTGCCTTTCAATTCAATTCAGTTTTATTTATACACCAACTCACAACAACAGTCACCTCAAGGCGTTTTATACTATAACCCTACAATAATACAAACAGAGAAAAAACCAACAATCATATGACCCCCTATGAGCAAACACTTTGGCGACAGTGGGAAGGAAAAACTCCCTTTTAACAGGAAGAAACCTCCAGCAGAACCAGGCTCAGGGAGGGGCGGGGCCATCTGCTGTGATTGGTTGGGGTGAGAGAAGGAAGACAGGATAAAGACATGCTGTGGAAGAGAGACAGGGGCTGTATCCCAATTCAGGGTCTGCAGCCTTAAAGGCCGCATTTTAAGGCCGATTACGTCACAGCGACGCGACGAAGGCTGTCCCAATTCGAAGGCTGCTCGAAATGCAGCCCTCAAATGCGTCCTTCATTTCCCTGAACTTTAAGGCTGTGGCGGTGCAGACTTCGTGGCCCAACATATCCTAGAATGCATAGCGCGGCGGTGGGTGTGGATAATTTTGCCGAAAAAAAACGGCGGATGAGGGGCGCCCAAAGAGTAACTTAGTAAACTAAGTGCTGAATATTATGTCACTTATTTATGTGCAAATGTTTAATAACTAAGAACATTAAAACATTACTGTTGGCCACATGTTGGCAAAGTCATGTGACATCAGTGACGTTTGTACTAACTTGGTTTTAAAGCCTTTACTTTAAAATATACGGCGTTCAATAGCTGAGCTTAATCTTACAGAGAATGATCAAAGCTCATGTAGAAACAAACAAACAAATGAACAAACGATTTTCTCCTTCATTTCTGTCAAACAAAGCTGTATGACACGTTTCCAGCTGTTAGTATCATGGTTTCTAGGCAACCTGGGCAGCGCAACGGAGGCTAGACCGTCCCATTTCACAAGCCTCGCACTTCCGGCCTTAGCGGTCTTTAAGTACGCGGCCCTTGAGGATCTTGAGGCTGCAGACCCTGAATTGGGATACAGCCAGAGATTAATAACAAGAGAAGTCTACTAACACATAGTGAGTGAAGAAGAAACACCCAGTGCATCATGGGAATAAGCAGCCTAAGTCTATTGCAGCATAACTAAGGGAGGATTCAGGGTCACCTGCTCCAGCTCTAACTATCCGGTTGTTAAGTGATGACGCGACGAATCCTACTTCCGGGCCTAAAGTAGTCTGCGTTTAATATGGCTTTTGTGTTGTTAACATGTTTAATGTTATGTATTTTCTTCTATTTGATCTCAAAAAGCTCCTAAAACACTCAGTGATCACTGTTGACCTCCCTCGGCTTTTATTACCGCTAATCATTTATTTAAGCTCAGTTTTTAAAACCTTAGGATGTAACTACAGCCCAGCCCATGCAGCAGTATATGAATGACTAACCTCGTATTGTGGATGGATTATCTCAGTTGTTCTCTGGCTGAAGTTTGGTCCTTTTACAGCATCCTGCCATGCGATTACATTTGTTCCTGACCACCGAGAACACTCACGTTAACTTTTATCGAGTGGAAAAAAAGTTAGCTTGTTTATATTATGCTAACATAGCTGTGTCGCTAGCGGTCACGTAGCACATCATTATATAGCAGCTAGCCCAACTTCAGTAACCCTACAAACGTCACTGCTGTTTAGTTTTCTGTCTTCATTTATGTTGGAAGTGATAACAGAGCTGTACGTTTGAATTTGTTTCCAAACCCCGCAGTCAGGACATGCTATATTGTATTTAGATAGAAGCTAGCGAGCTAACTCCCTGCTAACTTCTAACTGCATTAAATTTCATAAATTCCGTTTTCATGGATGACTGGATGTTAAACTCAATTGTTACACCTGGTAGAGCAGAACGCTGATCATTTTATTAAAGATGAAAGACTTTAGACAGTTTTTAACTCTCAGTAATGCCATAGTGATCGTTTGATATATGGACCTGCAGCGGAGTTTAGACCCAGACACGGCTAGTGACGTCAGACTGAACAACCGGATATGCTTTACCAAAAGGAAAGTTTGAGGCCTAATCTTGAAAGTAGAGATAGTGTCTGTCTCCTGAATCCAAACTTCCCTGTCCTGTGTTGAGGACAGCAGAGCCTCATCACATGCAGACCTGAAAGGACAGCAGAGGGTGTCCACATACTTTTGGTCACGCGGGCGTCTCCTGCACTCCTGGAAACACTAAAAACATTGGAGTGATGCTGTATTCAGATGTAGCAGGTGTGATGAGTTTTCAGGAAGCTTTCTGATTCGAGGCACGCTAAGAATTAAAGTTTTGTGAGTTTGCTCTTCGTCTGTTACCAGTTAAACCAGTCTGACCGTCCTCCTCCTCGCCCTCACCTCCCTCTCTTCTCAGGAACAAAAGGAGGCCTGCGACTCCCCAGAGACGCCCCCCTCACATCCTCCTCCACCCCGATCCGCCCACGCAGGTAAAGATGATGGGTTTTACTTTCTCCCTGGGGGTTCTCAACATGGGGTCCTGGCCCTGCCACGGGTCCCCTGAGAGCGAAGCAGGACCGAGGGAAAGATGGGAGCGAGCAGTGTCCGTGGCGGGCCGACCGAGGAGGGTATCTCTAATGAGAAGGTTAAGACCGGCTGCAGATGTCCGACAGATTGGAGGCTCTTTTAGGGCTGGAGGGACCCGGAATCTGGCAGGAATGTGAAAGGAGGGTCGCTCTGGATCACAGACTCTGAGTGTCGGCCAGGGAGAGGGGTCATTAAAGAGGGCGGCCGGCTGAAACTCGATCCACGCCGGCTTACCCGGGAAACAACCCGACAGCTTGGCTCGCCTCAGATTGCTGCAGCTAATGAGTCGACACATTTCACACAGGTAAGCTTTCTCAGCTCGCCACTTGTTTCAGTTTCTGGACGGAGGACCTGAGCTCAGGTTTCTGGGGTTTTTCATCTTCTACACCCACTAAACCTCCACCTGCCCTCCGCAGCAACACTCAGCGTCACTGAGCCACTGAGCTGCAGCAGCTACAACTACACACTGACACCTGAACAAGTGCTTTACATCAGTTAAGCTGCGATGAAATAAAGGCACGAAGAACCTTTTCAAAGTCTCTGAAGCATCAGTCAGGTCACACAGCCTTACGTGTTCAGTCTTTGTCTAATATTACTGTAATGAACTTTAACCTTTAACATGCGAACTGAGGCCTGCACGGTCTGAACTCAGGGTTGGACGTCCACTCCTGGGAAGACTGCAGCTTTGTGCACACACGGAGAGGAACTCTGTGTTCAGTATCTGGCCTGAGGAGCAGCCAGGGATCGAACCTCCTGAGCTGCAGCCAGTGTTTCACAGTGTTTCAGCATTTTGCCTCAGTTTATGTTAAACAGATAATGACACAGTGTAGTATCTCATGTGTTTTAGTGCATTTTTATTCACCTGATTTAAAGACCTGCTAACTACAGTTATGTTCAGATACATAAAACCAGAGCAGAGCCAGAGCTGTACATCCAGGCTAAAAGTGAAGGACAGTCCCAGTTTCCTGCTGATGCACAGCGCTGCATGCACACAAGAACAACACGATTCAGTGTATGAGTGCCATAAGAATAACAGAGAGACTTTTAATTAGAAATTCATTTGGAATATGAATCTGCAGGCGACGTTAACCTCCTGTTTAAACACAACAATTAATGAAGGAAGAGTGGCGAGATAAAGAACGCCTGCACACACTGCTCTGGACTGTGTGTGTGTGTTTAAACGATATCGATTCTTCTCTAACAGTAATTAGCTGATTGATGAGGGAGCTTCACAGTCAGGACTGCACACACACACACACACACACACACACACACACACACACACACACACACACACACACACACACACACGGTGACAGACTGACCGAGCACCCGCCGTGTTGTCGCGCTAATTGCTTTTAGGTAATGCGTCATGTATAAGTGTATGGATGATGCTGACCTCTGACCTCTGGATGGAGTGATCAGTGAGAGAGAAAACCTGATGAGATGTGATGAGAGTCCTGCCGCTGCGTCGGGTTAATGTGCGTTTAGAGAACAATGAGGAAGTGAAGGGCGAGTGGACACGCCGAGGATCAAACAGCCAGCCAGGAGAAAATAGATGAAAAAATAGAAATGAAAATTAAGACTTCACAGTCGCCTCTGTTGGTGCACAGCGAGCGTTTTCATTGGTTTATCATGGGTTTATAATCTGTAGCTGATGGATTTAATAAGAGATAATCCTGTTTTGCATGGATGCCTAACTTTATTGTAACACCTGAGCAGAGACACTGTGACTCTCTCACTCTTATTTATATTAATAATAATTAATAAATAAAAACCAAAGTAAGAGGAAAATCGATATGAGACAATCTGAAAAAGTGCAAAATGGTAAAATTTGTGTTAAGGAACAGAAATCAGCATATTAAATATAGATGAGTGTGTGTGTGTGTGTGTGTGTGTGTGTGTGTGTGTGTGTGTGTGTGTGTGTGTGTGTGTGTGTGTGTGCACGCGCGCTGAGTTTAATGGTTGATGAGTCCTAATGGCATTCTGTGTGATGATAAGTAACTACACACCAACTGTCTTCTGCTCAACAATTAACTCACTGTCACCACACACACACACACACACACACACACACACACACACACACACACACACACACACACACACACACACACACACACACACACACACAGACAATGAGGTGGAACCATCACTGAATCGTATTTGGACAAAAGGTTAAAGGTCCCCGTGAGCTACCATCCATGGAGGCCAGGGCGACTGGGGCCCCGCCCTGGATCCAGGAGGAAGGGCTGGAGGGCAAGTGTCTGCTGGACGGGGACAAACCTGTCACCTACAAGTCATTGATGTCAGAGGACATTAGCTTATTTTATGGAGCTGGTGTGAGTGTGCTGTATACATAAAGATGCTGAAAAAACCTGTAAATGTCCATCAGCTTCCCCTGCTTCAGCTGTAACAGGTTAACGATCGAACAACCCTTAATTTTTATTCTTGTCATTTCATGATGTCAAACAGTCCGAGTTCTTCCACCACCACAGAGTGACGTTACAGAGGATCCAAGCACACCGCTGTGGTTCGAGGAGTCAGCTCTGAATTCTGCTTCCTGTCACAGAGGACTGGAAGACGAAAGTGGACACCGAGAGTTATGGTCTGATCAAAGCTCAGGAAAGATGAACGAGGCTTCGATATGGACTAAAAACATTGCGGAAGTGAAGCAACTGTGCAAAAGTAAGGAGACAGAAGTCAATACAAGCATCTAACGCCACATCCGGATATATCAAAACTGGCACGTTAGGCCCTGAAGTACTTATTTGATCATCTGACTGTATATTCGTGTCTTCGTGTTTCCGTGTTTCCAGAGAAAATCTGAGTAAACTGATCAAAGTCAAAGTGAAAAGAAATGCGGCGGAGGAGGTCGAGGAGGCGGGCGAAGGAATTTTCAGTCAATGGTGGATCAAATAACGGCGGTCGCGTGTTGCAAGCGTGCATTGAATGTAAATTTGCAGAGACGACCTTTGGTACAGTAGGCAACACACACACACTGTAATTAATAACCAGTTGAACCAGTCCACACTGGGAACATCAGACTGGATTACACATAAATATCTAAGCTGGTAACGCTGTGGTTGGGGGGTTGATGGGGTGTGTGCAGCTCTGTTTCCTTTACACTTTCCTCCACCTGTCCTTAGCACGTCAGCTATAAAAGAACTGATTGTGTTTCTTCTGTATCTGACCAATGATGTGACGGCTGTTTGGTCAGTTCCTCTGATAAACTGTCCAAGACGTCAGAGCTCCAGTTTGTTGCAGCCATAGAAGCTAGATAGCGTTCCACTGTAAATACGGTGATGTATGGCTCCCACAAACCAACATGGCAGCAGTCAAAAGGGTTCAAAGCGGCGAGTGACGTGATGGTGAAACTTTCCTCTGTCGGGGCTGCCGGGGGCTCTGATGCATGTTTATTCAGGCTAACGCACAGCTGTAAATAAAGTTTGAAGACTGCAGCGTTCAGCTGTCGTGCTCATCTTTTATAAATCCAACATGCATGCAGAGGATCTGTGACGCTGCCAGAGGAAACTCCTCTAACTAAACTTTTAATCGATGTCCTGCTGCTGCGGCGGCGTCCTGCTGGCAGGGACGAGAGGGTCTGACTGAGCAGCGGCTCGCATTAATAAACGCTGATGAGCCTGTTTTTCTTTAAAAGCCATTTCTGCTTTATTAGTGCGAGCAGAGTAAAGAGCGACAGGTAGAGACAGATGAGAGGAGCGGGTAAAGGTCATGGTGACAGTGATGCTCAGTGGCGCTCATAGAGCATATCTCCAGCTAATCCCTCTGCTAATACAACCAGTCACAGTCACGCCATTATTTCAGGCTTTAGTCTGAGACCGCGGTAGCAGGAACACTGCACTGGGCTTTTAGCTCATCAGACTCTTTTAGGGGTTTGGGAGTAAAATTTAAGTTTAGGTAAGTTAGGCTTTGACACTTTGTTAAAATGATTAAAATTAGAGTTAAGAGGCCTGTGAATGCATTAATGTCACGGCTGTTCCTTCCCCTACTCATGGACCGGAGCGGGAAGCAGCCAAAGTATGACAACCACTTATCCAGAGTACCTCAGCACTACTCTTCATCAGAGCCCCCCAAACACAGCCAGCGAGTTTGAAGTGGATTGGTTTAACAGCTGCTGAGATAAGCAAAGAAAAGAGACGGAGATACGGAAGTTTCTTCGTGTGGAAACACCCTGTTTGTTAGTGGAAGTGACCTGGAATAGAGCCTGTTTGTTATAGTCATCGGCCTTTCTGCTGTTGTCTATGAATGTGAAGGTTTAGTAACTGCAAATACTTAAATACTGTAGCATGAAATGATCATACTTCATAGTCCACACAGCGTCGCTGTCACAGCGAGGAGGCGGAGCAGTCGCCCCCCTGCAGCATACCTGCATTGTTCTGACAGACAGTGAAGCAGCACCAGTCCAACTGTTTGCTTGTGACTGTGTTGTTGGCTGTTTTGGGCGGAGCATAGATTCTCACGCCGCTGTTTCCTGGAACACATTTCTGTGAGACTGTGCCACAAATCATTGTTAAAATACACGGAGGTGCGTTTGCTGCTCTCTGCAGACGAGCTGTCGAACACCATCAATGAGCTGCTATTGATCTCTGCGTGCACACAGCAGGAGATGATGGATGATTTAAATTTAACGCTCAGGTTTTTTGTGTTTCAGGGCTTCGGCCAAAGACGCCACTTAAACATTAATTAATTAGAAAACAACTGCAGCAGTTCAAAAACAGCTAATGTCACTGGTCTCTGGCTCATACGTCTCTGACGGGGTTCAGCGGTTTGTGTCTCAGCTGAAGGTGGCGTGTGAACTGCCAAAGCCTCCCCTGTGCAGTGAGGAAACAGCGTGTTTGTGCAGTTTGGTAGATACCTGCTGGACGAAGGTCGAGCTCACCTAATCACCAGGAGAGGAGCTGGACCGCAGGACGGATACACTCACATCCTGGTCCCTGGACGTCGGGCTATTCTCCGGTGAATGAGACGGTTGTGTCAGTAAAGTTTGTGCTTACATTTGTACTTTGGTGATAATTTCTAAGAGTAAGGAATCACAAGATGAAAAGTTAAACCAGACTACAACCAGTAATTCTCAGGAGCAGTTTATTAAAAGACAAAACAAGAGCAGGCCAGCAGACCAATAACTGAAACTCCCTGAAACCAGCCACCTAATCTCACCCAATTGATTCAATTTTATTTACATAGCATCAAAACACAACAACTCAAGTCACTTTACATTGTAACAAACTTACAGTAATACAGAGAAAAACCCAACAATCATATGACCCCCTATGAGCAGCACTTTGGCAACAGTGGGAAGGAAAAACTCCCTTTTAACAGGAAGAAACCTCCTGCAGAAGCATGTGGCCTGTCTACATTCCCAGTGACCAACAGGGAATGGGAGAGCACGAAGACAGTACAAAGACACTCTGTGGAGCCAGAGATTAATAACAAGCCTTCCTGTGTTTGCTTCACTTTCCTGTTACTTCCTTAGTTTCTCGTGGCTCTGTTCCTGTTGGGTTCGGCTCTGATGTTGGTTTATGTCAGAGGGAAGGCTCAGATCTCCCAGCTGAGTGGCTTCCCTTCTCTTTGGTAACTTTGGCGCGCCTTCTGTTGGCCATGGTTAATTTCTTTTGCTTCTTCTTAGATGTTAATAACTGACAGATTTCTTGGAACCACTTCACTCTTTTTAGTTAGGCGGGACGTGATGTGTAGAAAGACTTTCTGGGGGTTGTGACAGTTGACAGTAAGAATTCAGGTTTTTTATTAATCCATGCGTGCTGCCCTGATAAATATATAAACCTCATGAAAACAGAGGCGATACGCAGACTGTGCGTACTAACTCTGGACACACAGGAACTCCCACACTCAGGCTGGTGGTCGAACAGCGACACCTGCTGGTTTGTGCTGATTTAGCCTCTCATTTACGTTTCTGCTGATTTTCCCACCTGAAGTCACTTGTTACCGTCAACGGATCAGATTTGTTTAGGAAGTTGTGTAAATGACCCAGAAGTGCTTTCTTAATCACATCAGCAAAGGATGCGCTGGAGGATCCTTTGTAAAGGAAAGCAGTTAATGACATCCCACAATTCATAGCTGTGGACCAACATGTTCATTAATGATAATGTGTTTTCCATTTCATGCCATAACATGTTTGAACCTGTGTCAGGAAAAGTGATTAAGAAAAGACGTTTGATGAGAATGTCAAAATAAAAGTCCTGCAACTACATTTAAGCTGCTCAGTGACTATTTCTGAGCCTCAGTCAGTAAAGCACAGAAGAAGCTCATAATCATTAGCATTAAACATGTGCTCCCAAAGAGCCAAGACATCTGACGGTGAAACACATTCCTCCATCAGAGGTGGAAAAAACAATCACCTCAACTGTTTCAGCACGTTTTCCACAATCCACTAAAAATGAATAATTAAAAGAAATTTCAGATGCCAAACAATTATCATCGTCAACATAGATTTTTATTAACCAGTGTCTCTTTATAGAAATGGTATCACATCACGTACAAGCACGTTCAGTCTGTCCACGTAAAGATGAGCAGTGCCATCTCTTTATTAGTCATCAAAGAAAAGCAGGGTTTGATCTGAGAACAGCCGCTGACATGCAGAAACAGCAAAGCTACAAGAGGAGATAACACTGATTAAAGGTCTCGGGTGAAAACAGACGGGGCTGTGGAAACATTATGAAATCAACATAAATAACGAGGGACTCCTTTTCTATTAGAAAACACAGAGACTAAAGTAAGATATATAAAAATAAGGCATTTCCAGTTATTTTATAGGTGAACTGTGATTTTGTTAGCA
The DNA here is from genome assembly GCF_057381845.1 of Rhamphochromis longiceps. Lineage (NCBI taxonomy): Eukaryota > Metazoa > Chordata > Actinopteri > Cichliformes > Cichlidae > Rhamphochromis > Rhamphochromis longiceps. Next base: position 40,321,407 of record NC_140570.1, on the reverse strand, counting down.
GCTAGTGTCGTCACCTGTCGTGTGGTGGCGGGCTGATGAGCTACTTTCATCCATGATACATGAACCTGGATTGTTCTCATGTTCTTGTCATTTATCGTCAGTGGGTGTAGCAGCAGCAGCCCCTTTGTCCACCTGTCAATCAAAGAGGCCACACCCCCAACAATGCAAATTTTAAGCCTTAAGATCATTTAAACAGGAGAGTTAGCCAAAGAGAACGAAACCGTTTGTAAACACGTTGATTTCTGCTGTAAGATCAGACATTTCAACATCTGTGGGGACTGACTCACTGCTGGAGCCTCAAGAGGCCATTAGAGGAACTGCAGATTTTGGCACTTCAGCATCAGCTCAATTTTGAGGTTGATTCTCGTATAAAAGCCTTAAAGATTCAAAGTGTTTTGTTGTGTTGGTTTCATATTTTCACTGTGAGCTGTAAATCTTGTGAATTAAGGAAAGACACTGAAAACTTTGTCCCTGAGTTTGTCCTTAAGGCAGCGTTTCTCTGTGGCCTCGATGCAGTTTTACTAGAGACCAAATAAGGGAAACAATACTCTGGTTTATTAAAAGGTGTATTAACTTCCTCAATATGGACAAAAGTACGGGACCACCTACGTAAGACAGCTGTAAGAGCTGCTTGGCCATGCAAGAGGAACTTTGGAGCGCTGCAGCCTTTGACTCAACAGAGCGTCGGCGACTTTTGCAAACTGTGCGCCCGAACACTCGAGACCTCGTTCAATTACTTTACACAGTCTGTCACTGCATGGCCGAGTGCCTAAAAGCTTCCACTTTGAAATAATACCCCCGAAAGCGTGGTGAAACATTTAGGAGGGAAGTCGGACTTGATGCAACAATGGTTTCCTGTTACAGCACCTACTTCAATTCAAACTGACAACCCCTGAATTCAATAATTAGGAGATGTGACCCAGTACTTTTGTTCATAAGCGTAGTTCTTGTACTATTGCAGAAGTTCTGAAACCTTCAAGATCTGCCATTTAGATCAGCGGTCCCCAACCCCCGGGCCTTGGCCCGGTACCGGTCCATGAGTCGTTTGGTACCGGGGCGCGAGAGTTGAGGCTCAGGTGTTTTTATCGGTTTTCAGCATTATTTTGTTATTGTTTTTATCGTTAACTCGGTTTTCCTGGGTCTTTTCACGTGTGATATGAATAAATCTTTTTTTCGGTACCGGTACTAGTTTTATTTTGTTGCATTTATCTTAAAGGCCGGTCCGTGAAAATATTGTCGGGCATAAACCGGTCCGTGGCGCAAAAAATGTTGGAGACCGCTGATTTAGATCATCCTGAAATATACGGATCTCCTGCTCTCCAGAGGATGAACTCTAAAGATTTGAATTACCCCTGGACTTTGCTGTCTATCGCCTCCCTCAGGACAAACCCATCTTAATGTTTCTTCTGACCTCCCAAACACTTGTATTTTCCTGAAGTCATTTGAATGCAGCATCTCCTTTGAGTTAGAAATAAAGGTCTTTATCAAAGGGTGGAGTTGGTGCCATTTTCACCACAAGCTCCACCCCTTTTCCCTCTACGATGGAAGAACTTCCTCAGACGTCCTTGAACTGCTCACCGCCTGCTGCTGGTTGTGTTTCCCCATTTTGTTCTCCGGACTGATAGTGAGGGCGGAGTCAGAATCTAGGTGGTGTATGAGGGTGGGGTTAGGAGAGCAGTGAGCATCATGGGCGGAGTTAGGAACTGGGTTGGGGTGTGTTTCTGGGACCGGGTCTGAACGAACTTCTGTCCTATCGCATGGTTCCTGCTGTGTTTGTGTCTCTACTGTAAGCTCCACCCCTGCCCCCTCTACATTGCCCATAAACCCAGCGCACCCTGAGCAACTCCTGCTGTGCTGTGGCCCCTCCTCCATATTTATGACCCCTCTCTTGAGGTACCCTCTGGGCCGCGTCCGCCTGTCTCTGCGGCTAACATTGGTACGCCCGTTTCGGTGGCCCTGATTGGTTCTGTCGCTCTGGCTCTGGATCCGTTGAGCCCTCTGCAGGGCCATGGCAGCCAGGTCTGAGTGCGATGATGTGCTGTCGATCAACCTCCTGCCCAGAGCGAGTGGGCGGACGGGCAGTGCCAGCCTCAGCCTGAGCCAGAAGCGAGAGCGCCGCGGTTCAGATCGGGTTCCTCGCCATGTGACGGTGGTGATGGTGGCCTGACGGAGCTGAGGGACCTCCACGCAGGCCAGTTTGCTGACTGAGCGGTAAACCACAGCGATAATAGAGGCTCGGAGACTATTCTCGAGGTACAGACCGAGACGACACTCCAGGAGACTGAAGCTCTTTTCTGCCAGGAAGTTTGGGCTGAGAACCAAGAGGAGGCGGCGGCTCCGCTGCATTGACTGCAGGATGGCCTCTGATAGGTCTGACAGGGGACAGACAAAAAGACTCAAGGACTGCAGCTCAAGGTTCAGCTTACATCCACACGTACACGGGTACTTTTAGCTCTGCCACGAAGGAGACGTGGCAACTTTAGTTTGTCTGATCGTTCCAGAGTTACTGAAAATGTTACGGATAGATCTGCATAAACATTTCACCATAACATTAAAGGGATTCTTCACTTGAGATATGTCAATGTTGGACATTTAGTTGCAAATCTTCATGAAGACACATCAAACTGGGAGACATTGTCTTTATGTTCTCCACAAAATATCAGATATCAGGGGCTTCATTCATTCATGGTGTGGAGGGAAGCTACGACCGAGGCATAGTTTTATTTTTGTGTGTGTGATTCTGAAAATGGAAGACATCAAATAAAAAACACTGACATGAATAATGATGGTGAAAGGAAAAGACTTTTATACCAAAAAACAGAAATAAAATAACCACAGTTCACAGCGTGACAAAGTGCAGGATGCACTTTGTCATTCTGAAATATCAAATATAAAGTGGAAAATAAAGAAAGTGCACAGTAATTAACAAACAAATAACAGGTTACTCAATGCTGATATCTAAAACCTGCAGTGCATGAAGCATGAATCCATACTTGGTTTTTCTTGTGTTGTTTAGCAGGTACGATAACTCCTCTATGCAGATGACACCCAGGTTTACCTCTCTGCTGGCGTCTGTGCAAAAACTCCTCAACGTCACAACTATCCAAGCGATGTCACATGTGTGCACGCACAAATCACACAGGTAACCGTACCCACCAGTCTTTAAGAAAATGTGGGTGTTCCCTGACTGGTTCCTGGAGGTTGCTGTTACTGGGTGAAACTGGTTGTACCAAAGACCTTGGATGCTAACAGATTGCTGTAGCTGCACCTACGTTGGATGAAAGTGTCCGATTTGTCTGAAAACACTGTCAACTACTGAGCGGTAATGAAATCACTTGTTGCCATGTTTGCCTTCAAAGTAAAAGTTGTACTTTTTGAGTGGATTTCAGTTCTAAGGCAGAACTTTGTCTTTGAAGGCAAACTATTCATTTCCGGTTTGTGTCGCACTTTAAGTTTTACGACTGTCTGGTGGTTATTTAGTGGGTATTTTCAGATAAGTCAGTATCTTTCATACACACTACAGGTGATTGTGTAGTGACCTGCTCATTAGGCAGGTGTTGTGCTCTTTGTAACCAATTAAAATGACGACTACATTCAGCTACAGAGGACATACAGATATATAAATGGAAATGCTCCCCGTCTGTGGCACATGTGATGTGTTAGCATCCATTGTATGGATTTGAATAAATTTTGTATAGATGGTCATGGCCCCCCCCCTCCCCGAGGATGACTCTTACCCACTTTGTTATCCTGACACCTCTCCACGAGTCCTACCAACAGGTGACCTTTGGTTTTTAACAGATATGTAGAAAAAAAACGATAGAACCCATATGAACCTAACACTGAATGCTAACATGATACAGATATAGGACTTGATTTTAATCCACCTCTATAGTCTATTAGTGTGTTAACTGTGTGTTATGATTTGATTAACATGTGTTTAAGGCTATTTTGTGCATGTTTGCACAAAACACTGTAAAGTAAAACCAGACCTCTTTTATAAAGCACCAGTTTAGAAAACACAAAAGTTTTTAACTCTGGACAAACAAAAAAAATGAAATACATAAATGTGATAATGACACATGTGATAATGAGTGGATACTGTAGATGATGAAATGGCAGCTAATATCAAAGTTAAAATAAAATGAGTGAAATTGAAAACCTGTAAAACAAACACTTCTATCGAAGCATCTGCATCGTCCTCCTCCCGCTCTTGAGGGCGACCAGCTTTAACGGCATCGTGACTTCAGCTCCAGGACTGACAACACAGACTTCCTGTTGTAATGAACACTGCAGCCTCTAGGGGCGCTTTCAGCATTTTAACTAACGAACTAACCCTTTAAAAATGTTAGTCTGAAGCTCGTTTTTAGCCATGCTAGCAGCTTTGCAGTAAGGACGGTAACATCCACGCTTGAACGTTGATGTTCAATGAACCACTTCAAACAATCACGGTTTCCACAAAGATGAACTCCTTTCCCCAAAGCACGATTAATTGGTCCTTCGAGAGCCGGAGCCCTGGAGTCGACATTCACCGAGGGGAGAAGAGACACGCTGAAAGACTGACGTCAGTCAGGAAGTTCCTGTAGTAAAGTCCCGAGATGCTAAGCAACGCCAAGTAAGTTGGAGAGTGACTCTATAATCGCAACTGGGTTTGTCTCCCGAAGCTGGGTTTGTGTCCCGCAACTGGGTTTGTGTCCCGAGAAATCGCCCTGGGTTTGTGTCCCGAGTGTCCCTTCATTGGGTTTTGTCGCGCGACTGGGTTAGGGTCCCGAAAGATTGGGTCGGTGTCCCGAGTGTAACGGTGAGAGTTCGAAGTAGGCCTAATTTGTGTTGTTGTTGTTGTCATATGCGTTTGTGTGAATGCTGCGGAGCAGGTGTGGTCTGTGACACGGTTGTTGTTGTTATCATAGGTTCCCGAGCAAGTAAGACTGCATCACAGGGAGACAACGCATTCATGCAAGAATTCACTCCCAGCAGCGTGAGATATTCATATTCTAATACAAAACTGTGATTTTGAGGGTAAATTGGTTGCTGTAAAATGTTTAGATTCAAGTCTTAGAAATTTTCAGAAAAAAAAACCCGCCTTGAAGAGTGTGTGGAGAAGGCCAGCCCACATCAGCAGCAGTTAAGATATGCTCTGGTGAATGGCTTTCCCCCACCCCTTGCTGACACAAAATGCTTAGATTATTCTTTGGCTTGCCCTGATCAACAACAGCCTGTGCTCCAGACCTTAGATTTAATTGAGGTGGATAGTTGTTAAAAGTAATCTACATTAAGCTTGTGGTTGCTCAAATTCAGTACAATGACATATGAGATGAAGTAAAATAGGTAAATATTTAAACTAATGATGTGCATAGAGGCACTTGACCTGTGTGAAAGACTGTCGTCTTATTATGAGCCATTGTTGAGATATAGAGCACACCTGTGAAAACAACTAATATGCTGAACCCTGTATGAAACATCTAAAAGTACATGATGGAGAAGCTGAATTGAATATGAAAGTGCACGTCTTTGCCACTGTGGGGCAAAGCACGCAACCACTGTGTGAGGTTGCGTTGTGGTCTCTTCTGAGCTGATGAGCAAGCTACACATTATCAGATCGAGAGCTGGCTGAGAACTCATCAAAGAGAGGGAAACAGAACTATGATAACTGTGATAACTGGAGTGTGCAGCGTTTCTGTGAGTTCAGCTTCTTCTTTCAGATGTGCAGCAGTTTTTCTGCATCTTGACTCATGTGTGTAGAGCGTTCATAGCATCAGCATCATGATTCTATGAAAAGCACATGAACCAGAAGCTATGGTGGTGATGACAGCAGTTTCCTATGAACATCACCTAATGCTGTGCCACTGCACTGTGCATATGATGACACTCTGAAGACTGCTGGGATCATAACAGCAGTAAGATAACTGGACCCAGCACCCTTTCCACAGAGGGGTTTTTCTGCAGAGCGTGGACAGTGGAGGAGTCATAAGTACCCCCCTCGCAGGACGAAGGCCTGAAGTGAGGTGATGGGGGTTGGTAGAGGCCATAAAACTAGAGTGCTGAAGAGGTCTGCAGCTTTCATGATAGCTGAGACCCATGTTGACAAACAACAAAACCAACTGGTATGTTTGAATGCTTATTCTACTCTGGTCCTATGGACAGTGATGGAAACAACTGGAAGAGACATTCATGACGCCCTGCAGAACTCAAACCACTCTGCATAGATGATGGGTGATCACAGCAAAGCTGGGATGTTTTTGAAAATGTTACTTTCTTATTTTAACTATTAAATTAACAATTCATTTGTTTGCTCGTAGGATGCAGTTTGCCATTGGATGAGATCAATGAGGAATGGGATAACTGCTAATACATTTGTCAAACTGTGTACGGTTACAGTAATTTAGGGTGATTGACATATGCTGTGTATAAAAATGTTTGCATTGAAACTGTCAAACATGAGGTGATCATAACTTTTCTAGCATAAAGGTCAAAAAGGGGGGAATGTTAGGTTTTGTATTGTTGATTGTCATTTATGCTTAGAAATATCTACTTATATATGCTTAGAGTTTTATAATTAGTTGTAGATTGGTAGAGGTTTGAGCCTTAATAGTCTGCAAACTTTGTGTGCACACCTACATCCTGGGAGCATGGGAGAGGTCGTACCTTGTCTTATTGTTACATGGTAGGATAAACGTGGCTGTATCTGTTTTAGGCTAAGTGCCTTTTGTTTAGATGAACTGCTGGACTTCCAGACCAGCAGGTTTAGGGAAGTTATTTATGGGGTCACACACTGACCACACACACACACACACACACACACACACACACACACACACACACACACACACACACACACACACACACACACGGTACTCTTTGTTTGTATGTAGAGGTCATATGTTAATGAACCTATGCATATTCATGTAACCTCAATAAAAGAGCAGTGTTACGGGGGAGCGGACGAGAGCAACTGGGGTCAAGCGAAGGAATGGCGTTTGTCCGGTCTCTCCCGTGCACGAGAAACATGAAGAACTTTGTCTACTTCGTGTCTTGCTTGCTGTGTAATTATATTGTCTTCAACGTTCCAGCGAATAGGTTCAAGCTACAAACCTGTCAGGGAGATTTACATTTTCCTTTTTAAATATCTGCACAGCTGTTAGATGATTAGTGTGAAATATGGCTCGCACATACATGGACGTCTGTCCTCTGAGCTGCACGTGCTGGGCTCGACCTGCACCGACGGTGTCGAGCAGCCAATCCTCTGTTCTCAGCTAGATGTAAGAAGTTATTCCGTTTTTTTCTACCTTACGTTTTTGTAAAATTCATAGTTCATTCCAACCGTATTTTTTAACCGTTTTTAAATTACTTGAACTATTTTGTTCCATTTGGGAGGTTTTGGTTATTGTGCAGCCTGTTGGTCAATGATTATATAGTTCATAGAAATAAACTTGACTACTGTACTCACATGGTGTTCTATGTCAACCACAGTCAAGAGTAAACTGTTATATTTAAGCACCAAGAGCTACGCAGCTATGTTTAGGCATAAAGAACTTGGTCGGCTTCAGCAAATATTGTGGTTTTGGGTTAAAAATGCGACGGCCACATTTAAAACTGAAACTTTGTCCAAAACAAGTCACACTATGACATCGCGTGTCGCTGCTCAGAGGCCAAAGGAAACCGTGCGGGTATCTGTAAGTGGTTTTGGCCAAACATCACCTGAAGAGGAAACAAGGTGGAGCACAGTCTCATTAACCCAGGACGCTGAAACGTGCCATTTGTTCATAATGCGACACTGATAAAAACATTAGCTTGTTGATGGGAAATGTTTTCTGGTGTAAATACTGACAGAGCTGCTAGCATGGCTGTGGACTTTTTCATATCCTTAAAGGGAAAATGAAACTTTGTTCCATAAAATGAATAAATCTGAGTCAGTCCTGGTCAAAAGCATGACTCTCATTCAGAGAAACCACGAGCCTTCCCCAGGCTGAGCTCCATCAGCTGTAACTGTTCTCAGAGAGCTGCTGCTACGCTGCAGAATTCAGGACTTTCTGCGGGTCTTTGACGGTGTTGCTGATCAGCCCCGTTTGGGAGTTTGTACTGTTCTGACTGTGAAGCCTCATCAGCGCCACCTCCTTACTGCTCTCTTCTTCGTCCTCCCCTCGGCTGCTAACCCTCCTCACGGGCAACTCCACCCTCAGCCTCTTCCAGAAGCGTGACGACAGCTCTCTGGACTTGTCCCCCTGCCATCGGACCAGCGCCAGAGCCACCCGGGCCCGCCTCAGCTCCCTGACCCAGCCCTTCCTCCGGACCGGCTTGTACTGGACCAGGATCACCCGCAGGTGCCCAGCTAGCGCCATAGTGTCAATGCCGGCCTTAAGCTCCAGCAGAGCCTGGGAGCCCTGCGAGGCGTAGCCGGGACTGACGACCACCAGGAGGCGCCTGCTGCGAGCCACGAAACTCAGAGTCTCATCTGTGATGGCTGCAGGGAGAGAGGGATAATGAAGGATGGACGGATGAAAGGATGGATGGATGACGTGTGTTTTGGTTCACCTGTTCAGTGTGTGTGTGTGGTGTGTGTGACAGCACACGTGAGTACTCACTCCCGCCTGGCAGGCTGTCTCGGTCGAAGATGCACACCGAGTACCCGAGCTCGTTCTCCAGGACTCTGCGCAGCGTCAACAGAACAAACTGCTCCTCCTCACTGTTCCTCGCATACGAAATGTACACGTCGAACTCCTTATCATCTGAACACACGCACACGCACACACACACACACACACACACTCCATTACAGAGGGGAAACTTCTGAGCTTCAGTCGTCAGGAAGTCAGGACGTAAATATCACCCACACATGTCGAGTCAGCGAGATAAAAGTGAGTGGAAACTGATCTGATAAAGCGCCTCCTCCTCCTCCTTCTTCTTCTTCATTCTCTACAAAACTAAACTGAACAGTCTCACTCAAGGTTTTGGACTTTTCAAATATGCTGCATGTTTCAGTGAATCGCTGCTCTCCACGTCTGTTCCCATTTTTCCACATGACATGAAAACGTCCCTGCACACACTGCTCAGACGTCCTGTGTGACATTTCTGGTATGCACAAGTTTCATTTGCAGATAAGATACAATCTTTTTCTACCACGACATGTGAAAACTGTCAAATTTTGCCTCCGATCGAGATAAAGCGAGGGGATTTTTCTGTGAGAAGCTGACCGAGTGTCCTCGAACGCAAACATGTAGCTCTGGAGTGATTTTAGGGTCACAAACGTTCTCCTTTAATAAACTAAATGCTGCAAGCGCAGCCAGGCAGCGCGACTCGTAGAGAAGAAATTTAGTGTCAGGGCATAAAAAGTGAAGTGACACTGCAGATATTTCAGTTACCTGGCCAAAAACAAGGCTGTAGCTTTATTACCTCGTGTTTTACACCCCGAATATGCAGAATCATAATCGCACAAAAAGGCGATAAAAATGGTGCGTCTGAGGGTTTATCTGACTGCGGGTCATAAAGGGAACGGGCGAGCAGGTGGAGGGAGCTGGGGGCGGGGTCTCACCTGTGTGCCGCTCGTCTGTGCCAAACCAGGAGCGATAGAGCAGCAGCAGCTCCAGCCAGAAGACGTGATAAACCACGAAGAGGATCAGCATGAGGAGCAGAGTGACGCCGAGGCCGCAGCCCAGCTCCACGGTGGGCAGCGACACTGCAACACAAACACACCTGAGGCCTCAGTGACGGCTAAGCCACGCCCCCACGGACAGAAAACAACACAGGGCAGGGGGTCTTCATCATTTCATTGTAACAAACCTGTAAGAAATGGAACGACATCTGTGCTTTTGATGCTTTCTATCTAACGCTGCTCGAGCTCAAGAGCGCCCCCTGTGGGAGTCCACAGTGGGAGTTCTACATTACGCTGGACGTTATCTATGGTTTTGTCATCGACACCTTGGTCTACTAAAGACGTCACAGGTGTTGGGTGGGGATCACCCAGGACCATAATTCCCAAATCGAACTTCCTGTTTGTTCCCTGAGACCTGAAGCTCATCTGGAAAGTGTTTACTGAGCTTGAGTTTCAGATGCATGACGAGCCTTTAATGTGAAACATCCACACGGCGTGAGCAGCGCTTCCTCACCTTCCTCCTCCAGCTGAGCTCTGCGGGTATCGAAGCCTCGCTCGTTCTTCACGGAGCAGTAAAACTCTCGCTTCAGGTCTTTGGACTGGAAGTCCTGGATCACGAGGATGTTCTCGATAGTCAGGTCCCTGAAGTGGTCTCTCACCACCCTCAAAGCACAAAAAGAAGTGACATTTCAAAATAAAAGCATGCTTTCTGCAGGAATTTACTCTCCGCTGCTTTCGTCTGATAGTTCGAGTTGTTTTAAATATGCTGTGCTGCTGATGTCTCGCAGCCTAGTATATATATCAATAAAGTAGTGTTTCAAGTTTGTTACATTTAAACAGCTCCTTTCACATTATAAGCACTGAGGCTACAGACACACTTTACACATTTTATCTTGTTTTTGTAAAACACTCTTTGAGTTGAACTTTAATTCACTATTTTGAGCTTTTTACTGAAAGGTTTGGAGTTAATTCCAACGGTGCAAAAATAGGAGATGCTGATGAAAGTGAAGGAGGCGTCATTTAAAATGAAAAACCCAAATAAAAGCAAAAACCTTAGCAGTGGTCAGCGCTCTTATCATCAAGTTTATTTGAAGATGTGACTTTATAACAAGCGCCCGTGCAGAGCGGCCGCTGGCGCACGCGCTCTGTTCGCACCTGTTAATTTGTGTGAATCGATCAGGAAGTTTGTCCAGCGTCTTCCCATCAACTGTCCACCAGATCTCCCGCCACGGTTTGTCCAGGACGAACGGAAGCTGACCTCTGCACACCAGACGCACCTCGGTGCCTGAAGAGACAGAAGGATATTCATTTCAGTGCAGGATGAAGGTAAAGTGTTTCCTGCTGCAGGCGTGGATGTTCACGTTAAACAGTTCACTCCACTCGTGGATCTGCATGATGCCATAGAGTGGGAATATCCTAATGTGGTCGTTTTGAACTGCGACTCGCGCAAAGCTGCACGTGGAGCTGGAAATGAGCGGCACACGTCCAACTTGGTGACGGACATGACTCAAAGTGATTTTAGTGTATTCTCTGGATTCATTTCTGTTGAATATTTGCGGTTCATTAAACGATCCGTGCAGAACACATGTTCCCGAGCGTGTTTTTATATCTCGATGTTTCTTTGCTGCACAGCTTCATAAATGCAGTAATTCGGTCTAATTAACGACCCGTTCAAACTTTTTGGAGTCGCAGTGTTTGCAGCTTTGGAAAACGCAGCTGCAGTTTCATGACTTTATTTTCCTTTCACAGACAATGACGCTGATATTGAAGTCTTAAACTGCTGCTGATGACGGCGCTGCGGCAGTCGTTTCCTTCAGACATTTATCAGCCTGCTGGCTGCAGTCCTGCTCGCCTCCATCAGCACCGACTCACACTGTGTGTGCATGTCGCGTGCGTTGATGGAGCGTGTGCACGCCGTTAGCAGCTTGTTCTGTTTTATGAGACGTTCTCCCGCAGCTTCCACTAATTCTGAGCGGACGATTAACTTTGTGAATGTCGAGTCTCAGAGAGCCAGTTTGAATGAAGCTGCTGGCAGACGAAGTGCCGCCCGTCACGTCCTCAGAGTCCAGCTGCAGGTGGAAGAACTTCCTCCACAGAGCCACACGACTCTTCCATCAACTGCTGATGTTGTCCATGCACATCTGGACAAATCAGCCTGGTTAGATTCACCCCTGTCCCCGTCCTCTGTGTTAATGAGAGACGTGGCGTCTGTGCAGACCTTTGTGTTCATCAGTGTGAGCAGGACTGAAGGCTGCTGTAGATCAACCTCATTACACTCAAAATGTTCTTAATGGGTTCAAAGATATCTGTGCAGCACGTTTTATTCAAGCAGGATTTATGTTCCTGCTGTGAAGAAGTCACAGGACAGCCAATCACATCAAGTTATTTATTTAACATGTGAGCTCTGTTGGTTTTGGTTTTTCTGTTCTTTCAATTTTTTATTCGTCTGCACGTTTTCCATTTTGACCAATCGTTTCTGATCAATAACAAATTAACACTATCGCTCCGTCAACAGCGACCTCCGGCTGTCATCTGCACCGATCAATGCGTCTGCTGCCTCGCATACAAACAGGGTCTCCACAATACACGACTGCAGCAGCTCAGGGTGAACGACGACACAAAGAAAACCCTTAAAAACTTGATTTTTCCTTCCGGTCCTCATCATGACACATTCCAGCCAACAGACATTTTCTCTCGTTCAGGGTCTGCCCCGGGGTCTCCTCCACACTGTTCCCAAAGGAACGGGCACTCCAGCCTGTTCCTGATGGGAACCTGGTCTCAGACTGAGAGGTGCTGAAGCTGGAGGTCATCGCTCCGCAGAGCCAGAAAGACCATGAGGCCACTGAACCCACAGCCCACCAGGACTCTGAATTAGTGCCAGCAATATGAACCAAACAATGGGCCCCAAGGTAAAGCCCAAGGCACGTTTGACCGGCATCTCCAAGTCACGGCAGGGACGGTCAAATGCTCATGAAGTTTATGCAAATCTTTAAATCTACACATAGGAGCGTTTAGCACGTCCTCGAGGCCTCTGAGCTGTAAAGCTGCAGTACAAACAGGAGAAACGTGCAAAGACAAAGACGACTGAACAGCGCTCGGGGGGTTTGTTCACGTACCTGTTTTGACTGTGAAAATCTGGTCATGTGTGGGGTTCATGATGCTGGGCTCTTTGGGCAGCGAGAGGGGCACTGAGAGTAAATGAGAGCACCGGTTACCTGCACAGTTACTGCCTGTAATCTCTGTATGCGAGTTACCAGAAACGGTGTCTCACAGATGGCCGTGACGTTGATGCTCCTGGTGAAGTTGAGTGTTTGGTTCCTCCTCTGGTACTGGACTCTGCAGTAATATAAACCCTGATACTGTTCCATCATGAGGTGAACCTGCAGACTGTTTCCTTTCTGCTCCCTGTCGCTGTCCCAGAACGGATACCAGTCGCACACCTGAGAACGGCGAGATTCACACACTTTAGTTTCATCCAGCCCATCCAGACCCGATCTGCAGACGATATCCTGCAGCTCCGCTCGGCTTTACAGCGTGTTTCAGGTCAGCTGTTTGCTTTACTGACTCGTTGACAGAAGGATTAATGAACAGAGCTGCCACGTTTAAGAGAGGAAAAGCACGAATACCACACTGAACATATTCTGTTAATTGAAAGAAGAAGTAAAACTGTTATTGCAGAAACACAGGCATCCCATCGTACGAGGAAGAGAAAAAAACATTTGTGAGAGAAAAAAGATTAATCAGCTATAACGGTGCTGATACGTCTGTGGTTTACTCAGTCATTAGTATCACAAGGTGTATAACGAAACCAGGGAGACTTCTTTACAAAACACATTCATTTCTAGTTAAACATAAAGTACTTCATTGAAGGGATTCCATAAGGCTCAATATTGGTCCCACTGCTATTTTCAAAATATGGAAAATGACTTTATACAAAGTTAGTTGAATTCTAATAAATATGTTTCTATATCATTAATATGTCATCATTTCACCTCTGCCCCTGAAACAGTGCCTTGATTTTCTTTAAAATAATATATAATAAGTGAAGAAATGTTCTATCGTAGAAAAACATCAACATCAGTCAGAGTAACTAAAGAAAGGTAAAGATAATGTACAGCCATTAGAAAAGTTGCTGACTGGAAATAAAACAGAGCAGCCCAGTAACCATGATTCAAGAGAGCGCCAACATACAGCGACCAGAACAAACCAATAAATCCGTTACACTGAAGGCTGATTGGAGATGAACTCAAACGACAGATCGTGTCAGAAGGTGGACGTCGTCCAGCTGCGGCGACTTCGCTTGGTTAAGTCGCTACTCGCAGAACAGACATCGATATGTTTGGTATTTGATTCAGTTTTGAGTTTGTGTTGGGGCCCAATGTTGTGTTCAAAACAATAAAAATGTTTTTATTTGCAGAAACATTAAAGATATACTCGATTACTTTTGATCTACTGACATTTAAGAAAATGTCAATTCAATAAAGAACCGAGTGTCTAAAAGGATTTTAATTTGGTGTCATACAGAGAAAGCACTCAGAGGCTGAAGGACCAGGCTTTATGTCAGAGACCAGCATGATTTTAATGTGATTCTGAGTATCTGAATGCAACAGAATCAAAGACTGCAGATAAAACAGGACAGAGGTTAACAGCAGTGCTGAAAACTTACCGGGTGCGCCACAAAGTACCATTGGACCTTTGGTGCGCTCTCTGACATCTTGGTGGCGTCCTGCAGGTCTGGACAGTCTAACGTCTTCCCCTCCTGTAAAGGGATCAAGTCCTCAATCGGTGCCACGGCAACCGGAAGCGCACACTTAACAACGTCGTCCGGCCGCAACACTTTGAGGCGGATGGCGATCTTACTGCAGGAGGACTTGTTACTGCAAGTCAGAGACGGGAGATGTCAGCAAGCAGGAACCCATCCAGAGCATCTGCACATTTCAGCTCCGGCCAAACATTCAGATTTTTATTGGGGGGGGGGGGCAGTATGGAGATTATGTAGGGAAGTGAGGAGAGTGAATGACACACAGGAAACAGTCTGGGGTGGACTCCAACCCAGGCGCCAGCTCAGGAAGGCGCACGATGCTCACGCCTTTCCCACGATGCTGCATCAGCTCTTCTAAAAGTTTCGGGGAACTGACGGCATTCAGAAGCGGCGTTCAGCCGAAACATGACAAAGTGGAGCAGAGCAAACCACAAACCCACAGAACGCGAACACAGGCTGTGATTTTGGGTCATCGCTGGTCTCGGCATCATCAGCACAACAGAAAGAAGCTGGTTGACTCTCTGCTTCATCTCTAAAACTATTGAGCCTCTTATGTTATCACAGGGTTGTGATTCAGATCAAAGATTCTAAACATCACCAACAAACTGATTATTATCTTATCATATGAACAGTCGTGCGCACGCTAGCCCAGCTGTGCTGTTTTACTCTCGAAACCAAACGTCAGGAACTTACAGGCTACAAATACGTGAACTCAGAGGCTCGTGAGAACTTGAGTTTTGACCTCTGAAACATGTGGATGCTATTCCTGCATCTGTGTCTGCACGGCTTTGTGCATGTGCCAAATAATTCTCTGAAGCCGGTAAGACAGAGGAAACAGGAAGTGACCTGACCACACAGGAACGCAGAACTAGATCACCTTGTTCTTTGAGGTCTGCTGCAGTATTGGTACTGAAAGCAGCTCTGGCAGCACTCGTACCACAGACGGCAGCAGCCTCATGACGGACGGACCGGCAGTGAAGTAAACGACGACATCAGAAGAAATACGTTTGTGTTTGTAGCAAATATGAAAATTAAAATACAGACGTCGGTTTTTTGTCTTCATTAGTCACAAAATAACTGATGTGAGCTTAACTGGTTGTGGCTCAGACGACTTACAGGCAGAGCTGTAATGCCTGTCTGGCTGGGCCTGATCTCCATGAAATGTGTGCTGTGCGTATGTGTGTGCATTCATGTCTTTGTGGGGACCAAAAATTGGAAGTTCAGTGTACTTGTGGGGACCAACGTTTGAAGGCATGTCTGAGACTCAAAATGTGGTTTTAGTGTCAGGGTTACAGTCGGGTTATGTCAATTAAAAGTCCCCACAAGATATGAATCCCCGACGTGTGTGTGTGTGTGTGTGTGTGTGTGTGTGTGTGTGTGTGTGTGTGTGTGTGTGTGTGTGTGTGTGAGAGAGTCTTATTCATGTGCTGAGATAATCTGCCCAGTTCAGATTTATTACGGCCGACTCCTCCAAGTCCCCAAAAACGTTCAGATGGAGCTGAAGGAAACCCCGCCCGTCCTCAGTGACTCGTTGCTAACACGGCGAGCTGTTTGCTCGCCGTGTTAGCGGACGAGTGTACGCCGTGTGCAGAGTGCAGCGGGTTCGAGCCCTCCTCTCTCTCTCCTGTCTGTCTAATAAAAATTCCACGAACAATCATCTTTAAAAACAAAGCGTGACTGTTGTGCACGGCCGTCTAAGTTTTCATGTTTTTTTCAGTATCATTAGAAATGAATGAATCTTGTTTTGGACGCGCTCATTGGCTTATTATATTTTTATATTATTTTGTTTGTGTTTTCTAATAAATACAAAACACAATAGCGACGCAGAGACCAAACAACCAGAAACACAACAACATTATTATTGAAATTAAAAAAGGAAAAGCTTTATATAAAGGTAGTCAAAGCGTCCTCTGAGCGCCGGCTCATCGTTTAAAACGCTTCTTCATCGGTTTGTGTTTCAAGGTGCTCGATGAGCTCACCATCAGCCTGCTGCTGTTGCTCCATCTGATTAACGTGTGATCTCCACACCGTCCAAATGCTTCACGCTTAAAACTCTAACTCCTATAACTAGTTCACATTCTCATTCTTCTGGATTTCAGAATAAAAGACTTATTTATAAATATGTTCCCGTGCGTTGCATGGTCAGGTGACTCGTGAGGTCGAGTAACGCTGATCTGCTTCCTGTTCCCATCACTCGAAATGAATACGAGGCAAATTCAAACGTGAACACTTTTAGTAAAACGGGGCAGGTGACACTTTACTACATCACGGGATCATCACTTTGGCACAGATTGACCCTCGTAGACCGATCTCGCTCCATCGTCCCGAGGCTTGCCCGGACCCTCCTCATCCCCTCGGGACCTGATCCTGTTTGCTGACTGTTACTTGGAGGTTTGGAGCGAGTCCAGCTGACAGGACTTATCCGTCGAGCTGAGCGGCACATTTAAGATGCTCTCACAGCCACTTTGGAAGATTAAGTGTGGAGCGGCCAAGATGGAGGATCGAAGCTAAGAGACCGGCTTGTTGCATCTGACTGATCTACAGGCTGATGACCGGGCTGGACCGGCCGTGTTGGACCATCAGCCGGCTGGAGTCGCTAAAATCGAGGCCTATCCGCGAGACGAGTCTGAAGACTCTGTCAGAATTTATATTAATTGGAGAACAGAGAGGTCAGCTGCCCGCTCAGAGCTGTGGCTGCAGTGAAATTAAATATAATGTGGTCACTGAATGCTGTTGGAGATGGAGGCCCTCTGTCACCCCTCGCCTTACAGCGGCAGTGGAAGTGGGTGTGGCCAAGGCTGAATTGTTAATCATTTACACCTGAGGATAAAGGTGTGCCGGAGGCTGGCTCGGTGAAGCTGCTTTGTAGCACTTTTAAAGCAGTTTGAAATTAAAAACAGCATTTCTGGTCGTAACAGAAGGATTACATACTGGTCGCAGTGTGGCTGGTATTGAACTCAGAGGGGGAAGGACCAGTATAAAACCAGTATTTGTAATAAAACCTCGAGGTTCTGACGCTCTGGGCCGTTGACAGGTGAAAACATTAAACAATAACAGGCTCTGAAGGTTAAAACATCCTGAGGAAACAAATTATGAACAGAAAAGAGGAGGTCGTGTTTAAAGAGGCTCAGTGAGGAACCAGGAATCCTCCACGTCCAGATGAACAGAATCAACCTTTTGGGATTTACTTACCTGGATGATTGAGCGTGCTCAAAGACAAATGTTTGATATATTTGCAACATGCGCTTCGGTTCAGACAAAAACTTTCCCAGCAGCCCCGGCGTCTTACCGCAGCATGCAGATGTACTGGCCGGTGTCGGCGGCGGCGGCCGGCTGCAGAAACAGTCTCTCTCTGTCTTTGCTGAGCCGCGAGCTGCAGAGCAGGATGACATCACCAATGAGTGAACGTAAATCAGACACGACTCAATTAGAACAACATTAGAACAAAGTCGGCGAGGCGGATCGAGCCGCCTCCCAAACACCATACGTCCTCTCTGGAAAGGAAATCGTTACAGCCCACTTCATCATTCAGCTCCTCTCAAAGTGTCTCAATTAGACACAACCCCCCCATCTGCTTTAAACTCAACCAGGCTCATCTGTAATCGATCACAAACACATCGGTTGTTTATTCCCTCTGTTATTCTCCAGACAACATAAAGTTTATATAGAAATAAACCTAAAACCTTGAACTGGAGCAGTGGAAACCTGCAGGGCAGAAAAAGTGAAGCCGGTTTTGGTCCTTTGGCTTCAGCTTCCTTCTAAACTTGGTCGATCGTGGCTCAAGAGTTGGGAGTTCGCCTTGTAATCGGAAGGTTGCCGGTTCGAGCCCTGGCTTGGACAGTCTCGGTCGTTGTGTCCTTGGGCAAGACACTTCACCCGTTGCCTACTGGTGGTGGTCAGAGGGCCCGGTGGCGCCAGTGTCCGGCAGCCTTGCCTCTGTCAGTGCGCCCCAGGGTGGCTGTGGCTACAACGTAGCTGCCATCACCAGTGTGTGAATGTGTGCGTGTGGATGGGTGGATGCTTGTGTATAGTGTAAAGCGCTTCGGGGTCCTTAGGACCAAGTAAAACCAAGTAAAAGCACTATACAAATACAGACCATTTAAACTTCCCCTGAAAATGACGCCGACGCGTTAATGGGGGTTACCTGTACGTGATTGGCTGCTCCAGGTCGTGGCCCTCGGGGAGGCGGTACCAGAAGAGGTTGTGCCCGGCGCTCTGGGTGGAGGTGTAGTTGTAGACGGAGGGATGAGAGAAAAGAGGACAGGAGAGCCAACCGACCTCGCCCTCCACTACAGAGACCGCCCCCTCGCTGGACTCGCCCCAGTCGTAGCACATGGGCTCTGAGAGGAACATTAAAGGAACAGTTCAACCAAAGCAAGTCCTCGGCGTGCAGATCACACCGAGAACGAGCCAAACATTCAACGGATGAACTTTTTTTATCAGAAACTGATGAGTGAACAGGAAGAGGAGTTTGTGGGGGTTCTCCCTCTCTGGATCAGGATGCTGGTCTGGCTCTGATTTTTCTGTGCGAATTAAACAGCGCTTAGTGGATGTCATCGTTAACTGGCCTTGTTAAAGGACGCGTCCGCCTCATTAAAGGATTAAAGCGCAGAGGGCAGCTGCTGCACTGCTGAAATTAAACTGCTTGCAGCGGTTATTAAATTTGGTGCAGAAAGCTGCACAGAGCGAAGGACAAAGAGCCGTGCGCGTGAACAGATGGAGGCACAGATTTCTGACCCCGACCTCCAGGCTCAGAATATCCCAGCGTCTAGCTGGGAAACACAGACATCAGCATCTGGCACACAGACAGACACCCGGCACAGATGATCATGACTGCTGCCTCACATGTCCACAGCCAACTGAGACCTTTTTTACTTCTTTAAAGTTAGTGTGGGAACCTGATTATGCAACACAGAAAACATTTGTTGTGGCTTTTTAGCCTCTCGTATGTTTGGAAAGCTGAGGAGAGAGAACAGGGCCAACAGCCTCTGCATCAGCCCCACACGGAGCTCTCTGCAGCACAGAGCGGTGCAACAGTCACGCCTCGTTTCTTTATGTTGGGCAGGAAAATTGGAAATAGGTGCAGCGATTTATTGAAACTTGGAGAAACATACACAGAAATACGGCAAAAATATGTGACTGCCTTTATTTTTCTGCTTGACCTCTGAGCAGCTCTGTCGCCTCTGCACGATGGAAACATGCAACCTAAGCTAAGGCATGCAATAAAAACGGGCTTTATTCATGTCCTTACAAAAATAGACTGACTGTGCTGTGCCTGGATGGTGTGTGTGTGTGTGTGTGTGTGTGTGTGTGTGTGTGTGTGTGTGTGTCCCCTGTGATGAAATTTTTCCTGCTGCAGAAAGCAGATGTTCTGATGATGCAGATGTTAATAACAGATGTTAATAATATGAATAAAGCCAAACGGGCCTCACTCACAGTTTTACTGGGGCGCGGAAAATAATGTTTATTTTTATTTTTTGTAAATATGAAAACAACTTCATTAATATTTTATTTATATATTATTCTAGTAATCTGGAAAAATAATCTTCCAAAGCGTTTGACTGAATGTGGACACCCCACGCCCCCCTTTACACTCAGCCCTGCCTGCTGAAGGTGATGAAGGTCTCGGGTTAAGCGAAACATCAAAACCATCTCTTTCTCTTAACCTGAGCTCGGTAACAGCTCCGCCTCTTTGCTCTCTGCCGAGTGTGTGTAGACCAATGGGTGCAGCGTGTTTAACTATGACATCATCATCTTAGTCACAGGCATGCTCTTTGATACGTTTCTACTGCGGGGCTGTTTTCAGGTGCAGATACGGGCGAAACGCTCACTGACGTCGCGAAGCTCAAAGCAAAAAATGAGCATCAGGGATTTTCTGTGATACTCTGTGAACTGGGCACTCCTACAGAAACAGACAGTAAAATATCATCAGCATAGAAATTACACGAACATCTGCTTAAGTTCCAGATTGCCGTCACTGTCTCTGCTTATGAAAATCATACAAAGGTGGAACAGGAAAAAACAGGGTGAATTTTAGCCCAGCACAGACATCCCGCCGTGCTGAATGAGGTGTCAGTAAAGCCATTAGTGCTGTAGTATTTATAGCTGATGTAATTCTCCTGCAGTGAGGATGAAACAGCTCTAACTGATGGCTGTAACTAAAAGAGAAAGTGCAAACCCTCATCCAGGATTTTTATCGTAAGCAGGACTTAAATTACCGATTGATCATCAAAATTAGACCAATTTTCCCTCAATTGATTTAATTGAGCAGCGGTCTCAGCGCTGACCCGAGGCCAATCAGTCAGTCAGATTACAAAGCACGCAGCTCGCTCTACAAGCACCTCATCTATAATGACTGAATGACTTAAATGGAGGATAAAGATGATTGCTGTTCAACACAGCATGGGATAATAATAAGGACGACTATCATCCACCACGAGGAGCAGACTCTTGTAGAATGTGCGACCCCTAAACCCACCTAAGCACAGGAAATACCCTTAAAATCACATTTAAGACCCCCCCTCACAGTCTAAACTGAAACACACACTGAAACTGTCTGAAGGTGCAAAACATTATCAGGGATCAGTGGGACCTCTGTAACCATAGAAACCAGGTAACTCATGCATTATGAGACAAATCCAACAACAGAAACTGTTTCGATTTCGTGGCTCGTCCAGCGGCTCGTCTGGGGTCCCGAGCCTCAGTTTGAGAAACTGAAGTGCAGGTGGTTTCAGGATGGTGAACACCGAGCTCTGGATTAATGGAGGCTCTGTGCCCCTCCTGTACGGAGCTGGATCGAGTGTGCGTGTTGGTAATTGACCTGTCAGGTTCTCCCGGCCGGCGTATTAGTCTTTCTATTAAAACCTTCTCCAGCATCCGTCCACCTCTTCCCGTCCTCCTCCCTCGATATCCATCCATCCATCTACACTAACGCCTCCAGCCTGATCCTACCTCTCCACACACACATCACCCATCTGTCCGTAACAAGCTGCAGCGTTTAGCTTCAGTCCCAGCGATCTGTATGAGGATAATAGGACTACAGTGATGGCGTCGCTGTGTTTGTGATGCTTCAATAATCTGGTTGAAACAGTTTAACATTGATCTGCAACTCGTGTCACAATCGAGGTTTGACTTTAGTCCTTTTATTTAATTTTGCCGTTTTCAGACGTCAGAAATAGCTTTTATTAATGAACCAATCAGGGATGTTACACATCAGGTGACATCTACATATATCAGCATCGTCCAGGTGACGTTTATTTCTTCACATCCTGCTGATGGTTTTAGTTACTCTGGAGGTC
Source organism: Rhamphochromis longiceps (assembly GCF_057381845.1). Lineage (NCBI taxonomy): Eukaryota > Metazoa > Chordata > Actinopteri > Cichliformes > Cichlidae > Rhamphochromis > Rhamphochromis longiceps. The sequence goes on along the minus strand of NC_140570.1, from coordinate 40,299,758 downwards.
TTTAAGCTACTATTACACCAAACATCTGAGCTTTTAATCATGGTTATCAGGAGTGCTTGTCAGGCCCTGTTTAGTCTCTATAAACAGATCTGCTGTGTGGGTGTGCAGGTCACCCTCAGCCGTGTGCGTGCGTCTGCAGCGTGAGCGTGGAGGGAAACTCGCGACCTTCAGGGTGAAAATTAAAATCACGTTGTTGTTTTTGAAACGGTTGATATATGGCACGTTTGAAGAGAGCAGCTTTTCCGCCCGCAGCGTCCCCTCCCCTCCTCCTCACTTTACATCCACCCACCTCCTCTACACTGACCTCCCACTGCCCACCCCTGCCTCCCCGCCACCCTCCGACAGCGTTACAAATGAGGCTCCTCGCTCAGGAACCATCCATTCGCCGTCCCACGGGGCGAGAGCTCCGGCTTTTAATTAACCTCACTTCTGCAGAGTTGCACCGCAGAAACAAGAAAGATTTTCAGTTAAGCAGACCTGAGAGACTCTTAGAGGAAAACACGGCACTCGTTTTTGTCCCTCTCAGTTCCCTTCAGCGTAGAAAGAACTCGTCGGCCTGATGGATCCAAATCCACACTTCATCCTCACTCCTGTGCCTCTACATGAGAATTACCTGAAGCTTTTAAAACCAATGTGCATTCAGATTTTTAGGTTTTCTGCTTCGCTGCTGCCGAAAGACAAAAAATGCCAACAGACTCGAGTCACTGACTCGACCCTCCGAGGAGCTCCGATCTCATCCCGCCTGTCACAGCTGTCACCTACCTGTCGGAGCGCTGGACTGACTGGCAGCAGGGGAAGTCCCGCCCATCACGGCGAGGAGGAAGACGAGGGCGGAGATGAAAGTTGCCCTGCAAAGACAAAGACTGTTAATGTTTATTTTTCAACAACCTTCAAAACAAACACAAACAACATGAAACTGCTTCAAACTTGACAAAGAAAATTTTTTTGAGTCATTCTTGTCATCATTTTTCCATAACTCCATCCATGACTTCAACTTTTTAAGTGAGTGAGAAAACCAAAGAAGGCGTTCACGTATGTGTGGTCTGAATATGTCTGAATGTCTTTATGAAATTATTTATTCCACAAAGACTCTTTTGTTACGTTGGGTTAGTGTAGCATCAGGGTTTAGAATTACAGTCCTCCGCACATACAAGGTCTTCTCTTAATGACCTTGTAGTACCATATCAGCCTATTAGAGCACTTCGCTCTCGCTCTGCAGGCCTACTTGTTGTTCCTAGAGTATTTAAAAGTAGAATGGGAGGCAGAGCCTTCAGTTTTCAGGCCCCTCTTCTGTGGAACCAGCTTCCAGTTTGGATTCAGGAGACAGACACTATCTCTACTTTCAAGATCAGGCTTCAAACTTTCCTTTTTGCTAAAGCATATAGTTAGGGCTGGACCAGGTGACCCTGAACCCTCCCTTAGTTATGCTGCAATAGACGTAGGCTGCTGGGGATTCCCATGATGCATTGGGTGTTTCTTCCTCACTATGTGTTAACAGACCTCTCTGCACTGAATCATACTTGTTATTAATCTCTGGCTCTAACTCTGTGCTGAAAAGGTCACTGCAGCTGACCTCCCAGCAGTCTACACACCTGTCTGCTGATTAACTTGCACACATGTGTAACTGACAGCTGTATCTGCTCACCTGACCAGCATCCAAAGGTGTGCAGATCGTGGAGGGATATCTGAATGATTCGAGAATGAGTTTGTTTTTTAATTCGCATCCGTTGCCGGGGAAACCTCCGACACACACCGGCTGTTTTACTGGACTACAGCACGAGTCCAGGCCGACCTACCCCACCTCTGTCTGTCTGTGCACGTCCGAGAAATGAGAAATTGTATCTATTTTCATTTCATTTTATTGGTTTATTGTGGGAGTGTGTGTTTGCTCTGCAGCAGCGAGTCATGATTAATTTTTATGGATCAATATGTGCCACCTCCTCCTCCTCCTGCGTGCAGTGCGCTTCAGGACAGGAAAGAGGGTTAAAGGTCACATGCCTCCTTACATAGATGATAAATAAAAGCTAAAGATAGATTTGAAAAACGGAAATCAAATAAAAACTAGACTTCTGCCAAACAACAGGATCTGACTGAGTCAAACTCTAAACACAGGAAATGTCTTCAGCTTTAGTTGTTGTTAATCTGCTTAAATCTGCAGCCTCAGCGAGCCGTTACTATCAGACAGTACTCACATATATTCCTACTTTAACTATACAGCTGAGAAAGCCATGCTTTATCCTAATAATCTATAAAAAGCAGAGTAAAGATTACCCGGTTACTAACAGATAAAATAAAAAAGGAGGCACGGCTCGCAGGGACAGTAAAACTTGCAGCGCCTGAGATTTCACTCTTAAAGGAAGTCACGGTCCCCTGCCCGCACACCTCCACAGGGAGGCTGATGGATGTCTCTGAAAAACGAAACGACCCGAGCTGCAAGCAGGTAACTGCTCATGTCACGCTGTCTGAATAACAGACCGTCTTCATGGTCGCTTAGTAATCCAAACCCGTCGCACTGACAGGAAGAAGCTTTGCAGCTTGTTTGTCTTTCCTTCGTCCACCTGGAACAATTGGAGGCGACTCGGTCAGCTGATCGCAGGTGAGGCAGGTGAGACGTTAATGCGCTTAAATCTGGAAATCTGAAAAGTCACATGATCAACACGAGACGCTGATCACTGAAAACGGTTTTGGGCTGAAATACAGTTGTTGGCACTGAGCCTTCTCAGTTGCCATGGTAATGCATCATCTCTGAGGAGGATGGGCAGCGCATATTTATCCTGCAGCTACAATCCACTTTGCAACCCACCTGCACCCAAGCTCCTCCCTGTTATGGCATTCCTAACTACATGAGCGTGAAAGCTGCTCTCTCCGAGGAGGTCGGGGTGGTGTGCAGTCCCCCTCCACCAAACTTGACACTTGGCACAGTGCAGTCAGACAAGTACTGTTGTCCTGGCAACTGCCAAACCCAGACTCGCCCATCAGATTGCGAGATGGAGAAGCGTGATTGGTCACTCCAGAGAACGCGTCTCCACTGCTCTAGAGTCCAATGGCGACATGCTTTACATCACTGTATCCGACGCTTTGCATTGAGCTTGATGATACAGCCGGTCGCCATGGAAACCTGCTCCACAAAACTCTCTACGCTCTGTTCTTGAGCTAATCTGAAGGTCACGTGAAGTTTGCAGAAGTTTGCAGACAGTGGGTGACCTCTGTGCACGGCGCACCTCAGCATCCGCTGACCGCGCTCTGATTTTACGTGATCTACCGCTTCATAGTTGTGTTGCTGTCCTTCACCATCGATTCCACTTTGCTATAATCCCACTAACAGCTGACTGTGGAATATTTAGTGGCGAGGAATTTTCACGGCTGGACCTGTTGCACAGGTGTCGTCTTATGGAAGTGACTGGAACACCTGAATTCAGTGAGTTGGTTGGTGAGTGGATACTTTTGGAGATGTAGTGCATCATTCAGGAGACAACTGCAGCGCGTTGGGCGTGAGTAAAATAAATAAGGGGTTGTGTTGACCAGCACATCGGCGATAACCGCCGCCGTAGGTCTCAGACTGAGCCTGTCGAAGGCTGTGACGCAAACAGAATCGTGACTCACGTCTTTATCTGCTTCATGCCTCTCATGAACAGAAACCAGCCTCCCAGTATGGAAACCATCACTTTCACTTCAGTTCCCATTAGTCTCATTAGTCGTGTGGTCTGGGAAAACATCCCAAAACTTCCAGTAAGACTTTGTTCTGTTCGACCAACACCTGAAAACCTACAAACGTTCATTCACCTGAGATGTGAGAGGCCACAGATCTCAGCTGTTCCTGTTTGACATTTTAATAACAAACGAACAGCCGAGCCACGGGAAAATGCACCACAGCAGAAAACGAGTAAGAAGGTGAAGAAAGATAGAGAGGCGCTGCAAGAGACAGACGGAGGGACATAAAGAGTCACGGTGGACAATCAGGCAGAACTAGTGGATCCCAGGAGGGACATACAGACCCAGAGCTGCTCACCAACGCCATCCATCACTCACACACACTCTCTCACTCACACACACACACACCTCCTGTGTGTGTTTGCACGAGCGAGCGATACGCTTCATCACAGGTACAGAGATATAACCCCCTCGAGCTTCGCCCCAGAGGATTCTGGGTACTAGATTGCCCATTTTTTAGAGACTGAGTGAGTTAAACAAACACACAAAACAAAACAGCAGCTTCCTCTGAGGAAATCTTCATCACTCCATCTGCACACTTCATTTACAGTTTACTCATCTGCTCGCTTTTATTTCTTTGTTGTTTTTCTTCATTTCTGGGGGGGTGTTACTGCACTGCCTCATCAGTTCAGTGCTTAGATGTGATGATGATGATGATGATGATGAAGAGGCATGTGGGCTGCAGTTATGTTTCTGCTGATCACTGCAGACTCTGACCTGACTGACTATAATCGGATTATCGGGACCAGATCGATGGAGACTGTCCTCCAAACGTCAGACTGACATTTATAAAGTGTCCACTTCCAGCTGCCTTCACATCCGGACAGCTGTGAAACGAACTTCATTATTTTAAGAAGCTCTCTGTCCTTCACGTAAAATTCGGCCCTCATAACATATCAGAATTTGAACTTCCACTCACAGCAGCAGGACAAAGCGTAAATGATTTACTGGAGTTGTACATGTTTTTGAGCGCGGGCAGGTCGGGGCAGGGCACGCACGCCGAACCGAAGAACACATAAACATGATATCAGCTGACGCGCGTTTTCTGATAAAGAAAATCGATCCACGCAGGAATTGTGAGATTTTGAGAATGAAACTCGGCATGCAGGCGCACGGACACCAGCAGAGAGGCTCTGCGTCCGGACAGCCCGCTGCGGATCACCGGTGTGCGCGGTGGTACTCTCACTGACGGCGGCTCTCCGTCAGTGAGCCCGCAGAACCAACCCGAGCCTGGTAAAGCACAGCGGCGGGGTCCGTAGAGGAAACAGTACATTTAAAACCAGCAGGCGGTCACTTACATTGGCAGCAGGTCCTCCGGGGGTGAGAGGTGTGAGTCCGGTCGGGGCTGTCAGAACAGCTGACAGAACCAGGAGTGTCCGGGTCCAGTGTGAGGCGCCAGAGTCCTGCGGCTCACTCCCTCCCTCACCCTCTGGGAGCAGCGGGGCTCTGGTGATTAACGGCCGCGTGTCAGGGCTCGATCTCGGCTGTAAATCTCCCACAGAGGCCCCGGTGCTCCGGGAACTCCTCCAAAGTGACGCTCGGAGCTGCTCCGGGTAATTAAGCAGCCGCGGTTAACATCACGTGCCGACTAATTAAAGGCGCGGGAGGGTAGAGCGAGTCTTCGAACAGCTGTGGACAGATGCTGACAGATGTTAACAGCTGGACTCGGTCCGCACAAACTTTAAAGAGTCTTAAAAGCGCGTAAAAGGCGCAGCGAGCGACGCAGTGTTTACGTGGAGGAAGTAAAAGTTCCGCGGATTCCGGTCCACGCTCCTCCTCCTCTCTCACTCTGTTGCGACATCGATGAGAGTTATTTCCCAATAACACACACACACACACACACACACACACACACACACACACACACACACACACACACACACACACACACAGAGCTCCGTGAAGGTGCCCCCCCTCCATTAACAGGTCTCTTGTTTGGTGTTAGGATGGATGATCGTTTCTGAAATAACGGCGCTTTATTCATTTCTATCTGTGATGCTTTTTTGAATTCGCTGCGTTTTTCTATTCATGTTTTTATTTCATTCACATTTTTATCAAGATTTGAAACTAGTAAAATATTTACTAGTTTTATTTAAGGAAATCGTCAGAAACTCCAGCTGGGAACCAACTGCAGTGCTACTTCAGTCTGAAAATGTAATCTGATTACAATGGTTGGACTAAAAGTTGCAGCCTGGTGTGATGTCGCCCCCTGGTGGTGTCTGTCAGCAGTCTGAGCTTTGCAGGCTCACTGACGTTCAAATGTGGTGAAGTACATTTAAAATAAGAGAAAAATAAAACCTGATCAATCCCAATTTTCTGAATCTTTCACAATAAAAGCCTCTCACCCGTTGACTCGATGACGCCAGAGAAAACGCTACCCAGGTATTTCCCAATAAAATTCCCATGTTTCTTCACGGTAACCAACAGCTGTTTTAATTTTAATGGAGTGAGGATGAAAGATTTGATCTAAACTACTGAAATGTGTAAAACTGGTGGAAATTCAGTGGAAAGCTCTGCAGCCGTACTCTTCCTGAAGGCGTTAAAGGAAATTAAACTCATACAGCCCACCTTTACAGCACTGACATGGAGGACCAGCCAGTTCATTTTTGGATCAATAAATAATCAATAAAGGTGTGACTGATCAGAGCAGACTAAACCTGAAGTTTCTGATCCAGCTTCACCTTAAAATTCCTCCTACAGCTTCACAGTAAAAGCCTCCTTGTAATTTCACAGTAAAAGCCTATTAAACCCTATACAGCAAGTCACATAGATCAGGGGTCCCCAATCCCAGGCCTCGAGGGCCGGTGTCCTGCAGGTTTTAAATCTCACCCTGGTCAACACACCTGAATCACATGATTAGTTCATCATCAGGCCTCTGGAGAACTTCAGGACATGTTGAGGAGCTAATTTCGCCATTTAATTCAGCTGTGATGGATCAAGGACACATCTAAACCCTGCAGGGACACCGGCCCTCGTGGACTGGGACTGGGGACCCCCGACATAGATGTTTTACATTAAAAGTCTCCAAGCTGCTGCTTCACAATAAAAGCCTCTCATCTGTAGATGAGACAGTAGAGATCCCCAGGCTGCTTCAAAGTAAAACCCCTTTACCTACTTCCCCGCGAAGAACCATCGTGGCTCCACAATAAAAGCCTACCGTTTACAAAGAAAAAAAAACTCACGAAGTTCCTTCAAAGTAAAAGCACTAAAACGGCTTTACAGTAAAAGTCCATCAGTTTAATTTTGAGTTTACCTTTTCAAGTTCACTTGTTAAAATAAAAGCCCTTGCATTAGTTCTCCAACATCTTCAAAGTTAAAGCCCTCCCCATCTTCTTTATAATAAAAGCCCTACAGCTGTTTTACATTAAAATCCAAAAGATTACATTAAAAGCAGGAAGTCACACAAACACTTCACAATTAAAGTCTTGAAACACATTTGAGCAGTAAAAGCCTCCACAGTAAGAATCCTAAGCTTTGCAAGAAAATCACCAAATCGATTACAATAAGTCACAACGATGTTTCAAAGTAAAAGCTTAAAAGTCTATGGTTTGCTTCACAATGAAAGCTTCACACAAAATAAAAGTCTTGAAGCTGGGTCAGGGCACTACTGCTCCTTCACAATAAAAGTCTCTCAGTACACACAAAATAAAAGCACAAAGATGCTTGAAATTAAAAGCAAACAAGTCCTCCTATGACTTCACAATAAAAGCCCACCAACAGTTTCACAATAAAGGTCACAAAGCTCCTTCAAATTAAAAGACTTAAAGTGGCAATTAAAACTCAACAAAATTCCTTTACTTGCTTCACAATAAAAGTCCCCTAGTAACTTCACAGTAAAAGCCTCTGAGCATTTTTACAGTAAACTGTTTCAAAATAAGAGCTCAGAGACAAAATAAAATGCTAAAGCTGCTTCGTAGTAAAACTCTCACAGCTAACTGTGTGACCAGATTTAGAAATGAAACTCTCGGAGTCGCTTCAAACCGTGTGAATTGGTTTGTAATTAGATGCTTCACAATAAAAGTCATTTCTTTCAAAATAAAACCTGCCACCTGCTTAACCACGAGATGCTGTTGGATCCCAGAGGTCAGGCTGACGGTGTTTCCTCCTTGTTGCTGTGATGTCGGCTGATGGTCGTGTTTTTGTGTCTCTCCTTGTTAAAGTTGGATGAAGCCGCCTGCGAGGTCGTCGCCCGTAAAGTGGAAACCAGCCGCTGAGTGCCTGGATGAGCTTTTAGACCATCTCGGGAATAACTGAGAGCTTTTTAGTGGGAAACCACAAAAACACCTGAGTGTTTCCTGCCGCGGCTGCTTCAGAGATCCCAACGTGACATACACGAGCTTTATTTGTGGCCTAAAGTCTGAATCTGTGCGTTTTGTGTTTATGCAGCAGGACCGAAGTCATTCGAATACAAATCCTCGGACTTACAGGAGATTTGATGACAGATAAACGAGGCCCTTTATCACCATGAAGCAAGTCTGCTGAAGTTACAACTTCAAATAAAAATGAGCGATATCTGTGCTACTCTGACCTTTTCTCAATATTGTTTTAAACGATTCTTTCATTTTCTTTACACATTAAAATCACAAACTCACTAATCTCAAATATTTTGGGACAGACTAACGAACTAACGTGCTTATGGACTGAACAGCTGAACGTACAGAAATCCTGTTTTAAGCAGGCGCTGCTGAAACGTCTTTAGGCAGCTGTTGTTGTGAAATGTTGTTAGTTAAAAATAAAAGTGAATTGAACTGAAACAGTGGCCAGAGCATGAGGATTCATTTCAGATTAAAACACAGAGGCCGACTTTGTTGCTTATTGTGTTTCCAGGGTCTGTGTGCAGTGGATATCCTTAAATGGTCATGTCTGCACAGAAGCCCCGCCCTTACGCCCTTGAAACCTCCTTTATGTGAGGAGCAACCAATCAGAAGAAAGTTGCCCTGAAGGATGGGCTGTCCAAAGGGCCAGGATAAGATAAAGAAGGATTATTTTGTGACTCATGCAAAGCAGCTGAGAATGAGCAGAGCAGATTAACATGTACACAGACAAACAAGTTCATCGTCAGGAGTAAAAAACACAGACAGACACTGATGCTCTTATATGTTTTTTTATTTTTCAGTACTCTTTTTTCATCCTGCTGCGTATTTGCGATGATTTTCTTCTAATATATGATGCGTTTTTATATGGAGGTGCGTCCGAAAAGGTGCAAACATCAGCAAACACAAAGAAAGAGCAAGAGATTTTAGGTTCGACAAACACGTTGCAACTCGGTGACGTTCACCCTCCTCCTGGGCCTGCGTCGCTTCGTAATGACATCATCATTTTGTGATACGACAGTGCCCCCTACAGGTTCAACATCTCACTGTTTTTGAGTAAAAAAAACTGAGCGTCTCAGTTTTTATAAGCAGGAAACTTTAAAACTGCCATTGTTTAATTTCTAGAGAGCTCAGAGTCGAACCCTGAACGCTTTAAAACACAGACTTTTGTCTTTTCTACACTTTCTGCTTCTCATGAACCGGTTTACAAACTCATGCTGCCTTCAGGTGACGCAGATTACCATCGATGCGAGCCTTATCAACGATGGTTCAATGTTCCCGCTCTGATTTTGTGCTTGTGAAATAAAGGATTTGAAACCCTGCACTTATTTTTTGCTAACTTGAGAAGACTCGAGTTAAAGTATATGAGAATGTCTCAGTAAAATGACAACAGGCAGCACGGAGACGAAAGAAACACTGTGGACGTTTAAAGCAGCGAACGAACGCACACATCTGGTTTTTCTTACACTTTAAGACATTCTCAAATATTTGATACGCAACTAAAATCTTTTCTTCGCAGGCGTTCGTGTGAGTTTGTGAAAGGTGACAAATGTCATCTGGCGTCACATGTAAATAAATCAAAACAACATTTTTATTTACTTTAACATATAAAAGTTAAATTATATGGTTAACAACAGTAGAAATTATTTTATCTATGAAAGTTATTACATTTATTACTAAGTTGTTGCTGATTTTTTTTCCCTCTATGTTGAATTTATTTCCTTTTTTTTCTGCTTTTGTTTCATTGCTGTCGTGTGCTAGCGTGCTATACGAGCTCAAATGTGAGCGCCATTTGTAGTTACTTCATGTTTGCATTTGAGATCATTTTTTTGATGCATATTCTGAAATAATGTATATTTTCATCATTTTAGTTTATTTTGAAAAGTCTCAACAGGATCTTGAGCTTTATTGTGAAAGATTTATGTGAAAAATAATCAAGTGGACGGTTTTTTGCTAACAAACCGACGCGTAAAACAGTCGCACGTCCGTCCGTAGTGTGGTTATTTTAAATATAAGACAAAGAGAGAACTATAAGAAGAAAGTAAGATGGCCACTACATCAACATTTAATTTCTATCTAGATTTTAGATTTATTTAGATAATAAACTGAGATTTATGACATATGTTTTGGTTATGTGACTGGCACTTTGCTTCCTCCGTACAAAAGGGCTCTCACATGATTTTTGAGGCGAACTTATCTCGTAACTTGAAGGCAGTTAGATTGAAACTGGTTCTGGGTCTCCTGCTGAGCCTGAAGCAGAGGATGTGGTAGAAAAGACACCCGGTACAACATTTCTGTCGAGTGGTTTGGTTGTGTTGACGCTTACAGAAACATTAAGAGGAGAGCGTTCGTGCCGAGCCGCTCGTGTTCCAGTCCTCGCGGTCCGACCCAGAACCCCAAACTGGAAGACATTCTCAGAGGCAGCGCAGCAGACTGTGACTGGTCCATTCATTTCCACCCTTCAGTCCATTTATCCATTTACAACCTCACCAACCACGCCCCGCTTGACCCCGCCTCCTTTTACCCTCCACTTCCACCGATCAGAGTGTTTTTAAGTGTCATCTCTGCAGCTTGGTGTCGGCCGACGGGAGGTGACGAGTTTCCCAAAAACAAACACATCAAAGTTCAAACTCTCGTTCATCTGCAGGCCGAGCTCCTCGTTTGGTGTCCAACTCCAGTCCTCCAGAGCTACCTGCAGCTTTTAGACGCATCCTTGTTCTGACACACCTGAATCAAATGAATGGTTCGTTATTAGGCCTTTGCCAAACTTGATGTCTGCTGAAGAGGGAATCGAACCTTTTGATTCAGCTGTGTTGGAGTAGGGATGCATCTAAAAGCTGCGGACAGCAGCTCTGGAGGACTACAGCTGGACACCCCTGGGTTAAGGGACTTTTATGTAACAAACGTGCAGAACGTCATCAGCAGTTGTTGTTTTAACTGTTTTAAAATGTGACCGTTCTTTAAACCTTTGCTCTGTTTTTATCCCTACGCTCTTTTCGCCAACAGACGTTACTCTCTTACTTGGCACATAAGGTGTTTTTAGTAACTTACTTAAATACGGCTACACTGACTTGCTGCTCCTTATGGTACAAACTGGCCCAGCCTAGTTCTAAAATGAGCAGCTGCTTATTCAGGTTCTGAGAGCTTCCTGTTAATCAGCAACAGAATCAGGATCAGAAGAACAGCCGGGACTGTTTTGGGGACTTGGTCCAATCTAGATGTGGAACCAGGGACAGTACAGTGGAGGGACATTTCAGCCTGAGCAGAGGTTTTCCATCTCTGATCTTTATGACTCAAAAATATCTTTACAAATGATTTTATGATGACAGAAGTTTCTCAGGATTGTTCTGAGCCAGCGTGACGACAGAGGCTGAACTTGTGGAACCACAGTATGAGCTGCAGAGACAGGATCGCAGCACGAATGGCACTAACGACTTTCCATACATGCTGCAGTCCTGGTGATTTTCTCCCGCTGAGAACGGTGAAGGCAGTGATAGAACGTGTGCAGGAGGAAGGACGCGTTTGATGGAGACTTGTTTCATTTTTTTCCCGGTTTTCTTTTTGGGAAACTCGGCTGGTAACATTGGAGAGAAGTAAAGGGTCTGAGTGAGAGAAGAAGGAAAGTCTTAGAGGTTGGAGAGGGCAGTGCAGCGACTCAGGCTGAACGTCTAAACTTTACTCTCTGGAAAGGAAAAGATCTCGCCGTCACAGAGCAGTGCAAGGAAGAAACGTACTCGGGGTGGACGCAATAAAGGGAGCTTTCAATCCTGAGCATCCACCCAGGGAGCTGCACGTCTGCTCTTCCTTAAACTCTTGACTTTTATTTTGAAAGATGACAGGAAATCTTTTCCTTTCAGCTGTGTGAAGTTCAGACGAGGTTGGAGTGAAACAGTTTTCAGGGCAGTGCTCTTTGTCTAAACAAAGCGGGGCAGTGTCAGAAACGCTCCAAAGCCCCCCATCGGCCGACACCTGAATGCATCATGGTGGAGGGAGTGAAAGTGGGAGCGTCGGGCGTTTTATCCAAACACATTCACATCCACGACATAAAAACCTGTTCTGGAATCTTTTGATTCACTAATCAATAACCGACCACTTCATCTTTTTCTTTTCTTGAACCGCTGCACACATCGTGCCAATTCAACATAAACAAATGGACCAATCAGAGCTCAGTGTGCCCGTCCTCATCAAAACCAAACACACAGTCGTGTTAATAACAGACAAAGTGAGCGCATGCTGTGGCGTTTTAACCCGTTAAATCCTGATCACGCAGAGCTCCAACACGCCTGCACGGGGCAGGTCGCGGTCGGCTCGTCGTTCAGCTTCAGTCCTGTTCAGACCGGATCAGAGTTACACAACTCGGCTGTTAGTGTCTCAATAAATCATTTAAACCTCCCCATGTCTGCGGGGGCGTCGCACAGAAAGTACATCATGCAATATTTCTTGTAACGCCGCAAAACCCAAAATCTTGTCATGTGATCAGAGCCTGAACGCAGCACAGAGAGACTGAGCTGCGATCAGTTTTTTATGACATTATTGGTGGACTTCACAGTCCTGCTGATCTCTTTTTAAAACCAGCAGCTTTCAGACCAACCTCGTGTCTGAAACTCCCCACAGTCAGAGTTACACCTCCACCTGTGCTCACGGCTCTTTGACCTTTCCTGCCCCGGGTTGTGTCTCACAGGCTGCAGGCCTCTAACAGTAACTCACACCAGCCGTGTTTTGGAGAGCAGACTGGTTATAAAGGATAGCTGTAGCTACCAGGACGTCACTCGCTGTAAAATACAAATAAAATTCCAGAATTTCAGTCGCCAAAACTGGAGCTCAGACTTCTTAGGCGGAGGAAATTATCTCTAACAGTGTTTTTTACCAGGCTGTATATTTCTACTGTAAAGCTGTTCATTTTAACATACCAGTCTATGGGGACTGGCTCACCGCTGAAAGTTGCTGCTTGATTTTGGGCTCCTGCCGTCCTTCATTTATTACTTTCTGTGCAATGGAAAAGAATTAGCACTATGCTAAGCTGCACATTTCTGGCATGTTTGCACAGTTCATGGTTACTACAGATCGGTTACTACTACAGTGGGTGTGCTCGCTATAATCTGACAGCACACTGACTGTATAGTTTATACCAAGAAGCACCCAGGGTTGTTTCTGCCCTACGTTTCCCCTGAAATGATTAATTGATTATGTTTTAGGATATTCAAAATCCCCCCATCGTCAACTATTTGTTCATGGAAAATATTTGGGAGTACACCATCTATACTACAGTCTGTTCCAACCGTAAACTGGGCTTGTATTTGACCTATAAACAGCTGCAGGTGCTTTTACAAGCCTCTTGGCAACCCACCTCCACCCCAGCTCTTCTGGGGTGTATCATATCTGATGTCTCAGATGCATAGTGACAAATATAAACTCCTCTGCGGATGTAACAGCCGTTAACACAGCCTGAGACGAAGCCTGCAGACAACACTCAGGGCTGAAAGGTCAAAGCCTTTCTCTGAGCCTCGCACAAACCTTTTAGAACTCGATCCTTCACGTTTGGATGCGTTTAAAGAAGTTTCGTCGGTTTTCGTCAACGTGAAGCGAAAGCAGGAACTCGATCTACAAACTGCTGAGTGATTTTAAAAAGCAGGAATGTGGAGTTCACGTGGACACCACCTGCAGCGACCACACAAACCGGCACGCTGTTCTGATCCTCTCAGGCGTACAGTCACCCGGTCGCCCGACTGACCTCCGTCACAGGAAGCGGTCCGATCGGCACAGAGCCGTCTTCTTTCCTTCAGTCGCCAGTGTCTGCAACAAAAACCCACAAAGGCTCCCACCCCGAAAACACAACGTAACGCACGTAAAGATGTGGCAGCTGAAGAAGACGAAACAGAAAAGGTCTTCCTTCCAACCGGACAGAACATCACGCAGAAGAAGAAGCGCGGCGTGTCAAAAGTGCGAAAGTCTTTGCATTCATTAAGAAATGAAAGGAAGTGAAGTTTCTACATGGCTTAAAGCTTCGGAGTTCTCAGCGCTCGCTCGACTCGCAAAAACATTTTGTCGTCGTTGTGACAGAAATGATGATGATGATTACAATGTGGCGATGAAGAGTAGGTGGGCTAGCCTCTCGGCGCCATTTCAGCAGGGCTCTTTGCATAAAATGTAAATCATCATCATCAACGTCTTGATTTTTTTTCCATTTCCAAACAGGCCCCTCCCCCTCGCCCTCCCCCATTTGATTTAAAATATTTCATAACGAGCACGAAGACCCCACCGCCCCCCCTCCCCTTTTTTTAAGCTTCTTTTTTTCTTTGTTTTCGCCGTCGTTGTTATGGCGGTTGTTGTCGTCGTCGTCGGTGTGGTTGTAGTTGTTGTTGTTGCTGAACAGAGGGAGTGTTAAAATGGGAGTTCTCCTCCTCCTCCTCCACCTTCGCCTCGTCTTCCTCCTGCGGGTGGCGCTGCAGGCTACGACGCCTCTCGTTCTGTGGAGGACTCCGCTGCCCGCTGCTCCCTCTCCAGGCTCCTCGCCCGCTCCTCGCTGTTCATCGTCGGGCTCCTCGAGGACTTCAGCAGCTTCTCCTCGAGCTCGTGCAGCGACGGCTCCTTATACATGCAGACTACAGGGGGGAGGGCGGGGGGAGGACGGGGGAGAAAGACAGTGAGTCATTAAAGCATCACGCCACCACCAACTCTCGAATTTACACATAAAATAAACTGAAAGACATCCAGACGTAAATTCAGATGTCAGAGTTCAACCTGTGATGCTGCATTCAGTGACATAATCATAACTAACAGGTGTGCAGTTTGTGCCAGCGTGGACGAGGACACACCTGAACCTTTATGCAAAGTATAAAAACAAAGCTATTAAAACTAGCAGCTACTTCGAGGTCTATGTGCTGACGTTAAATAACAGAAAAGAAGAACGAATCAGAAATGAGGAGGTAAAAGAAGACATCAGTGAGTTAACGAGGGGGGAGAAGGAAGAAGGGGAGAGGAGGAGGCTGAAGGACACAGAGGAAGAGGAGAAGATTGACAGAAGGACGAGAGGAAGGTGATAGTTGACAGATGTATAGTTGATGGATATTTTTAAATGAAGATGAGGGATGAGAGGGGAGGGGCAGAGCAGCTGAAAGCAGAGACGGAGCTTCGTGTTTCCAGTTAAACCTCCATCTGTGATATTAGAGCTTCACCTTGTCCTCACACTCTGAGTTCTGGCTGGACGACCTCGGCTCCTGGCTCACCTCTGAGCTCTCCACGCCTTCCTCAAACTCTCTCGTTTGCTCCCAGGATCTAAGAGCACAGCAGCTGAGCTACAACGGCTCCTACAAACCGACAGCACAACCTCCCAGTCTCACAGTCAGCTGCCGTTTTACTGGTTGTATCGTCAAACAGGACTAAAAATATCACATTAAAAGGCTTCGCTATTCTTTCAATTTATGTAATTCTGGTTCAAGTTCACCAGGAAATACGAGTCTCGGCTGCTTTACTGTTAAGAGGGTCAGTGTTTACGTAGGCTTTACTCGGCCAACGGTTCACCTGAAGTAGGTCAGAATGTGAGGCTGAGGATTTTGAGATATGACGTTCAGAAACACTTTTTCCTGCCTCTGTGTTTTAATATCAGGACGTTTCCAGCAGAATGTAGATGTCAGTGTTTCAGTGTTAAGCACCTACATTTACAAAATCACCTCTAAATGCAAAACCTCAAAGCCCATTTCACTTATTGAACTCATCTTCTACTACGATAAACTACAGACATGTGGAGAACCGTCGATTTCAAAGTACCAAAATCCCAAACTGGGAGAAAAAGCTGACTTTTCTACTTCTTCTCTCATGTTTGCGCTTAAAAAACATTTTGTTGTAAAAATACAGAGTGTGGAGTTTAGCTCAGAGCGGGAGGCGAGGTTACACTTCCCTCTAAACACAACTTGTGTGTCTTTCACTGACGCGGAGCAGAGGAAGCTGAAGATATCAGCTGCATGTGCACACAGAAGAACAATGTGAAATAGTTTTAACATTAGCTTATTAAAAGTTTTGAAATATGATGACTTGTTGGTTAAATGAAATGGAACTGAAACATTTGCTTTTTTCCTCAAATGTTTAAATATTTCTGAAAATTTGATGAACGATAAATTCTGTATCCAAACTGAATCGTGAGCTCCTGTCGTGTAAACCAGAAATGTAACTGTTGGACTGACGTCATCACAGACCTGCAAAATCAGTCATGAACTAAGGATAAATATTCACTCTGGGACAACAGAAAACAAGCGTGCCTTGAACTCCAGGACGGTTCCCCGAGGACCTCAACAATACTGCAGACCCACAAACCTTCTTTACAGATAAAGAAAATCGACGGTGGCGTTACTAATTCACACTTCGTCCTCGTGTTTTGTCTTTCTGTCTGACCCGTGAGACACGAAAGCATCGCCACCACCAACATCTGTGTCCACAGCTGGTCTCACCTTCGATGGGTCTGGGGACAAAGTGTGAGCACGGTTTGGTTTTCTTCACTCGGTTTCCCTTCATGATGATTCCTTCCTTATTGAGGCCCAGGAACCAAGCCCGGCCCGACTCGTGCTGCCGATACATGGTGGACGAGTAGATGACGTAGTAGTTTTCAAAGACCGACTCCTTGAACTTGCACTCTGGTGTGAACACATCCTGATACACAAACACACAGAAAACATTTCAAGTGTAATCAGCAGAGAGATCATTTTGTAGTTTTCCTTACACGACCGCCTGCTTCACATCTCTGTGCGTCCACATGTTTGATTGCACGACTCGACTGCTTTTATCTGAGTTTTATTTTGAAGTTTAAACTTGGGGCTTTTATTTTGAAATGAACAGCGTCGAGTGCTGACCAGCAGCCTTTTAGCGTCACGGTTCAGTTTGTGCTCAAAGCTTTTGTCATCATTTTACTTCCATATGAATCTGCCTGCCTGGTGTGACAGGACAGGAAACGGTCACTACATGCTGATACTTCACAGAAACACGGCAGGATGTGATAGGACACAACACGCGAAGCAGCCAATGAGCTGCGACCAATACGAAACACCTCGAAGGTGATCGATCACATTACACGCACACGATAGCGTCAGCAGCACTGCAGCGCAGCGTCACATGTAACAGGACATGAGAGTCTTACAAAAGCTGGGTCTTAATTCTCAGCCTGAGGTTCACACTGAGCACAGGAACTGTTCACTGCTGCAGTCTTTAGAACATTTTAATTAAACAAAAGGAATCTGAACTGTAAGAACTTCAATAATCCATAAAACATAAATGGGAAAAGAAGCTCAGTGCAAAGCAGCTGAAGAATAAAACTCGACATTATTTTGAAAGCTTCAAAAAGCTTTTAAGTTGAAATATTAATGTAAGTCTTGTTCGTGCACTTTATCCTTCACGGATCAGGAAGCTGTGGTGGACACCAAACGTGACTGCTGGGCCGTTTAAAGTCCCAGTTTAGCACCTCCCTCCAGGTATAACAGGTGTGTGTGTGCGTGTGCGTGTGTGTGTGTGTGTGTGTGTGTGTGTGTGTGCACCCTCTGGATATAACAGGTGGTCAGGTGAGCCAATCAGAGCAGAACAACCCCCCCTAGCCTAGAGCCAGAGCCGGCGTTCAGTTACCTCAATTCTGTGATCACTTAATAAATAAAAAGCAGTTTTGGTCAGCAGGTGTGGACTGCAGGCTCCTGGAGAAGCTTAGAGGCTGTTTTTATTTGTAATCTGTTGCCGATTATGTTTATGTGTCGCTGTGCTTCCTCTCCCAGCCTTTTGCTGCCCTGCTCCGACCTTTGAGACGCGTTCCTGTCATAAACTTTGTATTGATGTAAAAACTTTGCTCACCGTGAGATGTCACAGATGCTAATTACAAATCTGTCTCTGAGTGTTTAAAATGATTCACGAGTGACTGAGAATCTGATAAGAATCACGCTGAAGTCACTACTACACTTAATAAAACCCAACACAAACACAGCAACAGATAAAGAGGAAAAAGGAGCCACGAGGAAGGAAAGACGGGACTTCAAATGGAGCGTGACGATGATGTCGAGGAGGAAGAGGAAACAGAATAAATGATGAAAAGCGTATTTTTTCCTCCCAGCACACAGCCTGCATCTCATATCAAGACGTGATGGTTTCAGTAAACAGTGTCGAGACGCTCGGGCCTCCCAGCACAACTTTACTTGCAGCTGTCTCACCGCTCATGCTGTAATGCTCTTACATAACTGCAGAGCAAGAGGAGGAGCTGCTGTACTCTTCATCTGAAGCTACACCTGAGAGAACATGAGTTTATATTTTATGGAGCCGAACCAAATCCTCACTTTACCTCCTAAAAAAACAGGGCTGCCTCTTCCATCCTGGATTTATTCGGCATGTGGTTGAAGGGCTGAGAGATGGGATGAAGTCATGTGATCTCCCCGCTCTCGATGGGAAGCATTTACATTTCAAAGCATTGAGCAGTCAGGACCGACTGGTGAGATGGGATCAGGCCAATTTGTGATTAATTAATAATTAATTAATGATTAAGATTCATGAAGAGGACCATCGAGCTAACAAGTGCAGAAACATTTACTAACAGCTGCACTTCCATATATGGCATCAAACCACGAAGCAGAACTGAAGCGCAGCTGCAAAGTGGCAGCAAGGTTTCATCACATACCCGCCACGAAGGCGCGCTCGTGTTACACTGACTCAAACTACCACACAGTCAGCGTCCGCGGCTTCAAATCGCAGTGGCGGCAAGACATCTGTGATTGACAGGCAGCAGCAGCCAATAGGAGCGCTGCAGAACAGGTAGTTCATGGTCGCTCCTCAGAATTACATCTTCCCCACAGCGCCGACCAACAATCGCAGCTAACAGCTAGCTTCTTCGGGCGCGCTGCGAGCTCATATTTAGTTTTTGTGTCTAACACGCCTGAGAAAGCTTCCTCACATCGTCGCCGTTATCCTCCTCTTCCTCCACCACTCTGCCTCCATCCTGATGCTGCGCACAGAGAGGCGCATTTTAAAGTTTTATGCACGTGTTGTGAATTATGGATGTTAGATGGACTCGCTGAGCAGCAGTACAGCTGTAGATGTCCTCGGTCTGATCAGGGCTGTCCTCCTAACTACTTCCATTGTTCATCATCAATTAATTATTACACACGCTGTCTAAAAGTGGAACTTTTGTACCGTAATGTCACCGAGTTTGCATCTGAACACGAGCTGGAACAGAAAAAACAAACGCAGGATCTCTTTGCAGGGGAAGAACTGGATCGGTCAGATAATGAAATAAGATCTGAAATCAGATCTTGTGGGGATTAAAACTGAGAGAAGTGTTTTCACTTCAGTGAGAAACTTTATCTCAGTGTCACCCTTGAGCAAAGCAGTAACACCTGATTACCTCACAAACAGTAGTTGACTATCAGTGTTTTCAGCAACGAGACGTTTTAATAGTTAAAATGATTGTTGGGGACACGTCAGGAGCTCCTGGCTTTACCTGCTCCAAACCTTTAACGAAACAAGCTCAAGAAGGACATGAGGATGAGGCAGATGTTCTTACAGATGTGTAGAGGAATCCCTCGGCGTTCATGGCCACGTACAGCGCGGCCTTCACTCCCTGGATGGCCACGACCCTCAAACCTACTGGGATCAGGTTAAACAGAGCTGGAGGGCGAGAGACATAGACAGAGAGAGAGAGTTAGGTAGTGAGAGGCAGAAGTAGATTAATACAAAACGTCACAGAGAGCACAGAAGACGGACGGAGCTACCAGGAAGTCTGCCGCAGTTAGCAAGCTCTTATTGTGAAACCTCGAGTTGAGTCATTTGGCGTTTTGAAAGCAGATGTGACGATCGAGCGGCGGAGATGAACGAGGAACTAAGATACTGCACTAAACTCCCCTCTTAACGACCATGATTTCAAACGTTGATGACCTGGCTCTCTTCCTCTCCTTACTCCTGCAGGTTTCTTCCTGTTAAAAGGGAGCTTTTCCTTCCCACTGTCGCCAAAGTGCTTCCTCATAGGAGGTCATATGATTGTTGGGTTTTCCTCTGTATGTATTGTAGGGTTTACATTACAGTATGAAGCACCTTGAGGAGACTGTTGTGTAAATAAAACTCAATTCGAGACCTCCCAGAATATTTTTGTTCTATGAATATGTGCACGTATATATCAGACGGAGCAGAAACGTTTAACACTGCAGGATGATGTGAAAATGGTGATTGCTGGAATAATTCATCAATGGTGGGTTAGCCACGAGGCCCCAGCGTCTCAGCCAGGCGGAGGTTGAGACCCGGACTCTGGACCGCTGCAGCAGCTCCATTCTTTCCTTTTTCAGCTGTTACATGCTAGCATGCTAACAGAGGCCTGTAGAGTCTCCTGGGGGGAATTTGCTGGGACATCCACTCCTGAGATGATGTCTTGAGTGTTTTCCACGTGTGGATACCGTCCTCCGCTGTGGAATAACGGACTTGAGATTCTTTGGCGATGGCCTTATCCCTGCGTGACCGATGGACATCAACTGATGCTTCTTTAAGCTCGTTGCTGATGCCTTTCCTCCTCTGCATTGTGTTAACACACAAACCTGCAAACTACAGAAACGTCTGCTTCTATCTGTTCTCACATTTGCAGTAAAAAGTGTCAGAAATGAAAATGTCACGAAGAGTCGCACAGAGCAGGTTTAAATTAATAAACCAGCAGTGATTCCTCCATCTCTGCTTTAAATCTTCTGCACCTGTGTAAATCAGACCCACTCAGCATTAAAAAATCCCATTACACCTCCTCAAACTGTGAATTCTTGTGCTTTTAGTCGATCTGTAACGGTGGTTAAAACCCGGCTCAGCCTGCTGATGTGCTTCCAGCTGATAAAGCGAGAGAAAAAGACTGAATAAAAGCAGAGAGAGAGCGAGAGGGGGGGTGATAGAGGGACGCAGTGATGAGAGGTGATTTAATCCTCGGGGACAGAGAGCTGCAGTGTGGGTGAGGATGAGGAGTAGGAGGAGGTGGAGGAGGAAGAGGCCTGTGGCAATGGCTGTGGTTAATCCTCCTTTATTTAACTCAGAGATGATCAGAGAGAAAGCGAGAGGGGGAGAGAGGGGAATCCAAAACATCTCCTCCTCCTCTTCTTGTCCTGTTTTTGCTTCTTTTTTCCAAACCAAAAGGATTTACAGGAAGCAGCAGAGGCTGTAATCCTGAGCTCATCCAGCCGAGAAACAAAGACCTGCAGCGGGAACGTGACCGAGTATCGACGATCAGAAGCTGCCTTCAGACTGCTCCACCTCGGATCACTCTGTTACAGACGCCAGATGCAGCTTCAGCTCTGTTTTCTGACGCAACCCCAAACGGGATTTGTGGAATTGAACCAACGACCTTTTGCTTGCCAAGTGAATGTGTTAAACATGACAACGTTGTAGGGGAGGTGCCTTTAGTGAGGGGAGGGTGGAGTGTGAGAGCGACAGATGGATTGGGGCGGAGTGACATCCCTACACTCACCTGTGGGGAGTGACTGAAAGAGCTGCAGGTGTAAGCTGTGGAAATGCATTTCCTTTGAAGCGCACTTAGTGACGGGGCTCAGAGCAGATCTGCTGGTCCTCCACATCGAATAGGCAAGACCGACCGGGAGGAGGACCGGGCAGACCCAGGACTCACTGGAGAGATTATATCTCAGCTGGCTGGGATCAAATCCCCCCGGATGAGCTGGAGGAGCTGGCTGGGGCAAAGGGGGTCCGGACTTCTCTGGTTAGACTTCATGACCCAAACCCAGGGAAGCAGCAGAAGATTGTTGGATTATGTTTATGTTCTGATTTAATGAGCTGTTGTGTTTGAGATCCTTCTTCTGTGTAATGTTTCACCTTTCTGAGCTGTTCTCTTGTTTGACATCGGATGATCCACGGTGCTTTTACACTTTGGCTGTGGCTCTTTCCATAAAAGTTGGAGGTAGCGACCACGACATCACACAGTAGTGAGTGTGAAACAACAAGCTCACTGAACCCTTCATAAAACTGACTCCTGACACCAAACTTTAGAAAATGACCTCATCTTTTTATTTAGCTTGACCCAAAACGAGCCCATAAACCCTCAGGATCGCCCCCTGGAGGCCATTAAAAAGAGTACAGGTGTGAGGCATTTTCTCTTCACTCTTCAGACAGAGAAGCCACGCCCATTTTTTATGTAGCGTGCGGTCTAGACCAGGGCTGCCCAATCCCAGTCCTCGAGAGCTACTATCCTGCAGCTTTTAGATGCATCCCTACTCCAACACAGCTGAATCAAATGGTTTGATTACCTCTTCAGCATGCCATCGTGTTTGGCAAAGGCCTGATAACAAGCCATTAATTTGATTCGGGTGTGTTGGAACAAGGATGCATCTAAAAGCTGCAGGACGGTAGCTCTCGAGGACCGGGATTGGGCACCCCTGGTCTAGACAAATACAGTTTTAATGTGGGACTCACTGTAGTCGCTGTTCTCGTCCTTGGTGCCGCTGATGGCTCCTTCGGGCTGCATCTGCAGGAAGAAGCCCTGCTCGCTGAAGAGGCGCGTCACGATGCCCTTCAGCTGCGGCTCTGAAACACAAAGACCGATGTGAGGTTCAGCACACACACACACACGCACACTGTACCTGACAGCAGGTTGTCAGGTAGCTTTGCTGAGTTTATCTCACTCATGTAAGCGTTTCTTCTTCTTCTCTACTTTCACATTTGAGAAGAAGAAGAAGAAGAAGAAACAAGCGTACATCCCAACATTTCCCGTCCAGCGTTCCTCACACAGACTCGACCGCAGAGAACTGTCACACCTGTGCAGTCAGCTTGCAAATCACGCTAGCTAGCATTAGCTGATAAATCCGCAGTTCACCCTTTGCTTGCATAAGACATATAACACTAACAGTGTGTCAGCCACTAGTTTAAGAACATGTTTAAACATGACCATCGGAAACCCTCCAATCTGTGTGGAGAGAGTCAGGAAGTTCCTGAAGCCCCAAATCAGTGACCTTTGCCCTCAGAGTTAGCAGATGGCTGCTGATGGGTTTCCAGCCTGGGCCACGTGAAGCTTAAGGGCACACAAACACACATGGTTCAAACCCCAGGGTGTCACATGTGCCCCAGAGACAAACCCTGAGGCCACGGCTCAGCACGCGAGTCCCTCCTGCTTGACTTTAACACCGAGCTGAAGGTCTGAGGACGTAAACACGGTAGAAGCTGAGCAGACGAAGTGATGCTCCAGATGACAATGTGGGCCAGAAGGACTCATCTCTGGCAGAAATAGACCAAAAAGACAGCGAGGCTAATGTGGAGCAGGCCGCTGTGCTACTTAACATCTGAAAGGACTGAAGACACACATACGTGTCCGGAAACGACAACAAGGTAAATCTTCACCTTTTAACAGAGCAGACGTGAGTGTGAGTGTGGAGGAGCTGACACACAGCAGGACCAACCGGCCCTGCAAAACACAACGACCTAAACAAAGACCTTTATTGGCTGCTGCTGCTCATTAAAGTCGTTTGGTTTTACTCTGATTACCCGTCAAACAGCTCACATGTATAAATCTACACTTCCTACATTTCATGCAGTCACAGTATTACAGGCCTTGTTTCACAGAGAGGAAGTGGATGCAAACAGCTTCCTGCTTTAAACGGATGATTTTCACATTGTTTGACGACAGCATCACTGACCCACTGCGTTGTGTGTCCTTATTATCCAATTCATCCTCACTCCCAGCCGGTCGCAGCTGATGGCCCCGCTCCTCCTTGAGCCTGGCTCTGCTGGAGGTTTCTTCCTGTTAAAAGTGGGTTTTTCTTTCCCACTATCGCCTTGCTCAAGTGCTCGCTCACAGGTTTACTTTCTGGTAAAAGCAATCTTTGTTATGAATTCAGAGAATAATAATAGCCTCCAACATGATCACTTTAAAGGATTTAAGGTGTCAAACAGAAATTAATATTAACTAAATACCAATAAGGACCTAAAGTTTATATTCAAGGAGCTAACTTATTTATTTCTGGTCATTTTTACGTTCATAAATACATTCAGTTGTTTTCCCACATATTTATGTCATCAGTGCATTTTAAAGGAAGGCCATAGAAGTCAGCTGGTTTACTTTAGAGGGCAGTGGCGTACCTCACGCTGTGTTTTGATGTTCAGAATCCAAAGTCAGCGTGCTGACGATTCAAACACCGACAGTCACGAAACATCTGCAAGGTGTAATCTCTAATTATAAGCACGGATCCAGGAGCTATATCTGTGAGTGTGTGTCACGCTGTGTGAAGACAAGCTGTGAGTTTTAACATCTGTGAGGCCGCGGGCGACAAAACACCTCGTCACACGCTGCTCCCCGAGCTCAGGCGTGATCAGACTGACAGCGCCTTTAAAACCCAACCTCGTCTTCCCGAGTCGCAGCGAAACGATAAACGCTGAACTAAGAACGCCGTCTGCTGCTGTGGGAGCTTTCTACACGAAGGAACCGTGACATCGATGAAAGAAAACCACCTGCTCATCTCTTACATATATTTATCGATGACCCGAGATGGTACGAAAGCCAACGTTTTCTAAATGTGCATTCCTTTTAAAGGCCACCAGGGGGCGACACCTGAAAGAAAAGACGAGGAAATAGCTCATGGACCTCATTACTGGTTTCCACACACCAACACAGTGATGGTGTAAATCAGGAGTGTCAAACATGAGGCTCGTGGGCCAGAATCTGCCCGACGATGACTCCAATCCGGCCCACTTTAAGTTTTGCAGTTTTCTCTCCACGCCACACCAAACTACAGGATATGCTCTGTGAATTAATGAAAACTTTACATTGTAAATGCATAATTACAGGACAGTCTGAGCGATGAGCTACCAGAACCTTCTCTGCAACTTTCCTACCTGTTTCAAGCCCACTACACATCACAGTTTTCCTTTTAGGACATTGCAGACTGAGAGGGCGAGCGGCTTGATTCTGGCCCTCAGGCCGCACTTTGCCCCTGTGTGTGGTCGATTCTGCACAAAAAGGTGGCGAAAAAGCCGAAGGAAAACCTGGAAGTGCTGCTGAAGGATACTGGAGGCACGCGGTCGTGTTTTGATTTGAACTTGAGCAAAGTTGGGGGTGAAATCTTTAGGGCTTCAAAAAGGCTTCATGCAGTAACAGATCTCATTAGCAGAGGACTCACTGAGGGCGAAACATCAAAGCAGGGCAAAGTGCTGACGTTGAGCTGAACGCCGACTTCACCAGCTGCAGAACAACTCATGAATAACTCGGCCTCTTCCTACCAGCTCCTTACTGGAGAACTTGAAGTCTGCAGACTCTGAAGGAGCTGATCAAGCACAAGTGCTGCGTAATAGTTTTAAGCTTTAAGAAGCTGTTTGTTGTATTGCCAAGAAAACAGGAGGCGGAGGCGACGGCGGGGAGTCGGCTAATGAGAGATGAGAGCTGCAGCTAGCTCATAAATGTGTAAACGCAGACATCTGTCCAGTTCTCCGACGCTCTGCTGCTGCTCTCCGAGAAGCTTTCTCTGGAGGGAACGCCGCTCGAGTTCAGGTCGACTTTTATCTCGTTATTCTGCAGGAGGACTAAAAAACATAAAGGTTTGCAGTTACTTCAAGAAAAGAAAAATGCCGTCTGGAATCACACCGTGGGGATCTGATGATGCAACGCTCATTACAAATGAAACAGAGAACATGGAAGAACCCACAGCAAACAGGGAGGTGAGTTTTCTTTATGCAATCCAGTATCATGATGAACCCACAGAACATACAACACCATGGAAACCTCAAATTAAAGCTGAGCTTCAACTTTCTGAGCTTTAAAAGGCTGAAACCGTCCTCGTCAAGGCAACCAATGAACTTCTTCAGTGTTGACGGACCCTCAACAGACACAGGTAAGGAAAGCCCTGAATCTGAATTTATCAAAGTGAACATAAGGATAAGCTTTATTTGTCAGTTGCAGTTGCTTGCAGCTGAAATGACAGACCTACAGACAATATACAAACTTACACTGGGGAGACAGGTCAGGCTAGAAAAAGGGATAGACAGTGAAATATGTAACATATGGGGGCAAAGTCAGGAGAAAAAAAAAGGGTTTCTGCCCATGATGACTTCCAACAAGTGAGTCATCATAAGGAGAAAGCACAGAAAACTCCATAGCACACAAAGAAGCACAGATATCATCACACTCTACGCCATGAAACACAGACAAGCAGCATACGGGCGGGGGTACGCCGATGTACACAGTGGTCGCGGACGCTGCAATTCCTCGCGCCTCCAGCTGAGCCACTGTCTCCATCGGGGGAGGGGGGGTAAGCACGGTTACCTGATCAGAACTGATTGATGTTCTGATCAGGTAACTGTGCAGCAACCAAGGTGTCTGTTTAGTGGTCGAGTGGGAGGAGCCAGACGTCTGAAAGCGACGTTAATAACTAGGGGGGAGGGGCTTCAAAATAACTGCCCGGATTTGTTCAAGTTGCCAAGTTGGGAGGTTTCCTTCCTCAAAGATTCCTGCGTCATTGACAGGAAATGTTCTTATATGGCGATCTCAGGTGCACAGAAGGCCTGCTCACCTGCTGTTAAAACCAGCCAGTCAGAGGAAAGCTGAGTTAAAGCTGCAGGTTGTTCACATTAAATTGGACCTGTGTTATTTCCTGTCATATATCTGCTACTTTACGAGCGACAGCCAATCAGAAAGACAAAGGATGCCCTGTGTAAGATAAAGAAGGATTATTTTGAATGGTGACTCGTGCTAAGCTCCTCTGATCAGCGTGGTCATGAACCTGTGTGAGAGCAGTGTTCCCGTCCCGCCGTAACACGGCAAACCTTTGCTCTCCGAATCGTTCCACCCACCTGGTTTCCGGCGTACTGGTCTTTTCTTTCCGCTGCAGAAGCGAACTTTGCTAAAGACGCTGAAGATGTGTCGCTCACACAGAGACCTCGGGTCTTTACTGGGACTTGAGCGTCGCTTGTTAGTGGCGACTTTGTCGCTGTTGGACTCGCGGGCCTGGCGCTTCTGTCTGATCAGGGAGCTGGCGATAGCCGCCGCCATATCTCTGAGAGGAGGACGAAGCCACAGAGGAACAAAATATCTGCTCCTGCTGTCCGAGTCTGAGGCTGACGACCCTTCAGTCCGAAACAGGTGACATGTCGCCTGACGGGCCTCGGAGGGACCGAGCCAAGATGAAAAATCTTCTCCCTTATGGCAGATCGTTGATTAAGAACCAAAACGTTAGAGATCCACTGTGTGGAACAGCTGATGCACAACGGTCACACGTACAGGCTTCAAAAGAAAAACACCAGAAGGATCCTGAAAATCCACAAAAGTGAAGAACCCGGAAGTCGTTTCACGTTCGTGCGATTCACCGCACAAAACCTGTGTGCACTCCGATGTTAGGAAACAGATATTCCTCTTAAACAGTTTAAATAGTTGATTTATGAGTATATGTTTACATGTTGAGGCTTCCTTTCTGACGACTAATCCAAAGAACGGTGATGAAGTCCCCGCACTCTTCAGCTGAGGGTTTGGAAATAGATCACAAATCCTGATGGAGCTCTGAAAGACGGAAACTTTAAATATCCAGAGAAGAAGAGAATACCTGTTCCCTAAATAACCCTACAGGTTCCCACACAAGTTAAGACGCAGCACTGGCCTGGAGACAATTATTAAAGGAATAAAGAAAAACTCTGAATGAACATTTGATGAGTGATTACGCCTCGATCGAGGAGCTCATCGTGTCTGCTGGGTAATTTATCACTTTAGGTCGCCTCCATCTTTCAGACGCTCCGATGGAAGCGCACATGGCAGCAGGGATTTTCTCGATTTACGCGCCACAAACAGAAGAATCAAAGAGCTTCACCGTGACGTTTCTTCACATCTCTGTGGAGCGAGAGGAAAGCATCTTCATCCACCCGCCTACATCAGCTCGTCAACAACTTCCCGACATGCAGAAAAAGAGGAACAAACCCGAGAAGTTCAGAATTATCCCAGAGAAGAGCCGATAAAGCCGCCGATTCCACGCGCATGCACTCCGCTCTGCTCTATTTTACTCTACTCTGTTCTCCTGCCTCATCCTCTCCTCCTCCTCCTCCTCTTCCTCGCAGGCTGAGAGCTGCTGAATGTGAAGAGAGAGGAGCGAGGAGAAAAGAGAGCAGCCGTCAGCGAGAGATCGAGGAGAGAGAGAGAGATGGAGAGAGGAGAGGTGGAGGTGTGGAAGAAGCTCCTAAAAATATTCCGCCTGATGTTTCATGTTGCTCCCACATCAGACCACTCCATCTTCACTGCAGCATCCCGACGCACACGAGCGCGTTACACGCCGCAGGACGACTGGTTACTACAGAACAACATCAGCATCGAGGCGCCCCGCTGTCGGAGTCGTGCATGTTAGAGAAAAAAATCCTTTCGTTTCACTTTAATCTTCAAACCAGATCATCACAAATTACAGCCAACCGCTGGCTTCTGCACTGTGCGCAAACATTTTGTTTGTTTGGACCCAAAAGTGACCAGATCTGGACACGTGCGTGGTTAGAAGACCTCATTTAGGCTCTGATCAATTTTAAAATGAGGATTTTCTGCTTTTGTTTTGAAAATATATCTACAGGAAAGGCAAAAGCAGCTGGCGATAAAAAACCTCGGAATCCTGCAAACAACACGGCGCTGTCTGATACCACAATCTTTTGCAGCACAATCCGCGCACAAACATGTTCTGGAGAGCATCAGCATGAAAACAACTTCAAAAGCTACATTTTCACTGACCTAATTGAAAAATAAAACAACTGAATTTTAGGATTTTGGGGTTGTTTTTGTAGCAGGACACAGTTTGAGAAAATTCAAAAACTATAATTATTACAGAATTATTAGCAACAAGCACACTTCTCTAGAAAATTGCCACATAGTCCTCATCATTTTGAACATTAATAAAAAATTCCTCTCTGCATGTGACCCATTCACTCAGCAAAGCAGTGGGCAGCCACCAATCTAGCGCCCAGGGAGCAGTGTGTGGGGACAATACCTCGCTCAGGGGTACCTCAGGGTAGCCGTTCAATGGATTCGAACCCCCGACCTTCCGATCATATCCGACCAATCTACCTACTGAGCTATCCCTGCCTCTACGAAGCAGCTTAGTGTCACTTTGAGAAGGAAAGTCTGTTGCAAGAGGCGGCTCTCCCACAGGGCTGCTCCATTATGGCAAAAATCCACACTTAAGGAAACTGAGGCATACTGAGTGTCTTGATGCTCAATCATCCAGGTAAGGAGATCCCAAAAGGTTGAGTCTGTTCATCTGGAGGTTTCAGTGGCGTTTCATCATCATCAGGTGACGTCTGCAGTCTCAGCGGACTGCAGGTTTCAACCTTATAAACAGGACATTTGGACAATGACTGAAACCAGCCAATGGGCTGGGAGGTCACTTTCTTTATCATTAATATGCAAATTGACATCAATGGTCATGAGTCCCATTCACAGAGAGTTGGGGAATGGCTGCAATCACAGCATGTAAGATGGGGACAGATGGACCCTTAGGCCCCCTCCTCGATTCAGAGATGGTCTTTCCCTTTTCACGTAAATGGCCTCCTTGACTCCGCCCTCAAACCAGCGTTCCTCCCTGTCCAGGATGTTACATCCTCATCACTGAAAGAGTGTCCACTGGCCTGTAGGTGTAAATAGACTGCAGAGTAGCTCTTCTGTGTTGGTCCACCCACATTGAGTTTGTTTGGTTGTGTATCGAGGAGGTTGGGGTGGATGGATGGGTGCAGGAAACAGAAATGTTCAGACAAATCCTGATCTTTTCCTCATCTGATCATATTCCTGATGAAACCAGATATTTACATTTATATTACTACATAGCAGACGGCTTATTTAACAGTGATTTGTGGCCCATCTCTTGCTGCTGTGGGTTTTATTGTGGAGCAGAAGCCCTGAGGAGATTCTGATTTATTCACGGAGGGAGCAGATAAACGCGGTGCAGTAAAAGTCTTCACTTTTTCCATGAAGCATGTAGTTTAAAACAACGGAAACAAGGTGCATGTTAAATTGTCGAGCTCTGCAACCTCTCAGTTTCTGCTCTGAAGCGTCTCTGCTGTGCCGCGCTCACACTTCCTGTCAGAGGCTGTGAAGTCAACTGCAGGGTTACATAAAGGCATCTTTATTCCCGCTGCATCTCTACAGCGGCAGCACACACGGCTCACGAACACGTCGCCGGGGCTGAATAACCGTGAGATCTGCTCCAAGTCAGGAAACGCTCTCTGAGCCCGCAGGCAACGACGTGATCTGACACTCAGCCCACCGTCCTGTCGTTCTGCGCTCAGAGCAGAAATGATTCACTCATCGCTTCACATCTGATCACGCTGTGAATGCTGGAAAGCTGCAGCCTCAGGTGGGGAGACAAACCCAGAGAAAACTGATCCCAGCTCTGTGCACACGGCTGAGTCTGAGCTTCATTATGAAAGAGATAAATCTACAACAAGTATTTCAAATATGGATTAAAATACAGCTTTTTTCTAGATTCGTTAAATGATTCTTTGGCATAAGATTTCCACTGAAGCCTCTTTATTTCAGACCTCTTACTACTAATGCTTCTACAACTGTTTGTTAATACAATTAACCTCTCAGCAGTCGTGCTATTGGTCAGATAATGTCATTAAAACGGCTCCAACAGCACAAACACAGTCCAGAGGTGCAGTTCAGGTGCTAGCAGACCGCTAGCAGCTACAGCCGCCTGTGTCACCAATGGATCTATTAATGCAAACTTTAAACCTTAATACAATTTAAACAGGTGAGTTATTAATAAATTGTCCTACGAAGGAAGAAATGATTTATAGAGACCAAAATAGTTTTTCTGTCAGGCTGTAAACGCGCTTATTTCTGCTGTTGGACATTTCATCGTGGGAGTCTTTTTGGACTGACTCTGGAGCCCCCTGTGGACATTAGAGGGACTGCACCTGTGTGTTGGCTTCATTTGCTGTCATATTTCTGGCATCCAGTAGCTGTTAATAGCTGCATGTTTGTGTTTTAATTACCGTGTTTATATTCTTTCCTTGTTGTTTCTGCATTGATGTGTAAATGGAAAATAATACAGATCCATATTTTTATTCTGGTACTCCAAGGCATAGCTTTACATTACATTACAGTTTCTTTAAGCCCTCCCGATAAGTGAGCTTTCATCTGATTGACCAGCTCTGTAAGCCTACCGAGGGGCATGTATAGGCCCAGTGTTACCAGTAATCAGTCCAAACCGAGAACTCAGAGCATCTGTGGTGACCACAAGATCTTATTATTATGGGGGTGGGCACTTATGCTAAAACACTGGTAACCTTTGCTTCCTTTGTGACTGACCTAATATTACGGCGTACTGAGCTGCTGCAGCTATTCTCCTGTTAAATCTGCTGATTAAAGCAAATTTTGGGGGTTTTAGGATCTGGTTCTGATCCAGATCATCTCATTTTTCTTTCTGAAGAGTGAAATCCTGCAGAGAAGTGTGAAACACTTTCAGCAAACAGGTCATTTCAGCGCCGTTAAAGACGAAGGCTCCACCTCTCTTTGGTTTGTCTCTGGACCTGAGGCTGAGGCGTCCAGCAGGATCCATGGCTCACGCACCGAAGTGAAACTGAATGGGATTAACTTCGTCACTAACCGGGTGCGCACGTGTCAGTGAACGCACCATCATGCTGAATGTAGGCCTACACTCTCGCAGAAAAAAAAAAACAGGTCAGCGTCTTTAATTACTGTCGTGTATTTGCGTCCTCGTACCTGCTCAGTGGGACTGAGGGAGGAGAAACGTCTCCGTCGCTCACTCTGATTATCAGATCCTGACGCTGCCAGTTATCCTGCCCAGATCAGGTCAACAATGTCTGACTCACTCGACGTTAAAAGAATCGTGTAGTTATTAACTTACTGCTTTCCGATACTTGTAGAAACAAATGAAAATGCTTATTTGAGAGGAGATGTGCAAGACTCATGTCTACCTCTAAATCTCTTAACCCAGTTCTCTGACACTGAAGCTTGAGGTCTGTGGGCTAAATCCAGCTCTTCACAAGTTTTAGTCTAGCACATCGCACATCTCCTTGTAGCTCCTCCATTCCTTAAAAGCCCACGTTCTATTGATTGGTGAACACGTGGAAGCCTGCCAAGAGTACGGAAAAATCATAGTAAAGAAAACGGTGGAGGCCAACTCCAAGGCAACCACGCAAGCGTGGAAGATAAAGATACGAAGCACCGTCCCCGGCAGTGTTCTCCATAGACCTGAAGCTCATCGTCAAAAGCAGAGACGCACATAGATTCAGGAGTGGAGTGACCGTCAGTCACATCCTGTACGTGGACGACTTCTGTACGCCACGATAGAGCGAGGCATCGACTCAGCGATCCACATAATCAGGATCTGCTGTGAGGACATCAGGATGTCATTCGGACTGTAAGAGCGACACGTGCTGAGAAGCTGAACGGCAGGAATAAGATCCAAGCCATCAATATGTACGTCCCCCAGACACCCAGCTGGGATAAGAAGGTGGTCACAGGAGGAAGTTACCGATTTCTATGTATGTGGCCATTGGAGGAACTGCAGCTTTAAGCTTAACCGAACCCCTTTCTTCTTCTTTTTATACACTTTTAGTACTTTGTGTCATTTCTATAATTGATGTCAGGAGAGATGAGTTTAATTCGGGTTTTGTTTGGTCTACATCGACTCTGCAGCCTGCATCAGGGACTTAACAAGACGACTGTCAAACTATTAGCTTGCTAATGTTGATATTTATCCTCCACCTCCAACTGTTCACTGTAGACAAACACCTGTACGACATCACTGACCTGTCCTGATGGTCGCAGGTTCGATATCTGCTGAATAATGTAAGTGTGATAGGTTCATACCTGGGAGAGTCCAGGACCGAAGGACAGGAAATCCACTGTGGCAGCACCACAATCGATCCCACGGCTCATTAACACCCAGCAGGTGTGTGTGTGTGTGTGTGTGTGTGTGTGTGTGTGTGTGTGTGTGTGTGTGTGTGTGTGTGTGTGTGTGTGTGTGTGTGTGTGTGTGTGTGTGTGTGTGTGTGTATACAGTTCAGGTATGTTTCCTGATCAATAGACAGACTGCCTCATCAGAGGGCAGGAGAATGTCAGCAGGGCAACAACAGCAACACCATTAAACTGCAAGAGAACACAGTACACACAGTACACACACAGTACACACACAGTACACACAGTACACACAGTACACACACAGTACACACACAGTACTTGCAGTACACACTACAAACTCAGTACACAGGTTGCTCATGATATGAAAGAACCTCTCAGACTGAATATATGTATTTAATACTGCATTTGTCTTCTGCCCAACACAGTGTGTTAACCACAGAGTCTGGCTGAGCGGTGACTCACAGCAAAAGCTGGTTTAAACCCACTGAGCTGCAAAGCTCTGCTCTCACTGTTATCCTGTAATAAAGAGGTTAGACTGACCGAACATAAATAACTGAAATAGGGACCAACAATGATTAAACACTGTGGTATGAATGTGTTGTTCTAAACAGAAAGGTGAGAATGTGGAACAGGTAAACTCGATAAGGACACAGCAGGAAAAGAAGGAGGAGAGAGATAGTGTGAGGCACAGGTGAACTTAATCAAGGATCGACCCTGTAAACTGAGGAAGTAAGACATGAGATAAATTATTAGGCTCTAAAAGAAACAAAAGGTGAGGGAAAGTAAGGCACAGGTGAACTTAATCAAAACAATAAGCACTGTGAGAAAAGGAGGGAAAGCAGGAAAAAATCAGAGAGTGAACACAGGAAACACGAGAAACCAGGAACAAGGAAGATGTGCAAAGCGAGATCAAAAGACCGCGACGATGAACCAGGACAGCTCTGGGATTTACTTGCAGGAAGACAGTAAGTATGAGACGGGAGGTGTTTTCAAAAATAACCTGGAAAAAATCTATTCCAGGTCCATCAGAGACACATTCAGCCCAAAACTGAGGAAAGACTCCAACAAACAGCGGCGTGGGCGGCACAGAGGACGGCCGCTGGATGTTCAAAATGTTAACAGCAGCACGTATTGTTCCTCCGTCTATTGTTTCACGCCGAGCGTGCACACAGCGATATATTTTTAAAAATCTGCCGTTTCTCCTGCCGATGACTCACCGCTCATAACAAACACAAGCTCAGAAAGCCGGCCCGCCATCACAGAGATGATCCAAGAAGCGGGATTCAGACGACTTTATAGGACGGCGTGAATGACACGTGCAGAACAGTGCGAGCAGCTCAGAGGTGCAGTCAGACTGGACTCTGCATCTACAACAACATGAATCTGATTGATTAAAAACAGCAGCACTTCATATGTGATGTGCTTTACATAACAGTGAGGGCATCAGGTGGAGAGCTTTTATGTAACACGTGTAATTTATTGATTTCGACTTGATTTAAATGGATAATAGAAATGATGTGTGAAGAGCTGCAAAAGTGTTTACTTGGTCATTCCACGGGAACGCAGAAAGAAAGGAATTTTTCCCTCTGTGAAAAGCAGGAAAAGGGTTGTTTTTTTTATATGGACACTGATTCGTTTTAAGTGTTATGTAATATAAATTTGATAACGTTTGAATATTTCTGTCTCAGTAAACGGGCTCTGTTCACTGGACAGATGCTGCCATCTGCTGGAGGTCAGGTCAACTGCAGGTTTGAGTCTGTGGGGAGGAATCAGTTTCATAAAGTTTTTTGAATCTGTTTTCTTCTTGTTTTGGATTTTAATGTTTGGATATAAAGTTGATGTTTGTATTTTTCCACTTTTACCTTAAACCTACAAAGAAACATTAAAGTAACTTTTTCCTGATCTGGAAAAGGCCGTAAACACTTGGATTGTGTAAGAGATTATGCTTTTTACATATACATATATAAATATAAAATATTTTAATGAGGTGGAGTTAGTGTGACGCCGTATCGAGGCTTGAATGATCACATGCATGGCTAAATGCCCGGTGGGCCGATGGTGATTTTTCGTTTTTATGGGCCGATGATACATATTGGCCAGATGCTGGTCGATGTGTAAAAATAACTCAGTTGTTTGGTGGTGGCTGTGGCGGAGCTTCCACTGAGGCCAGCAGGTGGATGAGGGAAGGGGAGGCAGGAGGAGGAGAGACCCGAGGCGGCCGCCGGTCCGAGTGTCAGGTGAACTGAACTTCAGGTAAGAAGTTATGACCTGCAGTCTGTCTGGGTCAGATATAAACCAAGTTTAGGTGGAGTTTATTTTTGTTACCATCAGTTACAATAACTCGTACTGCGTGCTAGCTAGCATGACGGAGTTTCTATACAGCTGGGTGCTATGATGTTACTGATAGTGAACTTTATTTAATTCATAAGGTCAGTTAGTAGAGTTGCCAACCGTCCCGTAAAAAGACGGAATCGTCTCGTATTCAGAGAAAATATTACGTGTTTCGTGTTGAGCTGAGAAGAGATGCAGTTTGTCCTGAACTTCAGCTACAATGGAACAAAGACAGAGCTGAAGTTATTCTGTGTTTACGCTGCACAGCTGCCTCTTCTTCTCTCATTCTCTCCCCCTCCCTCTCCTGTTGCTACTTCAATCATGAAACTGATCAGTGATCAGCTGATCGGCTTTTCTCTCTTGTTTGTTGATCGCCCACTTTGCGCCAGAAAGAGAAAACTAGCAGATGTCGCGCTAAACAACAGCAGCACGTTTAAGCTTGATCAGCTGTTGTTAGAATTTATTTAATATTAATTTCTAGTATCAGCTGATGTTTGCTGGAGCCACAGCTGTAAAGCTGCTGGTCATGATGGTTTGGATATGTGGTGAGAGGGAAACATGAAGATGAAACCAGGAGATGTCCTTACTGAATCATCAGAGCTGTGATGGAGAAACAGGTTTACCTTTTAGGTGACATGAATGAGTTGAAGTGAAGTTATGAACTGTTTCTGAGAGACAAATAACATCCCGCGGCCTGGTGGATCTGAAGAGGTTCACATCCACCCGTGACTTTACTCCTGAATAAACACCACAGAAGAAGAACTGAACAGCCAAAGCTCAAGCTGACACGGCTGCTTCTTATTCGCTGTCAGCGAGGTGTCGTCACAAACTGAATTCTGGACGTGTTGCTTGCAGCCAACGTTATGATTTAACTTTTGAAGCACTGGCCAATCAAACCACATTATGTAAATACTGCGAGAGAGCACGGTGGCTGTACAGGTGGGAAAGATTCAGCCTGTTATACATCAACAGTACCTGTAGTTCCAGCTAGCTTGTCTGATGCTAACTGCTGACTCATCTAGCTGACTAGTCATCTAATTGTTGCTATGACAACCATACTTGTAATATATAGATAGATACCCACCTAAAAGGAGCGCCCACTATCAAGCTCCAGTGATCCTTCCTGCCTGAAACTTTAAAGGTAAAAAAACTAGAAACGGGTTTTATATTCCAATCGTCTCAAAGTGCAGCTTTGCTGCTGCTAGCCACATGCTAAATACACAAGTTTAACTGAAATCAGGATTAAACCTTTTTTCTGACCTGGAACATAAACTTTTACCACCACGTCTGCTGAATCATCCGGACGGTTCAGTTCACGAGTCTCTGCAGACGCCCACCTCCACCTGAGCTCCTTTCTCAGACCTCTGCTGGTCACATCTCACCTCATTTCTGTGGTTCATATCCACAGTTATTTTCATAGTGACAAATGTAGTTTGTGGCTGTCCTCTGTATTTGTTGCTGTGCGTTTTCTCTCAGTCTCTTGGAGGAGGAGGAGATGCCCACTGTGCCCAGCAGAGGGAGACAGAGACCCTTCTACAGCTCCTGTTCTGTCTGTTTTCAGACGATGTTTCGGTCGTTGTGAATCATTCATGTCATCCTGTCAGCCACTTTGAAGGATTAAAAAGAGAAGCTGAAAACACTCCATGTTCTCGTTTTAAACCACACTTTCAGGCACAGCAGCAGCTCGAGGTCAGCTTTCTCTTCCTCCATCAGCTAAAAAGTCATTTTCAGTAACACGTCCAACGTCAGTCGAGTAATTTAGTTATAGAGATGTTAGCACTACACAAACACACACACACACACACACACACACACGTTTGTTTGGTATCAGCACCGAGAGTCTGCACAATTAAAAATCATCTGAACTGAATTTCTAACCTGTTTTTATTTGGTTTCAGATGTTAGAGGTTATGATGCAGGACACCTGCTGAAGTTTAACCTGCAGGCGTTCTGTGACTGTCACACTGATGGTTTCTATAACTGTGAATCTTGGACTTGTGTTTGACGAGCCTTAAGCCAATCAGCATGCAGAGGACGACTCAAACAATGGCGTGACAGATTTACGGAAACAGATTCAACTTTTTATTCAGCGTGACTGAAAGTGGATTGATAGGTTTATGCTACAAACCTATTCGCTGGAACGTTAAGGACAATCTGCTACGCAGCAAAAAGCAAGACACAAGGCACCAAAGTTCTCTGGTTTACTCATGCATGAGGGAGACCTGGCTGGGGCCAAGTGTCGTTCCACCACTTGACCACCGTCAGACTCTCAGCCAGGTTCCCCATAGCACTCCTTTTATTGTGGTTACATGAATATGCATAGGGTCATTAACATATAACATCTTACATAGGTATACATGTGAACAAAGAATACTGTGTGTGTGTGTGTGTGTGTGTGTGTGTGTGTGTGTGTGTGTGTGAGGTCAAGATGTGACCCTGTGAAGACTCCCCAAAGTTGGTGCCAGGAGTCTAGCGGTCCATCTGAACAAAGGGCTCTTATACTTAAACAGATATACGTGTGTTTGCTATACCATATATCAGCAAGAGAAGATACGACCTCTCCTAGGAGGTGTGATCTACGCCAGAACAC
Organism: Rhamphochromis longiceps; assembly: GCF_057381845.1. Lineage (NCBI taxonomy): Eukaryota > Metazoa > Chordata > Actinopteri > Cichliformes > Cichlidae > Rhamphochromis > Rhamphochromis longiceps. The sequence goes on along the minus strand of NC_140570.1, from coordinate 40,261,987 downwards.
TCTGTAGAGGGAGTGAACGCACTCCCCCTTCATGCTACACAGAGCTGTTACAGACCTCCTAGGATGAGACATTCTTTCAATCTACAAATGATTATACACTTCTAAGCATATATGAGTAAATGTTTCTAAATACAAATGACAATAACAAAATCTAAACCCATCATGGATGAGTCCACAAAAAGTGTTCAAGTCAGAAAAGCTGCTTTCCCGCCGACCGCAACCACAGCTATCACCACCTGGTGGCCTCACGATAGAATGCAGGTTTATGGCACTGATGGAGGATTCTAGCTGCTCAGCAGTCCTGGCTCTGCTTTGTCCTGAAACGTTATTATTCACTGCAGATGATCAGATATCCAAAGTCCTACGACGCGTTTCTGCCATCAAATTCAAAATGAGCTCACAGTGTTTCCTCTACTGTGAGTAAAATGTGGGTTTATGAGATTAAACTACAACTGTAAAAACTGTAAAACAATAAAAACGGAGCTGAAAAAAAGAAACCAACTCTGGAAGCTATCAGAAACCAAACTGAATTAGAAACAGGAAGTCAACATGAAAGATAAATCTGTGACGAGCTGCCGACCAAGCAGTGACGTGTTCCCTCCACATGATGCTGAAGGTGCTTAGATTTGTGATGAAGGAGCCTTTCTGCTTCTTCAGTTTGACCCACGTGGTCCAGTATGAAAAACTAAAGATCTACAGCAGACCTGGAAGACCTGACACAGGAGCTGAGAGACGGTGATCGACTGTTTCACTGAAGCTTCATCAGAGATGCTCTCAGTGGAAGGACGGCTGTCAGGAAGTCGCTTCACTGAGCAGAGAAACAGGTCTGATGGAGAGATGGACGCACATCAAGGTCAAGAGGAGGTCAGGAGGAGGTCCATCAAAGAGGTTACAGACATCAGAGAAACACGGTGGAGACTGTCATGGTTCTGCTGCGTGTCAGTCAGCGGTGTTGGACAAACTGATGAATTATGAGGTCAGAGTTTGAGCCATCATGCAGTAACATCTGGAAACATCTGAGTGGCAGCAGCTTCATTTTTCAGCATCACAATGACCCCAATCACACTGTTAATGCAGTGAAAGCACACCTGGATAGAAACGCACACGTCGGTCATGGGTCCGCCTCCCAGAGCCCGGACCTCACATCACTGAAGCAGTGTGAGATCATCCTGACAGAGAACAGAGCAAAGGACAGAAACATCCAAGAAGCCTGGAGAACTGTTCCTGAGACGGCTTAACGGGACAACAGAGAGCTGAAGAATAAAGGTGCTCACACTGAATATTGTGCGTCTGCATTTATTTTAATAGCTGACATTTTCCTAAGAAGTGTGTGTGCGCTATTTCTACTCGAGTCCGTCCAGAGTCACTTGATATGGACGGGTCTCCGGGTCGGAGCAGCAGAAATGCAAAGTGCTGACTGAGCCGAGCAGACTAACAGCTGCTCAGACAGAAATACACGAAGCTGTAAATATAACGGAGACAACACACACGCACACACACGCGCGCACACAGTGTGTGGGCTAATTTTAGTTAGCATGTTCTGTTTCTGTCACAGGCCTTTAAATGTTGCTCTCGCTGCTTTTTGTTTGACACAGAAACTCAAAACTAAAACGAGAAACTCCAAGAAAACTGACCCAGAATCTCCCCCCGCACTGCCAGTTTATTAGGCACACTTATCCAAAGTAATTCAGCAGTTTTTCAGTTTAGAGATGAGCTTTATCGTCACTGTGGATGCTCCGTGAATCATCATGCCTTCAGCTCTGGGCTGTTGGAATAAACTCTGTGTTTTATCAGCCTGTCGCTTCAGCTCGACTCCCAGCTGTCAGAGGATGAGCTTGGAAAACTTTCAAATAAAGTCACAGAAGCTTCTGCAAACTGCTGGAAACCTCGAGTCACACAGGCCACGCCCCTAAAAATGGTAATTATAAACAGGCAAAGATCTCTAGAGACGAAACCAGTTTGTTTTATCGGGTTGTAAACATGTTTAGTTCTGGGGGGACTGACACCCCCAGTGGACGTTAGAGGAACTGCAGCTGATGGGTTTGTGTGTTTATATATAAGCAGATATTTTGGTGATGTGAGAATCTGTCAGTCATCAGCTGATGAAGGTGTGAGACACCGAGACCTTGACGCTGATATTTATAATAGTCTGCGAACACGGGACATGTAAGGACGCGGCCAGGACGCGGCCAGGACGCGGCCAGGACGCGGCCAGGACGCGGCCAGGACGCGGCCAGGACGCGGCCAGGACGCACAGTAACATTTGCAGAAGCTGGTTTTTGATACTTCACAGGCACTCCTCTACACGCTAAACGCCATTATAAAAACACACCTGCTCATGAAGCGCGTCATGAGAAAAATTGTTTTCTGTGAGCTTTCTGTCATTTATACGAGTCGCAGGTTTCACTGCAGCAGGTGTTTTACTGAAGTGTGTGTGTGTGCACAGGTTGTGTCCCTGCAGTCACACACTCAGGTGTTTGCATGTCATTTGGCTTTCTTTTGCAGCACAGAGACCTCGACCTGCAACAACTCCAACACAACATGGGATCCAAGCAAGTGCAAAAACACAACAACACACCAATCAGACACACAATAAATCCATGCAGCAGGTGTGCCGTGTTATTCACGTGTAGTCTTCACCTACAGATCAGCTGATGACGTGTTGACGTATTCGACATGTATCGATTTTCTGTTTTCACAGCTTTTGTTTCACTTTGACCAAACTTAAGATTAAATATTTAGAGCCTCACACTTTCACATTAACCCCCCCGTCACACAATCTTATCCTGACTTATCGTCTTCTTGGTTTGCAACAAATCAGCCGTCTCTGCTTCGCTGTCCTCTTTTCTACGGTTTATAGTCAGACTGCAGGCTGTTACCACGTTGCAGTCTTTGCTGACCTGTCATGATACATGTGGGATTGGTGCTGTGTGCTGGTGGCTCTTTCGCTCTGCAGACAGGGACCGTGGGAATTCAACCAAAGCGATGACTACAGAGATGCGAGGCAACAACGTCCAAAACTCACAAGCTCCGAGAAGTGATCCCTCTCTGTGAGAGGATCGCTGCTAGCTGAGCGAGTGTGGTTTTTTACAGAAGCTGCTGTTTGATTGTTATTTATCCTTCCTTTGGTTTTTTATTACTGTATTCTTATTTTTCACCGATTTTGTTTCAGCCTGTGGATTTTGATAAATACGTTGCAAAATGACAACAAACCTTCTTGAATCTTGAAGTATTTACATAAATGCAAAATACAAAAAGTGAGAAGAAACAGAATATTGCAGAAGGTTTTAGAAACAACAATGATGCAGGACAAGAAGCAGGCAGGAAGTAAGACACAGGTGAAGATAATGGCTGTATCCCAATTCAGGGTCTGCAGCCTCAACGATCCTCAAGGGCCGCGTACTTAAAGACCGCTAAGGCCGGAAGTGCGAGGCTTGTGAAATGGGACGGTCTAGCCTCCGTCGCTCTGCCCAGGTTGCCTAGCAACCATGATACTAACAGCTGGAAACGTGTCATACAGCTTTGCTTGACAGAAATGAAGGAGAAAATCGTTTGTTCATTTGTTTGTTTGTTTCTACATGAGCTTTGATCATTCTCTGATTAAGCTCAGCTGTTGAACGCCGTATATTTTAAAGTAAAGGCTTTAAAACCAAGTTAGTACAAACGTCACTAATGTCACATGACTTTGCCGACATGTGGCCAACAGTAATGTTTTAATGTTCTTCATTATTAAACATTTGCACATAAATAAGTGACATAATATTCAGTACTTACTTAAAGTTCACTCTTCGGGCGCCCCTCATCCGCCGTTTTCTTTCGGCAAAATTATCAGAACCCACCGCCACGCTATGCATTCTGGGATATGTTGGGCCACGAAGTCTACACCGCCGCGTCCTTAAAATTCAGTGAAATGAAGGACGCATTTGAGGGCCGCATTTCGAGCAGCCTTTGAATTGGGACAGCCTTCGTCGCGTCGCTGTGCCGTAATCGGCCTTAAAATGCGGCCTTTAAGGCTGCAGAGCCTGAATTGGGACACAGCCTAAGTGACAGACAGGAAGTAAAAACTGAAATATGACGAAAAAACCAACAGATAATTACCAAAAGACAAACACTTAACAGGAAGACGCGCACAGAGGGAGGAGCCAAGTGCAATATAACAAATGGACACGCCCACTGCGACGCTACATGGTTAGCAAAGTTGTGCTATGACACCTCAAGCACAGCATTTTCCCCATGATGGTGACTGTGAAACTGCATGCTCATTGGCTAACTAGTTTAGGGCAGAGAGCTGTTTCCCCTTCTTCACACATATACAGTACCAGAAGTCTTTCTGCAACCACAGATATCGCCGCCCTGGTGGCCATTTGAATGAATGTCAACAGTAAAACTTCACATTTACTGGGCAGACAAACAAATAAAAATGGCATAAACTCAATAACAACACAAAAACCATGTTAGGTAGACTCTTGATTGATTAACTTGAACAGGATATCAGTTTCTGTGTAAAAGAAGTTACAGAGAAACATCATCTCTCTTCTCTGGTTCGCTGCGTGCTTTACGATGGTCACAGTCAGAATGTAGGTTCATGATTATTGTGACGTCTCTGGTTTTGGACATATTTTACACTTAAATGATGGTGTACCACAAAGCTCTGGACCTCTGCTTATCTCATGTATTTGTGATATTTATGCTAACAACATCCTCCATGAACTAAACGTTAGTTTATCTGCAGATGACACTCTGCAGATAAACGTTAGTTTATCTGCAGATGACACTCTGCTGTATGCCCGTCCTGTTAGCAAACCTCCATCAAGCACTTCCCTCAGCTGCTCCACCCTGCTGCTGCAAACACACCAGGAACTTTCCAGAACACATTTCCAGTTTGTGAAAGACGATCTCAAACTCTTCTGGAAAGTTTCAGGGTTCAGCTTCAGAAAGGAGACGAACAAGGGTCCCACACTTCCCAAAGCTAATGTGGCCTCTAAAACTCTTCAGTCTACTCTGAATCAGAAACACCTTCTCACATAAACTCCCCCCAAAAAAGACGTTTCTGCAGCTTCATGCAACAAAAGACAGAAGCAACATAAAAGAAGTCAGCGCGACCGGACTCAGGGACAGATGTTTGTGCATATTTCTGTTATTTAAAGTAAATGATGAGATTATAGAGGCGGACATGGTAACTGTGAGGTTAAATCACATCATGATTCTGAGTTGTGAGTCTTCCTCTGCTTTCACCAGCTCTGATCACTACAAAACAAAGTGAGCATTAAAGAATGAGAGAGGACTCAGGTGGGCGCCGTGTCTCCTGAGGACTCACCCTGCTGGCTGCTGTCTTTGTGAATGCTGCCCTCCTCTTCATCGGCCTCCTCTCCTTTACTCTCTCTGGACAGCAGACGCCGAAACAGGCTGTAATAACGGGTCATGGCAGGCAGAAAGCTGACTGAGACTGAAGCTCCAGTCACTTAATTAGTCAGTCAATCAGTGCGCTAATCGATGAGGCAGCCACTGGATCTGTCGCCGAGAGCCAGTCACTGTTAAACACAGAGTCTCAGAGTGCTGCACACGCCTCCACGTGACCACGCCCAGCTGCTGGTACATTAATACCGAGAGAAACGCTGACAACAGCCAACAGTCGTAGTAAACACCGAGCGCTCGCGTGTCGCCTCCTCAAAGGTTTTCAGACGTCAGAAGGTTCGTGTTCCCGCCCAGCTGCGCATTTGACTCACTCGGTCCGTGAGTGAGTTTCAAGTATGATTTCCTGTCCTGAGCACGAGTTGTGTCACTGTTTGCTGCAGGCCTGATAAATCACAGAGAGGGGTCAGGTTACACAGCTGGTTTCTGCAGCAGCTCCTGGTTATGCAAAGCAGCGTAAACCAAACCTCAGCAAGTTTATGAAGCACGAAAGGCTCGTTTGTCAGGTCTAAAAACATCATCTGCTAAATCCAACTTTTAAAAATAGGTACGAGTCCCCAGATAACGAGGAGTGAGAGAAGGATCTCAGGTGAACCAAATACAGCAGTAACACAGTTTGCATTATAGGGGCGTGGCCTCATTGACTGACAGGTGGATGGTGACACAGGTGGGTGTCAGGCTTCACCTGAACTGGACCTCTGGACTGATTTTGTGCTGTTGGAGCCTTTTTAATGACATCATCCAACCAATAATGTGGCTGCTGTGAGGTCGCTGTGGTAACAGACCACCTATGAAGTCTGAGCTCCAGTTTTTTTGAGTAAAATTCCAGGATTTTAATTGGATGTAACAGATTAGCAGGTACCTGTGTCCGTGTGAAGCACCTGTTAACTTAATGACTTAATCATTTCTGGCTCAAAGAAATCACAGGTGTATTTGAAGTGCCAGGAGCCTCTCCTCTCAGTACGTTTGTGTGTGGATCTGTCACGGCTCCAGTCAAAGGCTCGTGTGGGTTGTCTCCAAGCACCAACTAGGACCGGGTTTATTTACTATTTATTTTGAAATCTACATTATTTGCTATATTTGATGATCTATGTCATTCTCCCAGGATACTATCCTGTTAATTGGTTCTTTGATATCTAAGCTGGCCTGTAATCAGGAAGGCTACGCCCTCTTATCTACCTGCCTGATCACCTGTGATTTGTCAAGAGAACTCGAACATGAACTTCAGAGAGAAACTGGAAATCTTCTGGTATCCAGTCTGTGTTTGAGGTCATCTGGCTCCCAGTAAGCCCTTTGGCCCCCTGCTGTGCCAAAAACAAAGACTACCAGACATCTGCTGGAACCTGTAACTCCTCTCAGTCCTGTTTCTAAATCTAAGTCCTCCGTGATGTCACAGTATTGATTTAGGAAAGCAGAGATGATTGGATGCAGATCCCAGCGGGGTTTCCGGAGCAGCTCTGACAGAGGAGACTGGCTGCGTGTTAGTGATGAGGGAGGGCGAGGATGCAGCTCTAATGACAGCATAGTGATGATAAATATTTTAAACATCCAAATCAATACCAAGATTTTCCTGAAAGTACTTTACATAAAATCTTTATGTATGTAAATAAATAATATTAAGGTGCCGGCAGATGTTCCAGCTCTGCACCTTTACAACAACAGCAGCCGCTCATTTCCCATCTTTCCCTCATTTTGATCATTTCCAGCTCCGTCTTTCCGTTCTGGCCTCCACCACAGCAGCTCTGCATGACTTAAAGTTCAAAATAATCCTTATTTATCTCACACCGAGCCTCGGTGCAGCCTCAGTCTGAAACAAGCTGTTTTAGTCACGTCCCTTCACAAACTCAAAGACTAAACAGAAGGTGGGAGGGGCTTCTGCGTGGAGCACGCCTGAAGATGATGACCATGTAAGGATATCCCATCTCTGTGACATCACTTCTTATTACTGATTACAGTTTTAAACTGTGTTTAAAGTGCGAAGACGAGGCTGTTCTCTTCATCTGAATGAACATCCGTAAATAAACACTCAGTGACCTTCCACATCTCTACATTTGCTTCTGATGATGAAGGTTCCTATAAAAATCATCCCCACTGGAGCTGAGAGCCTCTGTGAGCTCAGTCTGTTTACACGTACATCGTCATGTTTGAAGCTTCATATCCTCTGATTATTGGAGAGCGTTGGCTGAGAGCAAACAGCTGACCAGCAGCTGGGCTCGCCCCGTCGAGCCTCCTTTTGTCTCCGATGCTGAGGATGTGTGTTTGTTTTTCAGCTGCAGCCTCGAGCTGCTGCAGTCTGTTCCCCGTGTGACCAGCAGGAGGCGCAGAGCAGGCGTCAGGGCGTGACGATGGGGGGGTGCTGCACTGAAGGACAGATGGTCCATCCCACTGCATCCACGTTTCCCTGTGTGATCAATGATCCAATCAGCTGTCAGCAGGCTCGGCTCTCTCTGGACATCTTCTTTTTGTGTTTATATTAAAGCTAAGAACCTTTAGGTGCACGGCAGAGAAGAAGAAGAATGAAACACAGCACAACACAGCAAGAAACATGGTGGAAGGAAAACAGAGCTCAGAGCTGCAGCTGAACCCAGAGGAGAAGAAGCTGAGGCTGAATCTGTGCCTGCAGTCTGCTGATCACTTATCTCCTTATCATAAATGTACGTCCATGTAAAGCATCTTATAATCAGCTCAGTGTATGTATGCTCAGTTTCACAGTTTTTTTCTATCCTTGGATCTCTATGATGTCACAAAGACAGGGCATCTTTAACATGGCCATATGCGAGGAGCAGCCGATCAGAGAAAAGCTGGCTCAGTGGGTGGGGAGCGGGTTTCAGACAGAGGATCAAACTCTGGGTTTATTCTGAACTGTGCATCATGCAAAGCCAGCTAATGACAGCGTCAGGTGCTGAACAATCATAACAATAAAGTCATCAGACGTTCATTTATCAGATGCTGTGATTGGCTCCTCTGTACGGTTCTCTGTTACAGAGCGCGCTCAGCTCACGTCCAGACCTGGTCTTCGTCACCGCTTCGTGTCCCAGCACCTTAAATTAATGAGGTATTAAAAGCTTTTTAAGTTCACTTTTATGTGCTGATGCTCTTCTCTTCCCAAGGTCATGCAGACAGATGTCAGTAAAGATGACAGAGGATAAACTGAGACAGAAAACAGCATCAAACCTGCAAACTGTCTCCGTCTGCCTCTGAGCGAAAGGCAGAAAATAAACTATGAATCTGTCAGAATGAATAAAGGAGCTCCACAGGGTTCTGTGCTCGGGCCTTTTTCATCTTACTAAACATCTCCTGCAGTCATCTCTCCTTCAGCGTGTACATTAAACAAATATGTAGGTCTGCTTTTTTTTCCCATGTGATCAATATCGCTAAAATTAGAAACGCCCTGTCTCACACTACTGCTGAACAAAAAAACTATGTGTGTGCTACTTATACAGATTAGTTACATTTTATGCAAAGCCGGTCTAACTCACTATGCTCATACTCAGAGGTCGTTTCTATGAGGTGCCGTAAGGGACATTATTACTGAAACGCTCTCACACACACTACTGAAAAACCAAGTCATTTCAGTTAAACAGGAAGTTAATTCTTGACAAGGAAACTGAAGGAAAAAGTGTTAGATTTCAAACAAACCACTACACAGATGTCTACTCAGCAACCTGTTAGTTAGGGGTGGGTTTTTATAATCGATTTATTGATTAAAATCGATTCTGGCTTGGATAACGTGAAATCGATTCATTAAAATCCTGAATCGATTTTTTAATATAAATTTATTTTGCCCGAAATGCCAGAATCTCAGGTGAAACCTCACAAAATTTCAACAACCACCAAACAGCTAAGACAGTAAATGAGAGCAGGTACACGGCTTCTGCACAAAGACGTGAACACACAGCGCGACCCGCGGATCAGAATCAGTGAGATGTCGCCTTTCTCACCCGACAGCACGGACACGGTCGGGGCTGAAAGCCGACAGCTCGCTGACTCTGATCTGTCGGCAGGTCCGCGCTTTGTTTTCACGCCGTTTTTTAAAGCTGTTAGTTTTATCTCTCTCCAAACAATATTGACTGAACCAGCAGCAAAAGAAGATCCAAACTGCGCTTCACATAAACATCGTCATGAATTCCCTCACTGTTTTGCTTCCACCACGATAAAATCGCACGTCATGCACAGCCCTCTCTTTCTCTCTCTCTGTACTTCAAGAACAGTTTCCCGTCTAAAAATCTGTTTTCTGTATTATTCGCTTGCTTGTTATGCACAAGTCTACTGTTGTTTACAGCGCAGTCGGCCGCTGTTTTTTTTTTTTTCATTTTACATACTTCCGAAAAGAAAACCTAATTTCTGCCGTTCAATACTGAATAAATTTAAACTTTTTAAAATTATGCAAAATGCAAAACGTTAGCCGTGTCTCTAATAAAACCGCTGTAACGTCAGAGGTAACGTTCATATGTTGATTAATGGTTTTCTTTCGTTTTTGATGTACTGCAGAATATTTTTATAAAATCCCAGGCCAGGAAAACCACCTTCATGTTTTTATGTGTTTTATCTTCAGCTACTTTGACACAAAGGCATCTGCTGTGATGCTCACACCTTTGATAAAGTCTTGCGTGTGTCAGCTTCCTTTTTCTAAATACAAAAATATGTAAATGTACTGATCTGAATTATAATATTTCTGACTGTCAAAATTCCCCATAATCAAATCGAATTGAATTGAATCGAATCGTGGAACAAATCGATTCTGGACCTTAGTGAGACAGCTGCATTACTTAACAATATATTAGCCTCAGCATAAGTCAAAATTTAGAATAGCGGGAGACGTGCATTATCCTGGTTATTTTTTTTGCATATGTGCTTTTTGTCTTTTTTAGCAAAGAAAAATATCTTAAAATCATCAATAAAACCAGGGAGAGAAGGCTTAGCGTTCCTCCATTTAGCACAATGGATATGATATTTACTCAAAAGTATGATGATGTTAATAATGTCTGAGACATCCAATGCTAGATGATCCATATAAAAAAATTATGATGTAATTCAAACAGTGGCACATCATTAATATTTAGGGAAATCCAATTTTTTAAGTTGCACCAAATACATTGTGTGATAGGGCATAGGAAAAAAAAAGATGTTCTAGGGTTTCATTTTCATCAGTACAAAAAGAACACTGATCCACCTCAAAGCCAAATCTCTGTTTTTAGAAATTCTGCCACAGTATTAGTTTTGTTTAAAGTGTGTTTCTTTAACTTTAGGTAGAATAGGCTATTTCATAAATTTTTAGTATGCTTTATCCAGTGTATATGAAATAACTAAATTAGAACCATGCCATGTAACCATTCTGTTGTAACTATGAAATATTTTGTCTTTGAAGAAACTACTAACAAATTTCTTATTGCATTTTTATCAAACAGCTGACATTGCCCTAGCAATAAATTTGGGAGCACTGATGAGAAATTATCGTATATCATAAAAATTTTAATCAAATGAAGCAGAGGCAGTGGGACCAGTTCACAAAATTTGTTATATTCTCTTTGAGAACAGTTTAGACAATATTTTTCTGAAAAGTCTGTGTAACTTAGAATGACACCGTTATCATCCAACAAATCTGTTATGAATATAATATTTTTGTTCAAACCAGTCACTCTTGAAAATTGATTTTTGATTAAGTGTTATTACCCTATTATTCCATAAGGTTGAATTATGGGGAGAAGTTGTGGGTAAATCTCATTTTCCCAAAAATGCAACGTCTGTTTTGGAAAGTTTGATATCTTTATGGGGATTTTATTTGCCGCAAAATCACATTTCAAAATAAAGTCTAATCCTGTATACTATTTTATTAAACAAGAATCATGGGATGTGGAGCTAAGTAGAGTCTGGCTGTGACAGACAAGATTTTAACCATTTAATTCTAAGGGTGCCAACCATAAATTCCAATTCTGGAGTTTTGATACCACCTTTATTGTATCCCTTCACAAGCTGAGATCTTTCTATGTAATGGGTTTTATTCCTCCACAAAAATTCGAACACATTTCTATTTATGGTTTTCATGGTATTTATCGTTTTTTTATTTTTATATCGTTTACGTGGCGCAAAAAAGGTTGGGGACTGCTGTACTAGCAGGTTGCTGAGTAGAAATCCTTGTAGTGTTTTGAAATATACCACTTTTTCCATCAGTTTCCTTGTCAGGAAACAACTTCCTGTTCAGCGGAAATGCCTCTGGTTTCAGTGGTGTGTGTGAGAGCATTTCAGTAGTGTGTGTGAGAGCGTTTCAGTTGTGTGTGTGAGAGCGTTTCAGTGGTGTGTGTGAGAGCGTTTCAGTGGTGTGTGTGAGAGCGTTTCAGTAGTGTGTATGAGAGCGTTTCAGTAGTGTGTATGAGAGCGTTTCAGTAGTGTGTGTGAGAGCGTTTCAGTGGTGTGTATGAGAGCGTTTCAGTGGTGTGTGTGAGAGAGCGTTTCAGTAGTGTGTGTGAGAGCGTTTCAGTAGTGTGTGTGAGAGCGTTTCAGTAGTGTGTGTGAGAGCGTTTCAGTAGTGTGTATGAGAGCGTTTCAGTAGTGTGTGTGAGAGCTAAAATTTCAGTAGTGTGTGTGAGAGCGTTTCAGTTGTGTGTGTGAGAGCGTTTCAGTAGTGTGTGTGAGAGCGTTTCAGTAGTGTGTGTGAGAGCGTTTCAGTAGTGTGTGTGAGAGCGTTTCAGTAGTGTGTATGAGAGCGTTTCAGTAGTGTGTGTGAGAGCTAAAATTTCAGTAGTGTGTGTGAGAGCGTTTCAGTAGTGTGTGTGAGAGCGTTTCAGTTGTGTGTGTGAGAGCGTTTCAGTTGTGTGTGTGAGAGCGTTTCAGTAGTGTGTGTGAGAGCGTTTCAGTAGTGTGTGTGAGAGCGTTTCAGTAGTGTGTGTGAGAGCGTTTCAGTAGTGTGTGTGAGAGCGTTTCAGTAGTGTGTGTGAGAGCGTTTCAGTAGTGTGTGTGAGAGCGTTTCAGTAGTGTGTGTGAGAGCGTTTCAGTAGTGTGTGTGAGAGCGTTTCAGTTGTGTGTGTGAGAGCGTTTCAGTTGTGTGTGTGAGAGCGTTTCAGTAGTGTGTGTGAGAGCGTTTCAGTTGTGTGTGTGAGAGCGTTTCAGTTGTGTGTGTGAGAGCGTTTCAGTAGTGTGTGTGAGAGCGTTTCAGTAGTGTGTGTGAGAGCGTTTCAGTTGTGTGTGTGAGAGCGTTTCAGTTGTGTGTGTGAGAGCGTTTCAGTAGTGTGTGTGAGAGCGTTTCAGTAGTGTGTGTGAGAGCGTTTCAGTTGTGTGTGTGAGAGCGTTTCAGTTGTGTGTGTGAGAGCGTTTCAGTAGTGTGTGTGAGAGCGTTTCAGTAGTGTGTGTGAGAGCGTTTCAGTAGTGTGTGTGAGAGCGTTTCAGTAGTGTGTGTGAGAGCGTTTCAGTTGTGTGTGTGAGAGCGTTTCAGTAGTGTGTGTGAGAGCGTTTCAGTAGTGTGTGTGAGAGCGTTTCAGTTGTGTGTGTGAGAGCGTTTCAGTAGTGTGTGTGAGAGCGTTTCAGTAGTGTGTGTGAGAGCGTTTCAGTAGTGTGTGTGAGAGCTAAAATTTCAGTAGTGTGTGTGAGAGCGTTTCAGTAGTGTGTGTGAGAGCGTTTCAGTAGTGTGTGTGAGAGCGTTTCAGTAGTGTGTGTGAGAGCGTTTCAGTAGTGTGTGTGAGAGCTAAAATTTCAGTAGTGTGTGTGAGAGCGTTTCAGTTGTGTGTGTGAGAGCGTTTCAGTAGTGTGTGTGAGAGCGTTTCAGTTGTGTGTGTGAGAGCGTTTCAGTAGTGTGTGTGAGAGTGTTTCAGTAGTGTGTGTGAGAGCGTTTCAGTAGTGTGTGTGAGAGCGTTTCAGTTGTGTGTGTGAGAGCGTTTCAGTAGTGTGTGTGAGAGCGTTTCAGTTGTGTGTGTGAGAGTGTTTCAGTTGTGTGTGTGAGAGCGTTTCAGTAGTGTGTGTGAGAGCGTTTCAGTTGTGTGTGTGAGAGCGTTTCAGTAGTGTGTGTGAGAGCGTTTCAGTTGTGTGTGTGAGAGCGTTTCAGTAGTGTGTGTGAGAGCGTTTCAGTAGTGTGTGTGAGAGCGTTTCAGTAGTGTGTGTGAGAGCGTTTCAGTAGTGTGTGTGAGAGCGTTTCAGTTGTGTGTGTGAGAGCGTTTCAGTTGTGTGTGTGAGAGCGTTTCAGTTGTGTGTGTGAGAGCGTTTCAGTAATAATGTCCCTTACGGCACCTCATACATTTCTGTGTGGCTGTGACTCCCTCGTAGGTCACAGACTCTTTACAAAGTTGTGATTTATTAAAGTCAGCTCTGGATTTACTTTCTCGACTGAAAACATCACATGACCATACTTTATCAACACACCTGCACAGGCGAAGCAGGGACGGACTGGTCCTTTACAAACAGGTAGGGACTCTTATTTTGACGGGGTAAGCGTCGTGGATGCAGGAAGCTGTTGGAGCTGCAGAGGGTTTGATGGGAGCGTTAATGCAGCAGAGACATCCATCCTGCTCGGCTGCTGCAGCCACACCACCGCATTACATTAGACTGTTCATCAACCCTGTGTGTGTGTGTGTGTGTGTGTGTGTGTGTGTGTGTGTGTGTGTGTGTGTGTGTGTGTGTGTGTGTGTGTGTGTGTGTGTGTGTGTGTTGCAGAGACCATTTCCAGAGGAGCCTCATAAATAATTGAAAGGTCTGCTGACTCTCTCTCTCTCTCTGTCTACATGACGATACACTTTTAGGTTAAGCTCGCTTGCTCCTCTCTCTCTATGACACATGCCGTCTCTTGCCCCTTCACACTGTCTCCATGGCGATACTCTTAAAGGACCATGCCACGTTTTCTTTGCACGCTGTCCCGTTTGCCGACGCAGAGGTGACATCAGGCTCTGTGGTAATAAAACAGCAGGTCTGCTGATTACTTTCAGCCGTCAGTAGCGTTTTTGTCTCTGTGGCAGGAAAAAAGCTTTTTCACAGCTCAAGGTCACAGCTGCCGACAAACAGAAGCATCAAGTCCTCTCCCTAAAGGCAACAATCATTCAGTGTTTGTATGTATACTTAACAAAAATCACAGCTACTGATCAAAAAACAAGCAATCATGCCAACCCCAACAAATACTGCACAACATCACAGCACTGTAGCTAAACTAACCATTTATCTTTATCACTGCTGCTGAATAAAATATTATAAATCCAGCTCAGAAGTCCCAAATAAAACGTGCTGCATGTCCGACGCACTGCAGGTCCAATATCTGCTCCAGTGAAGCTGGATGTTCATATTAAACATGGACAAAGTTTTTAACAACGAGGTCAGAGTATAATCTCTGCAAACAGCTCTGAACACTCAGTTTCACGCAGGTTTTTCTATCTTTGATGTGTATGATGTCATAGAGTCAATATCCCTAATATGGTTGTCTCAGGCACAGAAGCCCCACCCACTTTCCTTTCTCGGCAGCCGATCAGAAGTGAGTTGGTTAAAGGCTCAGGGGGACTAAACCAGCTTGTTTCAGGCAGTGGGTGAAGTGAGAGGCCCAGAATCAGACAAAGAAGGATCATTTTGAAATGTGACCCGAGTGCAGCCAAAGAATGAAAACAAGGAGCTGCGAACGAGCAGCAGATGTACTTCAACTAAGATCTGGAATGAATAGTGAGTGTTAGCAGACTGTGGTCTTGGTGTGCTCATCTCCAGTCACAGAGTCTGTGGTGTGATCACCATCATCCAGTCCTCCGCCTAAAAAAGCAGCTTCTTGCATATTTATGAGTTTGGAGGTTCTTTGATTATTTCTCTGAGCTATATGTGTGTGTGTGTGTGTGTGTGTGTGTGTGTGTGTGTGTGTGTGTGTGTTTATTTTTAGATAAAAATATAGCTTTTATGTTCCATTTGGGTAAAAGAAAGGACAAATGATATAAAAATGGCTGAACATTAATCAAACTAACCCTAATCACAGACAGGTTGTCATGGGTGGATATTAGGAGGTTAAATTCGGCCTGCTGGAGGTGAAACGACAGGTTTAAAGTGAGTCACACATGCGTCTGAGCTCGTCTGTCTTTGGGAGCAACTGGCCAAAAAGGCCGTGACACCAGGAAGATGCTGAACCATCAATCTGCTCTGAAATCTAAACCAACATCATCCTCCCGACGCCTTTACTACAGAAATGTAAGAGAGAACATCTGTGACACAGCCAAGAATCGCAGCTGTCACACACGAAGAGCTGATGAAGACGGAGTGGGAAATGATTCAGATCTCTGCGAGCCTGTCAGGACAGAGTGAGACGCACTAATGTGGGTTTGACATGTTCCCATATTTCATGGGACGCTCTTCTCCTCAGATGACGGACCTCCTGTTTCCTGTCGTCCAAACTGGATATTACAGATCATTTTATAGTGACAGGCTTTCTGCTTCTAATAACCTCCTAACATGCACCAAGTCTCCGGCTGTTTAGAGTCCAGGTTGGGTTTGGTCACTCAGAGGAGTGCAGGCCGGTCTCAGGTGAAGGTCACTCGGTCCATCGTCAGGAACGTTCTGGTCTCAGCCTCGTGTTTTTATCCAGCAAACAGGACACAGAATATCTGACCTGCTTCTGGAAGGACTTGCTTTGCGGTGACAATGAACTCCTTACAACAGGGGTGGAGAACTCCAGGCCTCGAGGGCCGGTGTCCTGCAGGTTTTAGATCTCACCCTGGGTCAACACACCTGAATCAAATGATTAGTTCATTACCAGGAATCTGGAGAACTTCAGGACATGTTGAGGAGGTAATTTAACCATTTAAATCGGCTGTGTTGGATCAAGGACACATCTAAACCCTGCAGGACACCGGCCCATGAGGCCTGGAGTTCGACACCTTACACCAAGACTGGAAATTACCAGATGGCCTCCATTCGAAGGTCTGAGTCTTTGTGCATGATGTCAGATCAGCTTAAGCCAAAGGCTAAAGATTCAGATTGACAAACATCCAACAATACATTGTTTTCCTTTAAGTGCTTTTACTTTTCACCTAAACATAAAGTCCAAGGTTTGGGCCATCACGGAGAGTGTAACCGAAGCCCTGGATGGTTCTGTAAATGACTTTAAGCTGTTCATATCCACCACGTCACTACGGACCTAATCAAGACTAGGGTTAGGTTTCACTTTATTGACAAGCTAGAAGGTATTAAAAATCAAGCCTCATAGCGGCATCCTCACGGTTTCCTGTTATGGATGTCCAAGAAGTGAAAACTCCGTCCGGGGTGGTAAGGAGCTGGAGGTCACTGCTTCATCAGTCATGGCCCGGATGGGACTTAGTGTCAGGCCTGAGCGTACCCCTCTCCTACCTCGATTGAGGGTTTTGTTGCCTCTGCTAAACTGCTTAAATAAAATATCCTGCACTCAAAAAGGGACTTTTGCAACTTCTAAGTGTAACAGTGAAGGTTAGAGCTTGTGAGTAAGTATGATGTCTTCCATCTTCTTCCTGGCCTATTCTTTTCCTGGCTCTAAAGTAATAACCAAGCCAAACCATACTTGGTTTTTAGGCAGTTTCAGCTTTACCTATTAGAAACACCCATTTCACTCAGAAACCTGGAGCCTTTGAACAGAGAGCCACTCCACACTTCCTGAACAGGAGAAACTGGGATAAAAACACCTTAAATAATATTAAATGAGCAAGGTACTACAACACAAACTGCCCAAAACTCAATACCAAGAGCTGACAGATTCATCCAATCACCCAACCTTAGGAGGCGTAAAGGGGTTTCCAACTGTTTCTGAGCAGAGTCTGAACATGGTGTAGGAAAAGAGGCCTTTAGTGTGATGTGCAAAAGTTCCTGCACCAGTCTGATGTCATTATTTAACAGTGTGTAAAGTCATAACAACACACCAGCAGCAAGTCTGTCGAACTGAACAATGTGGTCCCAACTCTTCCCATTTAGAATACAAAACTTTCAAAATAAAATGTCAATAAACAAGAACAGCCAACCAATCACAGACAGCCAAGGTGAATATGTTTGCTTTGTCAGACAGAAAATCCTCACAGAGGTAAAGACCTCTAAACACGAATGTTTTTACATTTCAGCTGCAGCTGTTTCAAAATGAGGTTTAAGTGACTTCCTGTTTGTGATTTTGCTTTTCCTCCTGATGCCCTCGGACTTCTGCTTCCATGTCCTGGCCTCTGCTCCTCGGGAGCTGCTTAAAGAGCGTGCATGATGCAGCAAGCGTGCAGTAACTTTCCACGCTGAATGTGAAGCTTTGGAAAAAGCTTTTGTAAAACGATCATAAACTGGCTCAGATGTTGTTGCTGTTCCACTTCCAGCTTCCTGTTTAAAACGGAGAGCCGAGCGCTGCTGGGAATGATGGAGACGCACTGGCCATAAAACATCAGACAGGGAGGGGCTGGCGCACGCTGAGCTCAGCATCTTCTGCCTTTTATGTTCATCTCCCACACAGTGGAGGAGGGTGGCTCGTTTGTGAGAGGACTCAGCTGTACTTCAGGCCATCCAGGGCCGATCGTTCATCAATTTATTCAAAAAGATCCTTCTGCTTTCGTTCGTGTACGCGCTTTCTAAGTTTCCTGGAACAGTTTAATCAACAGTCCATCAAAATCAAACCACATTTCAGAGAAATCTGCAAAGACCTGCAGCCAAAGCTCAAATATATTTCTGGTTATTTCATGGAGACTTAAACCTGCTGCAGTTCCTCTATCATCCACTAGAGGCCTGACTCCAACTGAGTCAGTCTCCATAGACTTCCATGTTTAAATGAAAAATGTCAGATTTCGTAGACGTTGTCCTGGACACGATGTTTCACGTCTCATTTCCTGCAAACCATCGACAGCCTGCAAACTGACCAGCGAATGAATGATTGCTGAGTGGGCTAGCATCTCCTGAACATTCACATTAGCTAATTTAAAAAGAACTCGTTTCCATCTCCCTGTTTCTACTCTCTGATTCTGCTAGGGTAGCTTTGCATGACTCATAGTCCAAAATAATCCTTCTTTATCTTATAATAGGGCTTGGTGGCAAATTTCTCCTGACTGGGTGCCCCTCGTAAACACGACATCTGACGTCAGTGTTTGAAACTCTGTCCATGTTTCAGATGAACATCCATCGGAGCAGCAGAGAAACGACAGGAAATAAGGAACAGGTCCACATCCTGCTGCTGCAACCTGAGAAGGAGCCGAGCGCTCGATTACGGACTGAAACTGAGTGAAACAGCAGCTGGAAGCCACTGACTTTTGCAGCTTGATCCAGATAATGAGCTTAATGTCCTGCAGGAATCGATCCGCTGCAGGAAAGTGTCAGTGCTGTATCGCAGCGAGCTACAGAAGCAGCGAGATGATGCAGCGTGATGCCTCTTCACTCACACACGATCTTAACCAGCAGTCTAATTACCATGAAAACGCTGCAGCTGACAGATTCTGTCATCGCTGTTGACGCTGCTCGTTTTAACCATGAACTGTCGGCGCCGGTCGGCTGTAGCGGAGCAGCTGCCGACACTACCTGCAGGTATTTTTTCATCATAACAACCAGCAGACACGAAAGCTACGCCTGTTAGCACAGGAGCTCGATGGATGTGAGAAACTGGATCCAAAATGGAGGCAGCTGTGAGAAGCTGTGACAGGTGACGGAAATGAGGATTTTGTTGATGTGATCTAAACGCTCCGTGTGTTACTGTGACAGACCCACCAGTCAGAGCATCTCCTCTCCCCTCAGCTGACCGCTCACACTGAGCTCAAACTAGCCTGGAGGCAGGCACTCGGCTCCGCCCCGCTTTTAAACACGCCCCCGGCCCACAGGTGTCACTGTGAGACAGGTGCAAGGGGACAGCTGATGTGATAACTGACTTCTGACTGCATTCACAGAGACTCATGAACTTTTACGTATCATTTAAAGGACAGAAAGAAATGACAAAGACTGTTTTGGACTGTAAGCACCGTCTGTGGGAGGCGGGAGGTGCAGGGGGGGTAAAAAGGGGCAACATCCACAGGGAGACCGATTCAAAGGGCTGCTGGAAAGGTTAACACTCCTCCCACAGGGTCACCTGCAGAAACCTTAATGACTTTTACCTCCTCTACACAGGTCTCGATTACCAAAGGCTCTGCTGTGTTCATCTCAACCCTCGATCCAGGAGTCGAAGCTTTCGTGCATATTTCACGATGTCGGCAGTTTGAGCTCGCAGCTGAACGATACTGAAGACCGTCGCAGCGGCGAGCTGAGCAGCCTGCCCGAAGGGAAACGAGCGAAGCGGCGGTCACAAAGTATACCTGGAAACACAAGTCTGTGTGAGAAACACCTGGCTGGAAGCACAGCAGTGATACCTGCAGGTGTGTAAAGGTGGGAACAGTTGGTCAAATTTTCATCTGCAGGCGGATTACCAAACGCCCTCACACCTGCTTAGTATGACGCTGAGGTGAAGTCACTGCAGAGGCTGTTACACCAACATATGAGAGCTGGGTCAATATTCAAGAATCCAGTAAGTGAACAAAGTCATCAGTGATGGACTCATCACTGAAAACTGCACTCAGATCTGCTCTGTGAGTGTTTTAAAGGTGAGGCTGTGCATCTCCGTCCCCGGTGGTTTGACTGCAGCTCTCACCGGCTGGTAAATCATCACTTCCTGACACTCTAATTTCATTTTTCAGTAACGGGAGGGGAAGCTCGCGCCGAGAAACCGCAACCTTTTCGATCGCTCCGACATGCCGAGTGTTTTTCCACAGGACTGCACATGAAGGTAAAGGGCAGAGTAATTCTACCCCCGCAGAGCGAGGACAGGAAGATCCACCTCATCTCACTTGTGAAGGAGAAGCAGGAACTCTAAAATCAAGCCTGTTAGTGAAGAGACAACAAGAACGCTTCTTATAACTATGACACTGATTATTGTTTTATATGAACACAACATCTTACTGTCTTTGTGAGGCATTCGTTTTTAGAAAACATGAAATTGAGCGTTCTGACACAGGAAGTGAGAATCATCTGCTTCAAACATGGCGAGCCTGCAACAGGACTCCAGCCAGCAACAACACAAAGGTGTACAGGTACACAGAGACACTGATACCGGCAGTGTTTGGGTGAAAACACAACCTGAAATCGACATAAACACTCCCCTGTGTGTGTGTGTGTGTGTGTGTGTGTGTGTGTGTGTGTGTGTGTCCACAGAGTCTCTCAGGTTTCTGTTCTGGGCAGCAGGTCACTGAATCATCCTGATTGGTGTGGATCTGATCCCAGAATCAATACAACACACTGATCTGTGTGCTGTAAACAAACACACCCCTTTAGACCACGCCCCTTTAGGCCATGCCACCTGACAGTTGTGAAACAGCAGGCCCAAAGCAAATCATTGCACCCTGAAGCTTCTCCCTCGCCAAAATAAAAGTCTCTGGTCTACATGTTTGCATTTTCTACAAAGCACTGGGTGAAAATGTGCTCTTTCTTTGATGTGGGCTTGCAGTAGGCCACGCCCCCACACTGGACGGCTTTATATTTGACACATTTACAGAATCAGTATGAGGTTTTTGTGGACGTTTACTTTTAGAGCACTTCAACTGCTTCATGACGAGGAAGTGACGCGACACCAGACTCCTCCTGTAGGCTTACAGCCCTGAAGCCCCCTCAGTCCTGCTACCTGTTCTCTTCTGTCTCCCTCACAAACACTCCCAGCAGACTGCTGTCGGGTGTCTTCCTGTTAAAAGGGAGTTCTTCCTTCCCACTCTCTCCAACTGCTGCTCATAGCGGACTTTCTGTTGTTGCAGCTACATCTATACATCACAGGCTCTCTATGATATAAACCAGCTGTTTTGTGTTTTTAAAGCAGACGTCAGCTTTGTGTCATGTGACTGTTGATTGTTGGAGCAGCTCTGACTGCTTCAGCATGCAGAGCTTTGAGAGTGAGATTTTTAAAAAGCACACTAAGGAAAATAAATGCATTTCTGCTTTTTAAAGGATAATCGTGGTTTATTCTACCAGCACGGCCTCGCTGGCACAAAGAGGATTTCTCAGAATAATTCCCCGTCGTTCAGGTGGGCTGAGAGCTGCACTGGCCTGCAGTTCTGCTGATAATACAGCGCGCTGATGCTGTGAGCTCTGCTGAACAGCAGAGAGCTGACTCACGGCAGCTTTTAACTCTTTTCGACTGACAGACATTTCACTGACTTCAGCACAGCTTTCACGTGTCTCTGAACCAGCTCGGACCACATCTGGAGGAGCTTTGACACTCGCTCCGGCCAGATGTTACAGAGGCTGCACTGCAGCAACACACTGCAGGTTAGGCCTCTCTGTTCCCCATCAAAGAGAAAGACTGTCGGGCACCAAATGAACACCAAATGTTAACATAAAGGAGTCTGACTCATAAAGCAGTTAGCTCAAAGTTCAGCCTCGTTTATCTTTGGCGAGTGCGACGACAGAGCGCGTTCTGTTTTATGGCAGCAGGAAGCCGCCTGGCAGGATTGCTTTACGCTTGTTTTATTGTGAGTCTTCTTTTATGAGCCGACATCTGTCACAAACACGCTTTAATACAAACATATCAACTGTGAATTGGCCTGCTGCTCCTGCTGCCTGGTGTCATCAGTAACTTTGACATGTCCTCGTAGCACCGACCACAGGACTGAGCTCTCTCTCATCCATGCTGGGAGACCCGGATGCTTCTGACTGCCGTGGCTTTCTCGTCCATTGTTAGGTGGTTGCTAGGCAACATGTATAATATCTGATATGGATAAGAACCTTCAGGAGACGAAGACTGCAGATGCTAAATGTTGCTGACGGTGTTGGAGGCGTTCTCGCTGTGAGAGATCAGCCTTGATGTTAAGACTCTTCCTGAGCCACTTTAGCGCTTCGGCGTAATACGAGGCTCCTCCGTTACACAAAGATGCTCGTCTGGTTTCCTCCTCAGATGTTGATCTTTCAGTTTTTTCCCTCTTGTAGCCTTTAGGGTTTGTGGCGGAGTTGTGGTCCCTGGCTCAGCTGCAGCAGAAGTGGAGATGATTGTACTGATGTACTGAGGTCGGAGATCAGAGGAGAGAGGAGTGTGTGCACTCGGCTGGAAAGTTGGCTGACGTGTGTGCCAAACCGGGAAAACGTGTGAAATAGTGAAATCAATGAAAACTCCAAACTAAATGCAAAGACGGTGGATCGCAGTCCTTCACAGAGCTGCTTCTCTCTGCAGCATCATCATTGCTTTCTGCTCTTCAAACCTGCTGCTGTGCCGTCTGCATAGCTAGCATGAGCCCGCCGGTTTAAAACATGCTAACATTAGCCGCTGTGCACTTGTTTTGTTGGGCAGTGTAAGAACAACACTGCAGACACATTAATGAGCATCTGCTCAACCTTTACATGAAAACATGACCAATAAATATTTCTAAGAATATTTTCATCCATCCGTTTGTCTAATTCAGGGTCGCAGTGGGGGTGGAGCCTATCCCAGCTGTCTGGGCGAGGCAGGGTACACCCTGAGCAGGTCGCCAGTCTGTCACAGAGCTAACGCATAAAGACAGACAATCATTAACACCTATGGGTGATTTAGAATGACCTATTAACCTTACCCCACTAACTGCACATGTTTGGAGTGTGGGAGGAAGCTGGAGAACTCAGCAAGCACAGGGAGAACATGCAAACTCCACACAGACAGATCTGATGGTGGAGCCAAACTCAGGAGCCATAAGAATACAAACTCTGGGACTTTCTATTTATTACTAAGATAAAGATTACCACATGCTGCTGTTATTCAGGCCACACAAGCTCTTCCTTCCTCCTCTCAGCCCGAGTGCACTTCATTTTACTGCTCCTCACAGTGTGGAGCTCACAGAGACCCAGAGGCCAAATAACACGATCACCACCAACCCCTCCAACCTCAAAATGTGGATTTTTTAAAGCAGAAAATATGACGGCACAGGTGAACAAAATTTTAATTATGTCAAATATGAGAAACATGTATGATCAGCTTCTTTGACAGAGTGGGTGCAGGAAACCAGCTGGAAATATAACTGCAGGAAGTGCATTAACCCTGCTAATGCTGCAGCCTCTCCATGTGTGCGCAGAGACAGCACGAAAATCTGTGCGAAACTTCTGGCGTGCCGCTAGGGCGGGGGCTGAAAGTCGTGGACCCCGTGCTGCCTCTGGTGTAACGGCTGAATCTTGGTGTTGATGGTCAGCTGTCACGTCTGCAGTCTGGAGACCTCAGCAATCAGACGCTTACCAGGATAAAGGAATGATGCAATCGAAGCGTTGCATTACCAGCTTCCTCGTGTGCTCGGCTGACAGCAGTGACCTGATTTTACTGCAGCTGCCATAAATTGATTTTCATCAACAAGTTAGACACTTAAAATGAACCAGGCTCATTAAAAAGCTTCATACATGCAGCAGCTTACAGCTGAGTTAGCGTTGCTAATGTAACCGTGGTTACCGGAGGAAGCATTTCCACCACAAAAATGAGACGACACAAGGAGAACGAGACAGCTGGAGTTGTTTGCTAAAGCAGAGAAAAGTTTAAAATACGAGCAGAACCACCTTCAGCCACATCTGGATCTCAGCATCTTCACTGCCAGGATAAAAATGGCTTCTCTCAGATTCAGAGAGTTTTTCTCTACATGCAGTTTTCATTTCTCCAAAACTTTAAATTACAGGTAATCCGTAAATACAAACAACCAAACAAAACGCCTGGAGGATTTCAAGATGGATGCCGCGTGGTGACACGTGTTTTGAGCGTCTTCAGCTCGTCTGCACGGATCCATACACCACAAAGAGGGAGGCGCCGAGTCTCCTCCAGTTCTGTTTCGTGGAGTTAAAAGCGAGCAGGAAGTTTGTTTTATGTTTGAAGGTTTTTGACTCAAACTTGTTTTCTCCGCTGCTCGCCTCCGTGTGCGAGGAGGTGCACGAGGCCTTAAGAGCAGTGAATTAGGAGGAAATGATTAAAATATCCCAAATGAACGTTCTTGTTTTCTTTTTGTTTTACCGTGGTCCTGTTCTTACTGGTTATTTTAATAATAAATCGAGTAAATGTATATTCTCAGATGAATTTAGTTTAAGCTGAGTCTGACATCGTCACACAAAGAACGAAGAGAGGAATTCAGCTTTGGGTTTAATAAAACTATCAGCTGCCGCTGAGGTCAGAGCTGGATCGCTGTAATGGTGACCTGGGATTCACGAGTATTCCTTTGATGTTTGGGGAGAACTTTTGGATCTGCGTCTCTGAGGCTTGTTTCTGGGCCGGTGTCCACGGCGATGTTGTGTGAATGGAATTAACCATATTTTAAGTTGTGTTGCCGTGGAGCCCGGGACGGCCAGGCGAAGCATCACTGCACCAACAGCAGCTCAGTCGCTCCGCGTCCGTCAGTCCTCCTGCCACCCGTCATCCATGTGTCTGCATCAGTCAGCATCACCACCCTCACCTGTCTGCCTGCCTGTGTGTGTTTGCTGCATCAGGCTTCTGTCACACACACACACACACACACACACACACACTGCACCCCATCCCATAATAACCACACCTAAAAAGCTCCAGTGCAGCTGCATTCAGCAGGATACCGCAGTACACTTTTACCCAACATGCATCAGTCCCCTCCACCCATCCACCCGTACATCCATCCATCCATTCGGGTCCCCTTCATCCTGCCTCCACCCTTCCATCCACCTCCCTCTGCGGGAAAAAGCACCAAGTTCCTCTCATCCACCCTCACAGGATGAGGGAAACTTCCATCCATCCATGCACCGTTTCATCCACCCATCCCTCCGTCCTACCTGGGGGTGCCTTCTCTTTAACCAGCTCCATGTCCGAGGCGAGGTGCTCCCCTAGCCTGCGTCCCTTGCTTCCTTCCTTGCTTCCTTCCTTCTTTCCTTAATCAGCTGTTATCAACAAGCGTCGAGTCTCGGATGATGTGATCACCGATGAACCGCTGATGGGTGGATGGTACCGGGAGAGCTGGAGGGAGGCACCGCGGGACCTGCTCTCAGATCCTCCGCAGCTGCTTCTTCGCCGTTTTTTTTTCTTCCTGCGGGCGTCGAGGCTCGTGCGTTCACCTGAGCTGTGTCCGCGCGCCGCTCTCTCTCTCTCTCTCTCTCTCTCTCTCTCTGTGCTGCTGCAGCTCGAGGCAGGAGAGCACAGGAGTGACGTCACTGTTAAGGTGACACGATGGTGGTGCTGATTGGTGTGAGGAGGAAACGTGATGAAGGAACTTTTAGGGCACGGGGTCTTGCCCATCCCACCGCAGGGCATCAACGGAAGAGAAGGAGTCGAACCCGCGACCTCCGTGCACAAAAGAAAAGAAAAAAAAAACATGCAAAACTCGGGGCCCATCGCGCATGCGCACTGCTTGTCCGTTAACTATAAGGAAGTGTTGCACGGGGAGCTGTGTGAAGGGTCTCCTGCACTGCTCGTTTTACTTTATTTAAACACTAAAACGACCGCAGAGCACAGATTCATCAGCAAACATCACAATACGTCATCATCTCGAGCCAAAAGCAGACCCAGTCATGTTCAGGTGGGACCCTTGCAGCCCGCAGGTGCCTCCAGGCCACCTTAAATGCTTCTACTGACGCCAACTCCTTAAGATTTAGCTAAATGTGATCACGTTTTCCCCCAAACCAGTCAAAACCAGTCTCTCAGATTGTTGCTCCTCCCCCAGCCTGCTTCTGTCAGACGTTTGTTCCTATTAAAAGGGAGTTTTTCTTTCCCACTGTCACCAAGCGCATGCTTATAGGGCGTGGTTTGATTGTGGGGTCTTTACCTTAGAGCAGACCTTCCCAAAGTGTGGGGCCCGCCCCCCAGCCCCAGGGGGGCGCAGAGCCATTGCAGGGGGGGCGTGGTATGAAAAGGGGGGGAAGAAAAAGACAAAACGCTTGGACACTGCTAGCACAGGGGGGGCCCACAGAAACGCAAAGCGGGAGATGAAGCATCGCTGAACATGTTTCCAAACCAACTTCATTCTAAGCCAAAGACGAGAAAATATGGTGAAGCAAATCTTCCCTTTGGCTTCACCTGCACAGGTGCCGAAGTAGGTCTCCCTGCAGGGTTGGTTTTCCCTGCGTCGGGAGCAGCGCTGCTGTTTAAATCACAGACAAACAGGATCCCACAGCTGTTTATGTTTTTAAACCCATTTTGCACAGAGAGGCATTTTTGAAAAATGCATTGATAGCAATGTTGAATATTATTACACATACAGTAAAATAATCACAGCGTGACGCCTCTGCCTTTGTAAATGGAGGGACAGTAACTGCGTGTAAACCTGCAGACAGTCAGATTAACAGTATTTCGTCTCTATCATTCTGCAATTCATCTCATGTAAACAATAACGTGCGCACAGCGTGACGTGAATAAAGGCACATACCTTTGACGTTGCGTGACAAACTCTGTATTCCTCGTCCACACGTAAACACAAAAAAGGAGTTTTAAAAAAATCGCAGTTTTCAATGATTCGAAACGTCGTTTACATGGATGAAACAGCTGCGTGTTCAAAAATACCCGTGTAGGTGCGGACGCAGCGTGAAAGAGTTAGAAGTTTATTTTCTTACTACCTGTAATTTATTGCAGTTTACTTGTATTTGCTTAATTGTTTACTAAATGTTTGAGGTGTGAAATAAACCGCAATGGAGCAAAATATGGGCGTGTGCAGAGGATATGTTTGTGCATGTGTGCGCGTGCACGCGCGAGAAGGGGGGGGGGGGGGGGGCGAACATTTTTCTTGTAAAACAAAGGGGGGCCCAGCAAAAAAAGTTTGGGAACCACTGCTTTAGAATATGAAGAGGACTGTTGTTGTGATTTGGTGCTATATCAATAAAGCTGCACTGAATTGGAAAGAGATGAGTCTGTGGACTGAAGGCCACAGTTCTGTGATTGATGAAGCTCAGGAACTCAGATGTAGATGCATCTACATCTGAGTTCCTGAGTCTGTGGGTAGCTGAGGTTTGTGATGAATCTCAGTACTCTGTCATAGATGCTGTGTAAGCCTCGTGCATATAAATAACATCACCATAACCCAGCAATGACATGAAGCAGGAACAGCATGCTAGCCCCAAAGGACAGGACGCGACTCTGAGGTAGAAACCCAGTTTTAGGAAGCAGCTAAACACAAATAAAGCTTCACAAATCTGCTCATTAATCAGAGAAAGCCACAGTCCAGAACCTGCCTGAGAATCCATGCATACTGTTAAACTGTTCTACATCCATGACACGCTGCAGAGAGCAGCTGCTGCTGGGTCTCTCTGCTGCTGTTAACAGCACCGCTGATTAAACAGGAATAAACTCAGGCTACAAATGGAGCTCAAAGACGGCCTGGAGTCAACATCACAGCAGCACATAAAGGCTGCCTGACACCTTTATTGTCGTGCGTGTTCCCAAACTACTTTAGTTCCCATCAGAAGGAGGGAACATGCTCGGTTTTCACAAAGAAGATGGATTTACAGGTAGCAGCCAGTTCAGTGAGACACATCAGGTTGTTTCAGCTGCAATTACTGTTGAAGAGAAGGTGAAAGATGAGTCACATTAAAAGCAGCACTCCTCCCCTGCAGACAGAAATCCACTCAGAGTGGGCTTTTTTTGGACTTTCTTACCTAACGTTCAAGGTTCAAGGTTCTTTATTTGTCACATGCATAGTTATACAAGTATAACACACAGTGAAATGTAGCCTGACACGCTCCTCGACATGTGCAAAAATGGGGGGGGGGGCTGGCTGTAGAGGAAGAACATATATGTAGTATATACATTGGGTGAATGTGCAGTAGTAGCAGCAAGCAGGTGAATTCTGTACATTAATAAGAATAGACATCAGTTAACAACGCCGTGGTTCAGGCTCTGAGAGGCTCACCTCCTGGGTCACTGGTGGTACTACGGTGGCATTTGGTTTGGAGTAATTGGGCATGTAAACATTTCTCCTCTAACAGCTGTTACTGTTAGCAGACAGACTGTATAAGAACGATGGCGTTAGCTACTATAGCTCGACTCACTGGTTTCTGAAGTACATGTGACCATGTTTGGACCGGAGGATGGAAGGCTATGTTATCAGCTAATGCCAGTTAGCAACCCCAGACTGTGTGTTAGCATCACACAGTACCATACCTGCCAATCAGAGCTCCGTGACATCCAAATATAATCAGAGAATTTCACCAAAGCTGGAGCTCAGACCACTTGGATACTCCTGTGTCACCATCCACCTGTCAGTCAGAGACCACACCCCTAATAATGCCATTTAAACAGGTGAGCTATGAAAACATTGTTGTTAAGAAGGGGTTATTTATAGACCAGCACCAACGCCCACCCACAGATTCAGCTGTGCGAGGTAAAGGTGCGCCGCTCAGGTGTAATGAGCTGTTTGGGTTGCTTTTCCTTCTTATTATCAGGAGTATATTTAGCATTGCTACATATATGGAGGCAGTTTAAATTGCCTAAAGCTTACCTGCACAGCTCAACAAATCTGTTGAACCAAAGTTGGAGTTAACGACATCAGCAGGTTAGGGCGGGACCACCTGGAAGTAAATCACAGGTGATGTCAAGTCAAAGTGAGTGTGTAAAGTGACTGCAGTGCTGTAAAAAGTGAACATCCTGGAATCATCATTGTTCCCCATCAGGTCCACAGAGGGTTAGCTCTCCGCTGATAAACTGCAGGACAGTTTCTGGGCTTAAAGCTGTTGTTAACTGATTTTAAATAAAGTTTTATTTTGTAGGCGTTTTGACACAGTCACATGACCCCACAGAGGTTTCAGGTTCCCCCGTCGCTGATCATCAGTAAATAACTCGTGTTTTCTGTAAATCGGGGATTTTAGCGAGGCTGAGCATCAGCAGTAAAGCCTGCAGCGTGTTTACATGCTGTGGTTATATTTGGACAGTGATGGATAGTTTCCTCTTGGAACGGCGAGCGCTCTGACGGCGGCCAGAAAGAGCTGAGCGCGATCCAAACCCAGCAGGAGGCGAGATGGAGAGAGGAGAGCAGGTGGAGGAGACAGGTGCTGAGGCACCAGGAAGCAGGAGAGAAGAGAAAGGTTAGGAGGAAGCAAAATGAGGCGTTTGAGATGAGCTGTGTGGCGCCGGGCGGCTGAATGAAGCGGACGCAGACGAAGAGTCAGACAGGAGTTATTTTATCAAGTGCTATTTACAACAGTAGTTCCACATTACAGGAGATAAAGTCACTGTGTGCACAAACAGCCTCCGTTCACATGACAGCTCCCTCCATCATACCCGCTCACACAGAGCGAGCTGCTTCCTCTCACTGCTCCCCCCGGTGGTCGAGAGAGGAAGCTGCTTAAAGGATGTAGTGAAGGAATCCACCAGCTCACCCTGCCTGAGGGTTAATTAGACGAAGTGTTTGAGTGTCCGATTGAAACCTTTAGTCTGGATGGTTTTTAAATGTGTCTGAGTCTAAAGTGTCACACAGGCCATGTGACTTATGATGTCATTTTAACATTATTTCAACGGCCTGCGGCACCAACCACGTGCATGACGTCATATTCTCAGAAGATTGAGCATCTTTAATGTAGCGCACACGTTACCTTATGTGTGCCATCATCTGCAAACAAGACTGCATCTCCTTATTCTGTATCCAGAAATTATCACCTTTATATAGAAGAATTAAAGACCATGATTATACTAAATCCCCATTTCTACGCTCAACATTTTAAACTTTGGTCAGCAGGAAGGTTTTTTTATCCATACATGGGAAAAAATTGGGCACACGATAGCAGATGTTCATGTTGTGACCTGACAGTACTGGAAACCGATCACACACACACATGCTGTGTGTAATAAATGTGACATAATGTGCAGACCTGAGGCTTCTTTCTGAAGGTCTTACTCAGGGATGTTCCCCAGGGTTCGATTCAACCTGTTCCTGAGCCCAATTCTGCAGTACGACGCGAGATCATGAACCTGCTCTCGTCCCACAGTGTTGGTGTTTAAATAAATGGAGCAAAGTCGATTAAGGTGGAGTACGTCAAGGCTCTATTATGGGCCCGTTATTTACAGATGTACTCCTCTCAGAGTATCATACGGCCTATTTGATCTATTTATTAATAGATCAAAAACTATATCATTAATATCTGTTGACAGGATTAAATTATGGACTTTCAGATATTCAATAAGATGTCAGATTCTTACTCAGTTCTATGCAGATGATGATCTGTCCTCTACGTAACTTTAGTTATTTGAATGCAGCAAAGCTTTTAGTGTTTTCAATTTACTCTGAGGCTACGTCCACACGTACACGGGTATTTTTGAAAACGGAGATTTTCCGTTTTCGTTTTAAAAAATAATCCCGTCCACACATAAAGGCAGAAATGAAGGAAAACGCTGCTATGAACATGCCAAAGCAGCAGGTGGCGCTAGATTCCTAACCGTGCAGAAATGTTGGCCAATCAGAAGTCTAGAAGCCTCGGTGGGAAAAAGTAAACAAAGCTGCGGCATAGAAGCAGAACCGAGTCGTATGTGTGGAGGGACAGTAACTGTGTGTATATGTAAGCATTTAAACACTGCAGAGAGTAGAATTAACAGTAACAGTATTGTAGAAATTCATTTCACCGAAACAATAACGTGGCGCACAGTGTGACGTCAAAAAAGGCGCACACCTTTGACGCTGCGTTTTCTCCGTTTTTCTCGTCCACGCGTAAGCGCAAAAACTGAGTTTTCGAAAATCTCCACGCTGGCCGGAGTTTTTAGAAATCTCCATTTTCAGTGACCGAAAACGGCGTTTACGTGTGGACGAAAGGTGCAAACGCATAGAAAAATCTTTCAAAAATACCCGGGTACGTGTGGACGTAGCCTAAGAATTAGTTCTGGGCTCTCATATCTGAGAACTACGCAGATGATAAAGACATTTCCTTCTTCTTCTATGGTCCAACAAACTTTACTAATAAATAAACAGCTCCCTGTTTAACTTAAATGTCAACCACAAATCCAATAGCAGGTTCGATGTTTGATCCTGAGGCCTCCCGTCTTTATTCTGGTCTCTAACTGTAGTATAATTAAGATAAATAAATCTGTGCAATGCAAATTTTGTAAAACAAATCACATGAGCTAATGAGTCAACTGAAGTGGCACAATCCAGGGTTCAATCGTGAGGCCTTGTTGACCAAATCTTGAATTTTCTTGTTGTTCCCTAAAACTGCAGACAATCGTAATCTGAGTGGCGCCGCCCCAGATTCACTTCTGGAGTGTTTTTCTTCTCAGCCACTCTTCAACAGAATCGATCGCTCTGCAGATGACAGCCTGATTTACTCTGTGGAGGCGAGACTTTCCAGGGTTTGATGCTCATATTCTGCAGTTTAATTTACTTTTCTGATGACACCGAGATGTCAGTTACACTTATTAAGAACTGAAGTTGATGCAGAACTTCATTAACTGTTTTTCCTTTCATGAAATGTAAACTAAGGTTTCATTTTATTGAGAACTTTAGATGTAAATTTGAGAAAGACTCACTGAGGATGTAGAGAGAAATTCAGCTTAAAAGACTTTATAGTGAAATCCAGCGAAGAGCCTTCACAGATGGGGAGGAGCTGCCATCTGAAGGGATACACCCACCCACGTCTACGTTGCATAAAGAAATCCATCGTCATAACAAAGCAGAGCAGCGAGGTACAGAAAAATAAAAACTCACAGTCAAAAGGTTCTCAACAAATAGAGAAAGCAGTAAGGTCAAAAGTCACGGAGCTCAGAAGAACACACTGATTACATTTCCACCGAGCAGGAGAGCGTGGTGCGGCACTTTGATGGTGTGAAAAACCTCTGAGTGGGAGTGTCAGTGCGGGTCTGTGGGGTCGGCAGAGCAGTGTACCGTTCAGCTTTAACTTACTTCAGTGTCTTAATGCTACATGACGTATATGTGCGTTTGTATAAGTGTGTACTTGTTCTGTGTTCACTAATTGCACTTGAGGATGAGGATATGGAGATCGCATTGTCTGCAGACGTCTGCAGATTCTTTTTCTGGTTTTTTGCATTTTCCTGGAAATGTTTCAGACTTTGACAAAAAAACAGAACAAACCTGGGACGACTCACCTTCGGCACAACCAGCTGCGGCTCAAACACGCCGGCGCGCAGTCGCATCCTGAAGGCGGCAGATGTCGCCGATGCTCGTTTACGTCAGGAGATCAAAAATATCTGCTTTAGTGTTTTTAAGCTGTAGTGAGCTGCTCGCATTAGTGCTGACTGCAGTCGCGCTTCAGCTGTCCAATCAGAGCTGAGCACAGGCTCTGACTCTGTAATCAATATTTAGGTTTCACCGAGGCTGAAGCTGAGATGAAGCACATTTTTCTTTTCCTTGTATATAAACACGACACCACAGTGTCTGATGGTCATGTGGCTAAATCTGTGATGATTTGTGCCCCTCAAAAAAACCCTTGTAGAGGTGGTGGTAATGACATCACAGCACCATCTCATTAGACACATCCCGCAGCCAAGCTGCCTGAGCTCCAAACTGAGGCTCGCCACATAATCGGTGGTTTCTGGAGCCAAACAGCGTTCGCTTACTGCACAGTAACTGTGCCAGAAACCAGCCTGGAGCTCCATCACACCAAACCTCCACCTACAGTTGGAGTGTAAAAAGTCCCAATCGGGATTTGGTCCCAATGTTTTGTGAGCGACCTGAAAGGCCGACGATCACGTGGCGAGCTGGCGGCGCTGAAGGGGAGTCGAACCCTCGACATCCAAACACTAAGAAGCAGCTGCAGAGTAAACATCGGTCAGGTTAGAAATAATAAACTAAGTTACAGTGAAGCTTATTAAATAGTGATCAAAACAAACAAGATGGAGAAAGAGGAAGTGGCGAGCGAGGCCGGTGATATCGAGCCGGAAGTGACACGTTACTGACTGCGGTCGCCGTGCAGCAGATTAACCTGAGCAGTAAACAGAAACGCTGCTGTGAGCTTCAAGTCCCAAACTGTTACGCCTCGCTCACACGCACAGGCCCAAAACCCACCACGCCCCCATCAGGACCACGAGCTACGCCATCCGTCTGGATCTGGACCCTGGAATGTCTGGAAGGATTCTGGACTACGCTCAAGCTCATCAAAACAAACTGAAATGAGGAAAACTGGGAAAACATTGCAAACTACACGGGATCCAGGGCGTCTGTCAGAACGTGAGCCTGCGAGCGCGAACGAGATGCAACACCAACCGGCAGCTCAGCCGACTCCATCAGGGGAAGCTGCGTCTTTGGACCAATCACAATCACTGCAGCTCTGCCGGTTAATGAGAACATCTACAGCGTGCACTGCGACCACGCGTCGGTAAAGTGTCACCATCAACTGATATGATATACCGTCATTCGACAGTGAGGAGGACACGGCGTCCGCCATCGAGAGGAAACACGGCGGTGTTTGTTTTTTTTACATTCTGTGCAAAATCAGACGAAAAGTAGTCGACAAACCATCGTCAGTCTGTTCCTCCTTCTGCCCACACATGTCAGAGTTCAGTCACTTTGTTCCTTTTTACAGTTAGTTTCTAAGACGTTAGTACCATCATCGTCGTCCCGCGGTGGGACTAAGACATTCCTCAGAGGGACAAAATCCATCTTCGTCCGAGCTCTGCTGCTTTTGCTCCTCGATGTGAGACTTCAGGCTGTCCGCAGCTCCTGAAAGCGTCCGCCGTCCGATCAGCGAGCTCTGAAATGCTCGACGCCGAGCTGCTGCGAAAACTTGCTGTTTGGTTTGGAAAACGAGTCATTAGATATTTTGAGTAACTTGCTCATAATTATGAAAACCTCGTACTCGTGTCATCACGAGGAACGAGCGCGTGGAGGTGAAGAGCAGCTGACGCTCGCTTCAGTTTTTCTGCACTGGTCAGCATTTAGACCGACCTTCATGACTCCTGCAGTTCTCTGCTGGACAAATGCAGTCCTGCCTCATCAATGATCCATGCACGGATCCAAATATGAATGTGATGATCTCTGAGCCTCAGTAATCACCTGAGGCGTGTAACTTGGAGCTTCATCGTGCTGGAAAACAAACAGATTGTCACCGAATTCTTCCTAAATCGTTGGGAGAAATTCGTCTTTGAGGAGTTTTAGTTTGTCTGGTCTTTAAGGAGCAGGTGGAACAGCTGAAGTCCACAAACTGAAAAGCTCAGGATCAGATCTCCATCGATCAGAATTCGGCTGGTGTCCAACATGAGAACTGCAGAAGGCCTGAAGAGCACGGGTGAACAGTGGAAATGCTGAGTCTTTGCAGAAATAGGATTTATTTATTTATGCTTTGATTGTTCTTCACTATATCACAGAAAAGTAAAAATGAAATAAAAACTGAGGCTTTGGCCACGCCAGCACTGAAATTCCCACATTCGTATCAAAGCAGCTGATTTTAGCCCGGCTCCTCGCTTTCACATCGTTTCTGCCGTCAGAGCTTCAGCGCCAAATTTAAACGACAGCGAGTCTGGCGTGAGACACACGTCACGATTTCAGGAGTTGGTGGACTCGTCTCATTTCCAGGATCCCTGATAATTATATTGAACTACAAACTACGAACACTGGAGCAGCAGAGCCGGCCGAAGGTGGACTTCCATCTCTTCCTTCATTTGTAAAACAACCTGCTGCTGTGCAGCTGTGTGTAAAAGGCATTCAGCAGGTAAAAACCACAGGGCACACAGTGAAAGAGGAGGAGGTGGGGACGGGAATAGAAAAATAAAAAATAAAAAAATTGTGGCAGACACGACAAGACGATCACCTCACTTCACTCTGTGGCAGAGAAACATAAAAAAATTAAAAAAACAAAGTTTCAGAGGAGGTGGGGACAAGGCGAGGAGGAGAAAGGCTGAGAGGGAGGAGGAAGTCAGTCTCAGAAGAACTTGTCATCGATGCGGAAGTGCGGCCGCGTGACGTCGTCCGGGTTGATGAAGACTGAGATGGATTTGCCCGGATTCTCCGTGACGAGCTGCTGAAGCTTCTTGGCCAGCCGGTCGTCGGGCTGGTTCTCTCCGCCGGCGTCGGACTGCGGCGATGGCAGGTTGTTGGTGCTGCCCCGCCACTGCAGTTCCACCGTCAGCCTGTTGGCGGCCTTGGCGTGCTCGATGGTGGTGCGCAGGTGCTCGGCTGGGTCGGAGCGCACGGAGGAGAGTTTGCGGGCGTGCAGCATGGCCGTCTCGTCCGACAGGTGCTCCAGCATGTTGCACTGAGGGATGAAATAGTTGGGGCACATCTTGTTGACGAGGCAGTGCTGCAGGTCGTCGATCAGGCCCAGGAGGAAGTGGGCGGAGAAGTCGTCTTGCGCCAGGTAGTTGGCGGGGAGGCGGTCGCAGGCCCACAGCATGATGCTGCGGAGGTGGTAGGGGCTGATGGCTTTGGGGCGGGACAAGAGCTTGATGATGATGGCTTTGCAGGCCTGGTACGCCTGCATCAGGCTGGACGAGATGCACTTCTTCAGCTGCACCTCGCTGCGGGCGAACGACAGGCGCCACTCGTTCTCCTTGCGGCCTTTGTGGGAGCAGGCGGGGACGAGGTAGAAGCCGCTGATCACCTCCTCCTCGGTGATCTTCCCATCCCAGAAGTGATTCTCCATCAGCCAGCTCTGGGCGACAGCCGGCCACCCTTTAAACGACACCACGGGGACGATGTCGTAGAGCATCCGGCTGCTCCCGACGCCCAGGATGACGGAGATGATGGTGCCGTTCCGCTCCACCTTCTCCACCCTTGGCATTCCTCTCTGCGGCTTCTTCTGCACCTCCAGCAGCACCAAGGAGATGGACTGGTAGAACCAGTCAGCCACCAGTGTTGGGGAGAAGAAGTAGTTGGTGGTGCCGTTGATGTGGTCGACGATGGTGCAGCAGTCCTTCCACTTGTTGATGGTTCCTTCGTCGAAGAGGCGGAGGCTGAGCCAGGAGTGGCCCAGCGCCGAGTGTCTCATGTCCAGGGTCACCGGCTGGTTGCGGTCGTGGAGTTTGAGCGCAGGGACCAGCAGGGTGAAGTCCATGTCGTAGTCTGTGCCGCGGGCGTAGACGCTCAGCTCGTCCAGGTCCATGTCCACCACGCCCTCCCGAACGCCTCCTGACAGGAGGAGGTACTCGTTGGCCACGGGGAGCTTCTGGTCCAACTTCTGGACCATTCCTGAAACAGAGGACGACAAAAAGGATCAGATAAAGATTATGTGTAAAAACGAGCACCACGCACACAAGTGTAACCGGGGGTCAGGATTTAGGCCTCGAGATACTCGTCTTACAGCCAGCTGAGCGGGTTCAGTATCTGACCAGGATGGCTGTGGCTGACCTCAGGAATGTGGACCTGGGAGGAGACCCCGAGGAACCCCCAGGATGCACTGCAGAGATCCAATCTCTTGACTGATTGGCGGAACGACGCAACGTTCCTCCAGATGAGCTGCAGGTCGTGGCCGAGGAGGGCAGGTCCGGGCACGTCTGCTTACAAGATAGACTGACGTCAGAAGCACCTCATTCGTATCTGGATAAAGTTCGACTAACATCGATTTAAAAGCTTCCCCCTGCTGTAATTAAATTCTTTAACGTTGACCGGCGGCTCTGCCGATTCGTCCAGTCTGGTTTTTGCTTTCACAGACGAGGCTGATGTTAAGGTGAGCTTTTAACGAAGTCTGCTTCGTTTGTGTCCAGCTCAGTCTGGATCGGGTCCAGTTTGGCCCTCCTGTTTTCCAGTTCCTTTCATGTCAGGTCTATTTTTGAAGCTCGCTGTGTTTGGAAGCGGACCGCGTGAGCCCCGACGGGTCACTGCGTTCAGCCCCATCGGTCAGGCCGGGCCGGCCTGGACGAGTTTTCCGCTCTGCTGAGTTTAAAGAAGAGGCGCACACACTTCCTGGCTGTCGACTGCATTCCTGCGCTGCGGTTGTTTGGACGCACGCAGTCCGTCTCTCAGAAACAGTTTCAAATAAATCAGATGAACTCAGCTCGGGGGCTGCTCGTTACCTCGGTACAGAGACGATCCTGCAAATACACACTGTCTTTGAATGAACGTCTCACACTCACTTTATAATTCCTGACTGATTTTCCTTTTTTATTGATTGGATTGATTAAATCTGGAGCATAAAACCGCCTCATCGCTTTTCTTTTGGTCTGTCTGTGAGCTGCAAACAGTGAGCGAGCTGTGAAGACAGGATGGAGCGCCGCTTCCTGTTGGGACATTTTGGAACGCTTGTTATTTCTGTGAGGAGGCGCCGTGTGCGAGCTGGCAGACTGTCAGTACATCTGAGAAAATGAACACTAATGTGAGTGTGTGGCTCTGTCAGATGGACATTTCTGCAGTTTCTGTGTGTGATTCTATCTTTGTCGTGTGTGTGTGTGTGTGTGTGTGTGTGATTCTGTCTTTGTCGTGTGTGTGTGTGTGTGTGTGTGTGTGTGATTCTGTCTTTGTCGTGTGTGTGTGTGTGTGTGTGTGTGTGTGATTCTGTCTTTGTCGTGTGTGTGTGTGTGTGTGTGTGTGTGATTCTGTCTTTGTCGTGTGTGTGTGTGTGTGTGTGTGTGTGTGTGTGTGAGAGAGAGTCTTTTTACATCCAGATCTTGGAGGCGCTCCAGCGTCATTATCAAACTCGCATTCCTGCACTCCATCCTCCGCACTTCCTCTCAGGTTCAGTTATGATGAGCTGAGTCCTCTCAGCAGATTTGTGGCCTTTTATTTTGAAAGGTTAGGGCCCCACCACCTTCAAAATTTTAATTATAACCTTGTAATTCCTGATTTATGTCAGATATTAAAGCTGTGTGAGGTTCATTTTTTCTCCTAAGTGAAATGTGAAGACATATTTACCATTTATATCTTGGCATATCTTCAAAATGCTAAACACAACAAATGTGCTGTAGAGCAATTCAAATAAATTCAAAGGTCAACGTAATAAACTAAAATGTTATTTCTGATCAAACGCTTCAAATGTTACAGAGAAACAAAGTCAAACATTAGATCATCATTTAATAAAAAAAAAGTAAATGTTAATACAAACAGAGTATACAGAAATATCTAATGAAAATAATTTTCTTTATTTTCAAACTCTGTCAACTGTTTGTAAACAAACTCTTGAATAAATAAACAAAAACAAACACTGTGCGGAGCGATTCATTGGATTTTAATCTGGATTTTCGTGCCCGTGTTCTAACGAACATCATCGAGCGATACAGAAAGTGCACGCTCCACCATCAGAATCAAGAGCTCCTTAAATGAGCACTGAGCACGCACCTGCATGAGCCAATCACAGCTCCTCCCTGCACCTGACCGCAGTGACCTCATACAGGCCATCGAGACAATATTCAGCACGGCAGAAGCTGAAGAGCTCCTCTAAGAGAGTCAGATTTAGCACGAGTGATGTGAACTAAACACGCATTCACAAGGAGTGTTGTGCGTCTGCACCACAAAGCAACACAACTAAATTATTCAGCCACCTGCAAACACACAGCAAACTGCAGGATAATCAAAGCACGAAGGCCAGAAAAATGAGACGGAGGACGCTGACGCAAATCATCTGACATCAGCTCAGCGCGGTGCGCCAGCTTGTACACATGCACTGAAATCACCAACCAATCAAAGAGAGTGCTCAACACAAAGGTCAACAGATGCGTCGTCCCCTCACACAGTTAATTTTTCCAAATCCTGCACCAATATTGGGAATAAAATAAAATAATTTCCACACATGTGCACACAACAAATCAGTTTCCTGGTTGTGCCGCAGAAATCCTACATGCTAAAATCCAAGAATTTCCCCTAGCAGGACCGGAGCTCCGCCTTCGTGGATGAGCTGTTACTACAGTAACCTCACAGCAGCCATGTTATTGGTCACGTGACACATTGAAAATGTTCCAAAAGGCTCCAACAGCACAAACACGGTCCAGAGGTCCAGTTCAGGTGAAGCTGAGCAGTCAGCTAGCAGCTACAGCCACCTGTGTCATCATCCACCCATCAGTCAAAGAGGCCACGCCCCTAATCATATAAACTTTAAGCCTTATTACAGTTTAACCAGGTGAACCCTAAAAACTTTCTTCTACTGTACAGGTGTTACGAAGGAGGACATTATCCACAGAGACAAACAGTTTGTGTATCAGGCTGCAATCATGTTTATTTCTGCTGTACAGTTTTAACATGGGAGTCTATGGGGGACTGACTCACTGCTGCCTCTGCTGGACGTCAGAGGAACTGGAATCTTTTCATTTGCCCCACGGGGTGATGTTTGGGGAAAAAACGGATGATTTATTTCTCGCTGTAAAAGAAATTCGGACAACTAATTTGGCAGAATTTAATCTGACAATTTTAAATATATTTGAGCACATTTGTTCCTCACTGATGCGCTATGTGCGGAAAAAACACCTGCTGGTCGGAGTCCTCACAGCTGGAAGTTTAATATTAGTGAAGATTTGTTTGTTTTTAATATATTTGAAGGTGTGGATGAGGCTGGGATTGTAGTGGGCTTCACCTTGCACTGAGGGTGGTGTTAGTGTCGTCTGTGTTTAGTATTTCCGTATTTGTGCAGCACCTGGAGAAGCTCAGCTACACTTTTATGTTCGTTTTAAACCAAGAAACGAGAAGAAGAGAGGCTAAGAGGATGCATGCGATCCCTAATGCGGTCCAGGTGGAGCAGATGTGCATCACCTGAGCCTCTGCACATCTGGATCACCCCTGCAGCTCCGCGCTCACACCAGCTGAAATAATCAGGTGGAGTCCGAGGATGTTTACCGCAGCCTGGTGTGTGCGTGTGTGTGTGCGTGCCTGTCCTCACCCAGCATGGAGAAGATGAAGTCCTTGGCCGTGTGGATCTCCAGAGCCCGCTGGTCGTCGTACTCCCGCTGGTCGTGCTTGCTGAACTCCTGGATGAGCCGGTTCAGATCCTCCATGCGGGCCGCCGACCTGAAGTCCAGCTCGGGCCCGCCGCCGTGCGGCAGCCTCCCGGCGGCCATGGTGGGGCTGTTCCCGAGGCTGCCCGACGAGCCAGCCCGGCCGGAGAGAGCAGGGGCCGCCATGGTTCCTCCGCGGTCACACGCTGGTTCTGCACTGCCCACGCTGCAGCTGCTCCTCTGTCGCGGACCGAACCGAACCGAGCCAAGGCGAGCCACTCCACAGTGAACACAAGCACCGGAAACCTGCCCCGCTTCCGCCACTCAGCGCTTTCAAAATAAATGCCCCCTAATTAAATTATATTATCTTATATTATCTTATATTATATTATATTATATTATATTATATTATATTATATTATATTATATTATATTATATTATTATCAGCGTTCACCATCTGCTTCCATCTCACCCACCCACCTATCCCAGCACCCTCCTCTGTCACACCAACCCCATGTCTTCCACTGTATTCATGGATCACCTCAGAGGTTTTTCTGTTTTCCTTCTGGCAGCTCCACCTTCAACATCCATCTCCAAACCATGCATCACAGCAGGTCTCGCTATCATCTTTTGAACCTTCTCTTTCACTCTTGGTGCTATTTTTCTGTCGTAAGTATCGGTCATATCAGACACTTGTCTCCTTTCACTCCACCCCGCCTGCAACCTCTACTTCTACCACCTCTCCTGTGCACTGACCCTTCCTTTGGGTGGTTGACTCCCGGGTATCTATCTTCCATACTTCTCTTCACCTTTCCACCTTTCTCCTGCTCATTGCTTCTATTTACTTTCATTCTTCTTCTCTTCTACAGTCTCATCCACCTATACCATACTCTCATCACATACTCTCTGTAGATCCACAAAGACCACAAAGATCCACAGTTCATCACCTTCTGACCTTCTCTATACTTCTCCATCAACACTCTTAAAGTACACTGCTCCTCAGTGATCGCCATTTCTCTTCTTCTCAACCACTCTTTCTCATATCTTTAGCTTCATACCTTGTTCTTAAAAATTAGTACCAGAACACTTTTGTATTATTCCTCTGACACTCATTTGCATTTTTTGTGTTTCACTCTGAAAATAAATATCAAATTTCGTTGTATTGACTTTGGCAGCGTTTTACCTTGAAGGTCACAGGCGGATGTTGTGCTTCGTGTTGAGGATTTTGTTTTGTTGATTCAATTGTGTGCAGTATCCGCCTCTGTCCTGCGGGCGTCGCTGACGGTGCCGGAGCTCCTTGGTGACCCGGAAATGAACAACTGCTAGGCGGCCCTTCGGCCGACCTGTCGGGGTCACCGGGATCCAATATGGCGTGGAGGAGCTGCTCCGTCCTGCTCAGACTGACCGGAGATGAAGGCTTACGGAGCTCCGTGAGGGGTGGCAGGTCAGTCCCCACAGGCGGGGGCGAGCAGCCCGTCCCGGGTTACAAACAGACAGATCCTTGCTGCCGGAGTTAGCTCCGTTAGCTTCAAGGACAGTTTAGAATCAACGGGCTGTTAGCAGGTTAACGTTAGCCGCTGCTAACAAGCGGGGAGCTGCCTGGGTGTGTTTGTGTGTTTATCTAATTATCCGGTGATGTAAAGCTGTTTGTCCTATTTAAACACCCCAGTGTGCCCCCTTACATACATGCCCATTACATGCAGTTCTTCCGAAGCTCTTTCAGGTCCTCCCTCCGGCTCAGTGCAGAGGGACGCTGCTTCCGTCGGTGCCCTAAAACCCAGGGGTTAATCTCCTGTGGCCAGCTGACCTGTGCTGCTTTAGGTGGCTTTATTTATAATCCACAAGCAGTCCACTCGGACCCTTCCAATGACCAAAAGTTACTAAATGGATTCAGTGACATAAAACCAGACGTTTGTGGTAAAAATGTTTTTGGGATTGTTGCTCAGTCTGAGGCCGGCTGGTAAAAGGAGACAGCAGCTAATCCTTAGATAATTAAAAGGTTGGCAGGATGTTTATACTCTGACACACTGGTGCATTTACAGTCATGATAAAAAGAAAGTGCACCCACTCTCAGCGGGAAGGTTTTATCTAATCACGAAGATGAATTGAGTCGGGTCCTTGGCAGAAGTCTGTACTGTGAAGCAGGAGTTCACCATGGTAACTTGTGCTGTGAACACAACCTGCTCACCACCTACTGACCAATCAAATCTCCAGAAATTACCATCGCCTTTCCTGTGTGTGTGGAGCGTCAGTAATAAATGTAGATTCTTCGATACAACTTTGTTCCTTTGGTTATTTATTAATGATTTTTTCATTTAATTATTTTTGCCTTTTGACAGGAAACAACATTTTTTGTTGTGCTTCCTGTCTGTGGTTGTGGCAGGAGGATGCTGGCGCTTCATTAAAGAGAACTTTTTTCTCACAGTTGTGATTCCTCGTCTGTCCACCAGGTGGCCTCAAAGCTTCCAGCAGAGATGCGGCTTCAGGAAAGCTGCAAGGAAACCCGAGTCCAAGAAGGTGGAAGAGGAGTTAGGCCCCGCCCACAGCGAATCCTCTGAAGCCGCGGCACAGCGCCGGACCCCCGCTCCTCACTGGGACCATCAAGCTCCACCCAGTCCCCCACGCGCCTTCGGCCGGCTCGTCAGGCCGCTCGTCTTTACCATCGGGGTAGGTGATGTTGTTTCGGTGGCGATGACGCCGCTGATGATGTCACGGACAGGTGTTGACTCCATGTCAGTTTACAGGCTGCTCCTTCGGCTCGGCGGCCATCTGGCAGTACGAGTCCCTCAAGTCTCGAGTGCAGAGCTACTTTGACGAGCTGCGAGCCGATTGGCTGGAGAAGGTGCGACCTCAGAAACGAGGAGACATCCGCAAAGAGGTGAGGGTTCGACGTCATCACCTGTAACCAGGCTCCACCCACACTTTGATCTGAGTCTTAATTGGCTGTCTGTGTTTTAGATCAACCAATGGTGGAACAGCCTGAGCGAGGGCCAGAGGACGGTAACAGGTGAGTCAGTGCTTACGAGCAAAGCGCTGAACTTTCACATGGGGGTTGCTGGATTGAATTTCTTTTTTCCCAGGGATCATTGCTGCTAACGCCATCGTGTTCTGCTGCTGGAGAGTGCCGTCTCTGCAGCGCTTCATGATCAGATACTTCACCGCCAATCCGGCCTCCAGTGAGTCTCGCCACCGCCGCCACGATTCGTTCAGGGTCTCCGATTGAGCCTCTGTAACTGTGGCTGTTTGTTGTTGCCCCGCAGGGACTCTGTGCTCTCCCATGATTCTCTCCGCCTTCAGTCACTTCTCGTTCTTCCACATGGCGGCCAACATGTACGTCCTCTGGAGCTTCTCCACCAGCGCCGTCTCCATGCTGGGCCGAGAGCAGTTCATGGCCGTGTACCTGTCGGCAGGTGCTTTTCACTGTGGTGTAATCTCTGAGATTATCTGTGTTTGTTTATGAGTGTGACGTTGATTTTATTTCTTCCGTTTTCAGGTGTTATTTCTACGTTTGTCAGTTATGTGTGCAAGATGGCCACGGGGAGGTTCGGCCCATCTCTCGGAGCGGTGAGTGA
This sequence comes from Rhamphochromis longiceps, assembly GCF_057381845.1. Classification (NCBI taxonomy): domain Eukaryota; kingdom Metazoa; phylum Chordata; class Actinopteri; order Cichliformes; family Cichlidae; genus Rhamphochromis; species Rhamphochromis longiceps. The sequence goes on along the minus strand of NC_140570.1, from coordinate 40,218,381 downwards.
CTGCTTCACAGGTCAAACTGTACCTCGCTCAGAGTCACGTCTGTTTTATGGTTTTATTTTAGAGGACGTGTAGATTTTAGGAGGTCAGTGCGAACACACTGATGTGATTCTTTTGAGCGATTTTCTTTGGTGGACGTCTGTAAATGTTCTCAATAAATAAACAGCCTGAAGTTCCTGTTTCTGTTTTCAGTCTGGCGCCATCATGACCGTCCTCGCTGCTGTTTGTACCAAAATACCTGAAGCCAAACTGGCCATCATCTTCCTCCCCATGTTCACCTTCACCGCTGGCAACGTAAGACCCCGCCCACCCCTCTCCTCGCCCAGTCTACCTGGACAGAGATCTCTTTTTCATCTTCTGCATCAGCCCACCTGCAGCTGCTGCACATCTGCAAGCTGCTTTGAAACCCACCTGAGCTTCAGCTCCTGCTGCTGGCTTTGACCTGACTGAACTCGCGCTCTGTTTCCGTGTCTGTCTGCAGGCTCTCAAGGCCATCGTTGCCATGGATACCGCAGGCCTGGTGCTTGGATGGAGGTTTTTCGACCATGCTGCTCATTTAGGAGGAGCCATGTTTGGAATGTAAGTTAGCAAGTTAGTCGATTTTTTTATTTATAAAGGTTCATTTTTAATTTTCTTTGTTAATTCACAGAGAAGTTTTTTTTTTTTTTACCTTCTTACAGTAATTTTCTATATTAGATGGTGGGAAAAAAACAGCTTTTCTGTCACTTAATTGTTTAACTTAATTACTTAATCACGTTGGTTTAGTGTGAGTGGCCGTGGGCGACGTCTGTATCCATAGGAACAGCTGTAAAATGTGGAAATACAGTTAAAAGTACAAAATTGATGGCTTCCTTGACATTTTCCAGAGCCAGACTGCAGTCTTTTCCGGGCCGATTCTGGTCCCTGGGACTTATGTTTGACCTCTCTGGATCAGATGGTTAATAGGTAGAAGCGGAAGTGTGAAGGCAAAGCTGTCGATTTCCTGTTTGTGTTCCTGAGTGAAGAAAAGAGCGAGACTGTAGACACGAGCTGTAGAAAGGGAGCCCGCCGAGGAGGTGCAGCGGGACCAGGGCCTCCTCGCTGACGTGTTTTGGACGTTGAGATATTTGGAAAACTGATTTATTCTGTTTTGTGACGACGTTGCAGTGACGTGTTTTTAATCAGACTTGTTCTTCTCTCCTCAGCTGGTACGTTCTGTTCGGCCACGAGTTGATCTGGAAGAACCGAGAACCTTTCGTCAAACTTTGGCACGACTTCAGAACTCGAAGGGGACCGGGAGGAGGAGAAGGCGGCGGCGGAGGGGACCGAGGAGGTGCCATTTAGGACGCTGAAACGCAGAGAATGAAGGAAATAAAATGCTAACGTAACATGTAAAGATGTATAAAATGTACAGAGAGAATCACGGAGCCCGGGCACAGGCCGGAGTCGAAGTAAAGACTCGTACTTGTATTTATAAAACATGAACGATTCCATTGTTGTCTCCTCGCCTGCTTTTGTTTACAGTTTGATCAGAGACAAAGACAAACGCGGCACAGAGGTTTACAGCAACGACCTGTCGGCTGATCGTGTGACAAACAGCCCAGACAGAACCAGTCAGAGGGACTTTTTGCCTCAAAAATCTGTAAAAGACTTAAAAAGACAGCTGAGGGATTCTTAAAGAGCTCCACCTACCTCAGGTGAAACTTCAAACCCCATCAGGACGCCGTGTCTGAAACTAGAGTCTGGCTGCTGCTGCAGAACGAACCGGACGACTGAACAAACACCGTGTTTGCCAAACAGGCTGAAGTCCACCAACAGATCAGACTGATGGTGTCAGAGCGCGATCTGAAGGGTCGTCACGGAGAGCGTCATACGCCTGCTGCGATTGGCTCACAGCTTTAATAAAGCCCTGTGATGCTCGTGGGTTTAACTTTCTTAAAATAGACTCGATGATATTTGTGTTGTGGAAAAATAAACTGATCAAAACCTGATTTTCTGAGATTTATTCAAAGTTTAAAACAAAGGGACCAAAAACAATGCAGCACCAACATCAACAAGTAAACAAAATACTAACAGCTCCTTTATAGCCGTTGTCTTGATGCAGTCTTTGTTCAGCTGTAGGGACCTGTTCCCACAGTCGTGTAGCAGTGGTCTGATAATGACGGCAGAGCTTCACACTCATTCTTTGTTACAAACCAACAGCACGCAGAGAGGAGAGCAGCTGAAGCGCAGCACACCAGAGCTTGTGACACATTATTTTGGTTTTTGAAATCGATGAACGAGACAGAGATGAACACTGAACACCTCAAACTGAAGAAAAGGCCGACCCTCGCTCAGACTCGCACTTTTTTAATGTCTCTTTAATAAAATGCACTCATTCAAACCTTTTACCTGATTCACAACTGAGATCAGACATGAGTGTGCACATCTGTGAGACCTCGGTGATGCTGAATGATCTGTGAGGGATTTAGAGCAGCACAGAGGTTCTTATTTCATACAAACAACATATTCCCACATCCAGAGAATCGGAGTATTAAACTCCACATCTGTCAGCAGCTGAAAACATCTGGAGCTTTTCAAACCAAACACTTGACGAAGGAGGTGCGAGGTGTGCGAACCCTCTGGTTCCTGAGGGAACATTTGCCGTTAAAATCACCGCAGCTTGTTTTCAGTCGTCTTACTAAAGCAAGGACGGACTTCCCAGATAAAAGATCACCTGTTGTTGGTCCTCTTGTATGTCAAAGCCTTACAGAGAGAAGAGCTGCTGCAGCAGGATAGGAAACCTGCTGTTTTCAGTTTATCAAAAAGGCTCTGAAGGACTTTTAAACCACAGGTTTCCTTCTTTTGGTATATTTTGTCCCACTCCTGCATAGAAGCAGGGTTTTATCTTTGACGGCTGAAACCAGCTCATCACAAACGGTGGGAGGTGAAACTGGGATTCCTGAATGTCGATACTGATGTGTGTTTAGAGACGGTTTGGCCTTTCCCAGAGTTCATCGACCCTGAACAGCAGCAGACCTCAGAAGATCAGACCCGCTTCAAACCGCCGCGCTTCACATCGCAGACACAACCTGAGCGACGCCTGCAGAGACACAAACCCTGGAGAAGGCCTTTCTGCAACCTCCAAACCTGTGCCGACGGTAAGAACCGATCCATCAGACTCCAGCCGTCAAACCTTTAGCTGCACTTTAGCCTTTAACAACTGGCTCAGGTGACGTGTGCGTTTCGACAGGTCTGTACGGGTGAAACTGAGCTCCACGTCTCCTCTGCGGCAGATAGTTCCTATTTTCAAATGAAACACGATAGTGGGGATGCACACTCTGCTGGGACGGATACGTCCTCTTTGTTCATCTCCCTGAAATTCGTTTCTTTAGCTCAAATGGCCTCTACAGTCACCACATCCCAATCCAGCAGAGCACCTTTGGGGTGTGGGAAATGGGAGATTCACATCGTGGATGTAAAATCCCCGAGGAATGTTTCCAGCACCTCGTTGAATCTGAGACACGAAGAACGAGAACAGTTCTGAAGGAAAAATGTGTCCGACCTGTACTAGCAGGGTGTACATAATAAAGTGGCCAGCGAGTGTAAATCACACAGTGTCCCAACAGTGATACTTTTACTATAATCACTGATGAAATCCTGTTACACGTGTTTGGAGTCACACCGAGACGGGAAATCGTAGTTGACTTTGAGTCGACCGCCTGCATTTGAGTTTGTGTTTTACAAACTGGCTCGGATCTTCCCACAGTGAGCTCGTGCACCACGTCCATCAGCGGTGATTTACTCTCTGTGCTGCAGGCAGCTCAGAGTAAACTCTGTGAACACAGAAGTCAAAGCTGCTCTTTGGACTTTGGTCCACGTCACTGATCCGAGTGCTGTTTTCCTGTGTTATGTTCTGTTAACGAAAATAGAAAAAATACACATATATCTTTAGTATCAGCTCCGAATATTATCTGAGTTCTTGAAGAAGTAAAAAATAATATTAAACACAACATTTAATACTACGTTGATTGGTGAGCTTAATTTCAGCTTAATTTCAGTCACTGATACTTCATGGAGGTGTCAGATGTCACACGGCCCGAGAGCAGAGCCCTGAGGAACTCCACAAACTCCACAGCTCGTGCCTCCTCCTTCTTCAAAATCATCTGTTTCCAGGTGTTCCAGGTGTTCCAGGTGTGTGCGGAGACGCTGAGCAGAATGGCGGTGGGCCTGCAGATTGTGGGTCTGTTTCTGGGTGTGGTGTCCTGGTGTCTGCAGTCCAGCTGTACCTCCAACCAGGTGTGGAAGATGAGGAGTCAGTCGGAGTCGGTTACCACCAGCCAGTGGCAGTTCGAGGGCCTGTGGATGAGCTGTGCTGCCACCTCGTTGGGGTCCATCCAGTGCAGCAAGTTCAAGACGGTGCTGGGACTGTCGGGTGAGAACAGCTGCTTCGTAATCATCAGCAGCTATTATGGAGTTATGATGATGGCTCAGGAAAAGGTCCACAGCAAGGACAATTATTTTTCATTCATTGATGAGAGCATTAGTTTTGGAAAAAAACTCATCTCTGTTTCTGCCTGAGAGCTGAGACAGAAATAAGAGAGGTCATATATCTTATTTATAGCGAGTTCTTATCTTTTGCTGCCCAAACAAAGTAACAGCTTGTTCATGAACTTTAATGAGTCCCATGAGGACAATGTTGCTTAATGTTGTGGGAACTAGATGATGGCTTGTTCCCACAAGATAAACTGGGTTTATAAAAAGGGAAAAGACATCTGCAAAAACTGTAAAGCTGTGCGACGAGGAAGATGTTCATTTACCTGTAATGATGCTTTGCAGCTCACCTGCAGACCTGCAGGGCTCTGATGATCCTGTCCCTGCTCTGCGGTCTGACCTCCATCATCGTCTCCGTGCTGGGACTCAAATGCACCAAACTCGGCAGAACGCCCGAGCAGGTCAAAGCCAAGATCGTCCTGAGCGGAGGGATCCTCTTCATCCTGTCGGGTACGAGGCTTCGGGACTGGAGCAGAAACAAACCCCAAACCTGTAAAAAAGCAGCGTTTTCGTTTTGTTTCTCCTTCCTGCAGTTCAACCTGCACAAACTGGAAGCTGCAATTTCACTTGTTTCAAATTATGGCTGTCGTACAGGAAATGTCGACGTAGACAGAACATGTAAATGACGACATACAGTCTGTGTTTGTGCTATGATCAGAACTTCACGGGGAGTGTTTCTTTGTGGAAGAAGAAATGGTGCTATTTAGAGAACAGATATCGCTGCATGTGCACATCAGTATTCAGGATGGAATCATCTTTATTCCTCATTTAACTGAAAACAAACATCTAAAAAATATTCAGATTAAAACGAGGCTTTTGCAAAGTTCTGGGATCTGTGGAGACACCGGAGCTCGAGCAGCTGGAAACTGAATCCTGAGCTTCTGTGTTTTTCTTCAGGTCTCTTCACTCTGATCGCCGTGTCCTGGTACGCTGCCAGAGTCATCAACGACTTCTACGACCCGCTCTACGGAGGAGTCCGGTGAGCAGCAGTGTGTGTGTGTGTGTGTGTGTGTGTGTGTGTGTGTGTGTGTGTTCCTGCTGCTGAATCTTTAGAGTTTGTGCTGCAGGTTCGAGCTGGGTACTGGTCTGTATCTGGGCTGGGCAGCCGCTGGTCTGGCCATACTGGGAGGATCTATGCTTTGCTGCTCCAGTAAGACTACTCCCTCCAGCCCACCTGCTCGGTAAACATACACACCCATCATCGTCTCCTTATTTAATGCTCAGTAATGACTTCTAAGTTTGTGTCAGGCTGTAAAGATGCTCATTTCTAAAGTAAAGTTGGTCATTTTAACACGGGAGTCTATGGGACTCCCTGCTGAAGCCTCTGGTGGACGTTAGAGGAACTGCAGGATTCATTGTACAGATGTTATCATAAAGAAGAACGAAAAAGAAAGAAAATGAAACGCTGCAAAGAGTGTTGAGTAACTGACGGTTTTGCATATTAGTGAAGCTTTTGTGCAGGTGAGAGCACTTCAGGTAACAGACGAGCTGACGACCACAAATCTGATTATATAAAGTATGTATATAGTTTAAAAAGTTGGTGAGCGAATCTGTTTCATGTACATCGCTGTTGCTCCGCCCTCTAACCTTCATCTGCTCCCCTGCAGGCAGTTTTCTTACTACTCCACCACCGGCCAAGGTCGGAGCATCTACAGAGCAGCTCCGGCCTCAGACGCCAGCGGCTCCAAGGCTTACGTCTGAACCGACCGACCTCCACCGTCCTTTGTTAGGCTCGTGCTGTTTTCTGAAACATGGAATCGCCTCAGAATCACACTGCAAATAAAAGGTCTCCTGAAGCTGTGTGGCCAAGCAGTACCAAGTGTGTCCAAGAGAGGGCGCCACAGGGAATCGCTCTCAGAACTTCACAACAGATCAATTTATTTATTAGGTTTTGCTGTTTCAATTGAAAACACTTTGTGGTTCATTTACATTTGACTTTTATTAATCACATTTACCTGTATGTTTGAATTAATTTCACATTATTAATTTTCTATAGTTAACTTCAGTTTACCTTTTTTAGGATATTAAAGAGAGGAAAGGCTATCATCTAACTAATCATGCTGACAGATCTGTGTGCAGTTTCCAAATGTGACGTTGCAGAGAAAGAAACACGTGTGGTGAAATGAAACTGAGAGAATAAAGATGTTTATTAATGCACACAAAGCTAGAAACCTACTGACAAATTCAGCCTTTAGATTCATGACATCACTGATGAACAGACATTAATTAAACGTTAAATAAAACGATCCATTAAAAGGTTTGAATAAAATTTTATTATTTCCCTTTTTAAGACTGTTTACATGTCGCAGGTGTGTTCAGGTGCGTGACTGCACTGTGCTGCTTGTGTGCGTGCTGGCTCACGGGAACGCTGATGAACACTACAAATCCAGCTGCAGCCCAGCGTGCACAGCAGTAACATCAGTCTATCCACCAGATCTCCAGTTTGGTTTGAGAGCTGATCTCAACCTGCAGATGTTTCCTGCTGGGATCTTTGTGCTGATGTCAATTCTTAGCAGGTTGTGTCTTTATTTCAGGAAGCTGACGCTCATCTTGGTATCAATGTCCATTTTCTCCAGTGACTGAAAAACAAATGAACACAACAATAATTTTTTAAATAAATTTGATTTGAAGAAAGTCCCTCCTCCTCCTCCTCCTCCTCCTCCTCCTTCTTCTTCTTCTTCTTCTTCTTCTTCTGTTTCTCAGACAGAAATAAATGCTGGTCCTAAATCATGTGTGAGCTTTGAGAGGTGTTTGAACCACCACACACAGTATATTTTATACATTTATTATTGTATTTGTGTGAGAGCCCAGATTTTTGATCAGATGCAGCATGAAGCAGGTAAGAGTCTCACCTTTTTGAACTCGTCAAAGGAGATGGCATCATCTTTGTCGAGGTCGGCCTCCTGAATGGCTCGCTCAGCTATGCTCTGCAGCTGCTCCTCGGTCACCTGCAGCCCCAGCATCGCCCGCAGAACCTGAAGGACGCAGGACACAAGTATTAATAATGTACCAACGATGCTGATCGAAATCCTCTCCGAGACCCGTTTTTCTGCAGAACTAAAGAACATGCGAGTGGTGGACCCTTCTATGCAGATGACACACGATTATTTTTCTGATTCTAGAAAACTAAAACTAGCTTAACGCCACAGAGGATTTCTTTGAGGGCAAGCTGGGCCAAGCAACTGTTTTCCTCTAGTGCAAGTCCACAGCAGCTCCATCTGCTGTGGGAAACACTTCGGAAATAAGGGATCAGCCAAAGTACCTGCTACTTCTTCTTTTCTAAAATAATAATCACCCCAGTGGGCTAGCTTTATACTGTAGGAGGGGCTCGGTAATGTTTTCTTTCAGCTAAATAAAAATTCTTCTCTCACTTCCCTCCATTCTGCAGCCATGCAAAAACCCCTGATCTTAGCCAAATGTGAGTATGAGCTCCTGCATCCTGGTTGCAGGTGTGTAATTTGTGCAAACAATGAAGACCTGACTGACAGCCCCACACACCAAAGACAGACTGCACAGGAGAGTCTCTGTGCATGGGAAGGAACTATGAACTTGTCAGCGATGAGGAGAAGAAATGAAAACTCTCAAATAAGTGGACACAGACCTGAAGAAGCTCCTCTCTGGAAATCTTCCCATCTCGGTCCAGATCGTACAGCTGAAAGGCAACTGAGCAGCTTCTACATTATTTTCTTTATTGTACGCAAAGATAAAATAAAAGACAGAACAAAGTGACCTGGACTCACATTTGAGCTTCCTGGTCCTGCTGCTGGGGAGCTCTTGCTGTGTTCCTTCTTTGTTTCGGTTTCTGTCAGTTGGACGGAAATGAGCCAGAATCCGGACAAAGGAGGAAAAGTCCACGGTATCCTGTCTGGAGAGAAATACTTCCTGTTTACCCTTCACAGTGTCACCTGACCAGTGCCTGAGTCTAGACCTCTGCAACTCAAATGAGTTGATGTGACAGTCCTTGCTCTGTCAGTGCAGAAACAAGTGATTCCTGTGATAACAGCAGGCTGTCGTACCCCGAGGAGAAAAAGGCTTCTATGATTCTGCCTCCGATGGGGTTCATGGCCAAACCTCCGAGCGCTTCAAAGTCGTCAGGGCTGCGATACAGAAGGAGACAGACAGTCAGAGGCTCTGGGACACTGACGTCCCTCAGAGTCTCACAGGCTTTGTTTTAAATCTTTAGATTTTTATAAAGAAACACGACCTGTTTGTTTTTCTGCAAAGGTTTCACTTTCAGCCTGCATGATGTTTAAGAGCGGTCATATTAAAGCAGGGTTATTATAGTTAACTCAAACTTAACTAAAGATCAAAACTAGATGTGAAAAAACATTTTAAACTAGACGTAAACAAACTTCCTGAAAGGATTTCATGAACTTAGAAACTAAACTTCTGATAGAGAAGAAGTTTTAGACTTTGATTAAATGTTATCACTGTTTGTGTGATGAGACTTTGACGGACGCTGAATGTCCTCAGGACTGTGAGTCGCTGCTTTCCAAAGGTTGTATAGTTTTATATTTTCTGGACCGATTTTCCTCAATCATGCCTCTCACGTATGCCCTCATTACATTATTACTTAAAAAGACTAAAACTAACATTAATAACACTAAAAACTAAAAGTAAACATTTTGAAACAATGAAATCTAAACTGAAAGGAAAAAAACTGCTCTGGAAAAACCTGAAGCTAAACAAAAAGCCAAAATGAAATGAAAGTATAGCTCTCTGTCTTCCTCTCAAATGGGTTGGCGTTCGGGCTTTGGAGCCAGCAGACATTAAAGAGTTACCTGACACAGTCACAACAGTGACTCTGAATTCATCCTGTTGACACTTTGTGTGGCCGCTGATGTTTGGACACATCAGGGAAAGAGATCCTGAAGATGAAGGTGTTGAACTGGTTTGGATCAGAGTCTAGTCCTCCAGCTTCCTGTTTCTCAGAGTGACTTGATGAAGTTTATGTCTGGTCTTTGACCAGGTCACACAGCGTTTCGGCAGGTTGTCTAGAAACATCTTTGGGAACTTTGCAAAGTTGTTTTGTTTTGTGTTGTTTCGAGTTAAGTGTTTGAAGTATCTTGAATGACTGTTTCTTCATGTTTTCCCGTGACTGTGAGATTGGGGGGAGCGCTGCTGCAGCAGTGTTACATATTTCTGACGCAGACGGATAAAACTAAATAAACTAAATAAACTCATCTTCAGGCTTATTTCATTCTGGGATGTTTTTTGGGGAAACAAACAAACCCTATAAAAACATTATTGTTATTAAGCTGGATGATGATTGTGAGCAGTGCGTCCACACACCTGAGGTATCCTCTGTTGTCTCTGTCCAGACTCTCAAACCTGTCGTGCAGACGGAGGAGATGAGCAGACGAGACTGAAACAGACACGATTTGTTCTTTACTCAGAGTAAACTTTAACAGCTCAGTCAGTCTTTGCAAATACTTGCTGAGGGAAGAAGTATGACTGTCTTCAACAGTAACTTGTATGTCGATACCTCAAATACACCAGAGGTTTGTTTGCAGTATCCAGGGTGTGCATATATTAAATATATTATGTAATCGCTCAAATGGGTCGAACAGGTTTGAGCAGAAATCCTGTGACATCAAAATTAAAGGAGAAGAAATTCAAATAAAGGAAACCAAAAAGAAAAGATCAAAAACGATTAGCTTATGGTCCCAAAGTAAAAGAAATAATAATTATATGTAATTATATTTCTTATTACGAAAAACTAATGTTTCATCTGGGCTTAATCAGCCATCGAGCACAGTCGTGTTTATCTGCCCACAGTGTCCTTATCAGCGAGGACAGTTCAGGGTGTTGCCACGGAAACGCACACAAACAGCCGACGATGAGCTCACACACGGGAAACAGCAACAACTCACACCGTCGCCGTTACAGTCTCACATGAAAGCTGAAAGTGATGTTGAGTCCCCCCACACACACACACATTTCCTATTGACAATAACTGTTTTGGGGTTTTCCCAATAAAGAGATCAAGACCCCACGATGGGAGAAATACGAGTACACGCACACACCCAGCATTGACATTAAGCCAAACTCTGACATTTAATGACTGATTTTGTGGTTCAAACAAACAGACTGTGTAGAGACATTTAAGTGTGTAATATATGTATGAGGTGTATGGCACACATGCTCACACATTTAACATTACAGTAAATATTGGTCTGAATTCAGCACTTTGGAGAGAGCTTAAACTGGGCAGGTGAATCGTAACCCCGCTGAGCTTTTAATGAAGCTGCAGATTTTACCATCAGCACCTTTAGAGCCTCTGAAACGATTGTCTTCTTAAATTTACGGTTAAAAGAAGAAAAATGTTCACATCCTGAAGTTCAGCTCGTTGTTAGGGGTACACCTCGCTGGTACTTCAGCGTGATGTTCAAGTTTGAGATGATTTGAATTTATGACATGGTGCATTATCCTGCTCAGAAGATGGTACACAAAGGCATGGACGAGGACAGCGACAGGACTCAGGTACGTGGGCGTCAGCTGGCACATCTGGAGCGCTGAAAGGTGTAAAGTGTTGTCAGAGCAACATCTGCTCCATGCAGATGTTTCTCAGGAAGGCCTTTGTGTTTGAGCCGGATGAACTGCAGACTGCTTCTATAACAGCCTCACGGCTTCAGAGGAGCAGAGGAGCCTGCAGTCCAGACCTCTGACCAGCTGACAACATCTGGAGCATCATGAAAGCAGCAAGAGGACGAAGCAGAGCCAGGACTGCTGAGCAGCTGGAATCCTCCATCAGACTGGTGTTAGAGAGCAAACATGGACCTGTCCTACTTTTACAGACGTGTCGCTGCATCATGTTCACAAGGAGCTCATATTTTTATCACCATGGTTCATGTTCACAGTTTCAACATTTGTTATGTTTTTATGTTCAGTTATGAATAAAATCTGAGTCTATAAGATTCTGTGCTTGTAATTACAGGCTGATCACAGCTGGAAACCTGCCTCGGTCAGCTGTGTTTAATGTCTCCCAGCTGCCTGTCGATGTGTGCTTGTACATACATGTTGTAAAAACCTGAGATATTAAAGACCTTTAACTGCTGTAAACTTTATCCCAGGCTCGTCTGTTCTCTCCTCTCTAGTTTTCCTCAAACTTGCTTCAGATGCTTCAAAGCAGGAAATACTCACATCCGGTTTGGCGCATGAGCTCCTGGGCGTTGGGGATTTTGTTCCTGCTGGAGCTGCTGGAGCCCATCCTGCTGCCGGTGTCGCTGCGTAAACCCAGACTTTCAGTTGCTGCAGTTCAAGCCCGATGAATTTATCTCTGCGCTCTGACCGAGGTGTACGCTCGCGCCCACTGCTGACATACAGACCAGCCAATCACCGCTCGCCAAGAACCACACTCTGATCAGTGGGAGGTCCATAAACACATCCACCGTACGTCTGTGCTCTGAGAGATAACTGCTGCAGGAGATAAAGAGCAAATTCAGTTTGAACGATTGAGGATTATTTCAAAGATATGTGACGGCTTGACCCACACCTCCCCTCCCACATCCGCACAGACCCCCCTGAACTCTGTTTGAGTAAGCCGTTTACAAGTATTTCCTGAAGTGGGGTTGCACACAAAGCACTGATATGTACAGCAAGAAGAAACAGTTATCTCGTAGGCTTTTGTTTGGCTGTCACAAAAACATAATCTGGGAAACCACCTCCAGACAAAGACTTCTGTCCTAACCAGGACCCTGAAGACAATGAGTACAAATGGTGACGAGTAACAGCTGCTGCTCAGATGTGCTTAGAGAGGCATTTTTGTGTCATGAAATCAAATAGAAGCAAGTCTGTAAAGTGTGACGGAGAGAAAGACTGTGAGGCTGAGTCTGCAGGAAGGAGTCGGTCCGGCCCTACACACCGATCCAAACTAACTGTGACAGCTGCTTCAGAGCTTTGAGGGAAACGGCTGCTCTGATCTTCAAACCGAATAAACACGTCGGTCCATTAATGAACACTAGATGGAGCAGTTTCCACATATATGTGCACAGCAAGAGCGCTCACAGTGGTTGGACTTTCTGCTCATGCAGGTCATGAGTCTGCAGATTCAGGTGTCTTTAGAGTGCACGCTGACACTGTGTGAGAAGTATTACATACATTTTATGACACCCTGTAATGTAACTGTAATCAGATTTGAATTTCATGTAATATTTAGAATTTTAACTTTAGATATTTAATCTTTTTTTCACTGTTTATCTTCCAAAATGACACAAAAGTCAAAGAAAAGTGTCTGAAAGTCGAAACAGAACTTAAAAAATCGCTGCCACTGCAGACGCCCCGTCATGACCTCACCTGACCTCACCTGACCTCACCTGACCCTGTGCATCTCCCCTGATTGAAAACTCTAACTTGATTTTGAGCTTGATGATTAGAGGACGTGAGGAGTGAAGATGGTGCTGATACGTTACTGAGGAGAAGCCGCGGGGCGGTTGCTGCCACAGGTGATCTTTGAGTTTAAACTCGTCCTCTGTGCGAGTTCTGACTTTCAGACAGATCTTTTTCTCCTGTTTGTTGAGCTTTTAACATCCGAATTCAAGTCGTGAAGGAGAAGTGAAAGGCTCACCAGAGAGACACGGGCAGCAATATTCTTAGAAGACCTGGCGGTGCACTCACAGGAAAAGTGACCGAATCAGTCGTGTTCAAAATGAAAGAGAGCCGAGTTTCAACTGTCAGCTGAAGCGATTGCAGGGAAAGTACAGTAATCAGACGTGTGAGGGTGTGGGGTTTTCCTCGGAACATATTAGAACAGCAGACAGACCTGAAGGAGTGCATCTGAGCAAGTGGGTAAAAAGCTTATCAAAGATAAATCGATAACACGTGGAGCTTCACAGAGGGTCCTGCTGCCCCTAGTGGCCCCAAAGCAGCTTTAAGTGTGTTTGTTTGTGGCGCATTTAGATGCTATTACCAGCAGTGCAGCGCTCTGATGGTTTATCAGAAGTAATTCAGCTTCTCCCTCCGGACTTGGACACAGTTAAGTCTTCTTTGGCCGGTTATCAGAGAGTTTTCAGTCTTTCCTGCCAACACTTAAATTGACTTATCAGTTCTGTTTATCAGTTGTTGCTTTCTGTCTGTCAAAATGTGTGAACTGCAGGATATGCACGAACCATAAATCCTGTCCCGTCACATGCCCGATGCGTCGGTTTGGTTAAACTTGTCTTGGCAGAGACGTTCTCACTAAAACCGCCCGGTGTCACTCAGGAGCACTGCAGCCAGGTTCGGGAATAAAACCCCGACGTGATCATATTAAGGATGAAACACAGTCCAAGGCTTTATCCTTCAGTAAGGTAACCAGTGACGTACTCGCCCAACAGACTCAGTAATCACACTTCTGCTTCAGTGCTTCCTCCATCGTCGGAGCGATGTGTCAAAGCCTTCCTCGGCTCCCAGCAAATTCAGAAAGCGCATCGGTCCTGCACTGGTGCCCACTCAGCTCTACGGCTGGGTTTATTGCACCTGCGGCACAACTGCACTGTGTGCAGCGTTTTCACGTCACTCTCAGCCAGTCATTACTTTCTAAACAGGGACTGCAAGAACTTAAAACAATCCATATAAAACATAGACATATGCCTGATAGAACATGCATACCATCACTGCATAGATCCATGCAGATCCAGTCCTTTTCCCTCTGTGTATTTAGCTCAGACCATTTCCTCCACTTGTAGAATAATGATGCAATTAAATGGCCAGCAGGGGGCGACTCGTCTGGGTGCAAAAACACTCATGGTTGCACAGCCTCCTGAGACCCGGCCTGTTCATCCATGTCCTCTGTGATGGACATTTGTTTTTGGTATATCTGTTGACTTATTTGAGCTGCCCTGCTAACATCCTGGGCCTCTGTTAGCTCCAAAGAGGAAGGAAACCACAACAACAGTTCACCTCTAATACAGTTTTTTTCCTCGGTTCTCGGGAGGATAGAAGTTTGTGGGAAAGCGTCAGCTCCTTCATCACAGTCCCGTTAAAGTCGGAAAGGATGAATATTCATTAGATGCTTTCTGGCTGATGACTGTGTGTCATCGTTTCCACTCTTACATGCTTATGTTGTAGATTTATAGATTTATCATGTACTTATAGTACCGACTCACTCTGTAATATATATTTTACATCCATCCTGAGCCTGTCCAACTCCAGCATTACCTTACAAGAACAAAAAGCTAGCAAATTTTCATTCTGTTATTTACAGGATGTGCTTTCTGAGACGCGTGCCATTGAAATAAAAATGGTTTCATTGGGGCATCGAGCCAGCCAACGATCTCCATTTCCCATAATCCTCGCCCTTTCTTCGTCTGTTGCTCTCTGAGATTTGGTTTTTTCCAGGCTGGGAAATGAAAGCACAGGTATGTTGGGTATGCGGTGACAAGCGACACGTGGGCGAGTACTTGGATGACAGACTAAACAATAGGCCGCATGCCGCAACAGTCACAGGGAACTCGTAGGTGTCATTTCACCACTTTTTCACCTGCCAACACAGTTACAGGAAAAGCAACAAAACAATGACTAACAAAATCACAAAGAAGCAGAAAACCTCCACAAAATGACTCAAAAATCACAAACAGTTACTAAAACCACACAAAACTGGACAACACTAATAGAGAAACATCACCAGGAAATGACTCAAGATGACATAAAAACCACTAACGTGGATTCAAAACCACAAAAAGGGTTTTAAAAAGCCACAAATGAATATGTGGGACTAAATATCTCAGGGACACAAAATGAACAAAAAGAGACATGAAAACACTAAAAAGTGATGCACAAAGACCAAGAGGCACGAAAAAGCCTAAAACAACAAGTCAATAAACTCTGTCACGAGTCACACAATCACACAAAGCTACAAAGACACAAAAGGAGACTAAATTCCCAAAAACAAAGCAAAACCAGCAGAAAATCACTCAAAACCACACAAACCTTTGTGCTTATGAAATCGAGGTGATAGTTTAGGTAAGTGTGAAAACTGCAGTTCCTCTGATGTCCAGCAGAGGCCCCGTAGACTCCCATGTTAAAGTTTTACATGTTTAACGCCTGATACAGAAACTGTTTGGCCCGTGGACGGTTTAGTCCTTCGTGTCAGCTCTATCTGGATTTTAGTTAAGGGGCGTGGCTGCTTTGACTGACAGGTGCATGTCGTTACCTGTAAAGTTCATGGATGCAGGAAGTTTCATCGTTCCTGCTGGTCAAATACGGTCACTTCAAAAAACCAACACGGCGGTCCAGCAGCAAGGCTTTTAAACATCCTCATGCCAACAGGTGGCTACATCCATCTTTTACATACAGTCTATGTGGTTGCAACACAACCAACGGTGGAAAATATTTGACCCAACCTAGAAAACCTGCAGAGTGTGATTGATGATCCGTCTGACATAACGGTTGTTTGAGATGAAAGCTGCCTGAGCTTTCAGAAACAGTAACTAAGGTTTGTCTTAGCAGGTGAAATTTGATTAGGATTTTTTTAACGTTTGCATCAACCGTCAGCATGCATCACCAGCACGACGCTGGCTTTTCCCCCTCCTGTCGTGCAGGATGCGTGCTGTGAAAGGCTGCACGCTCTAGCTGCTCCTGATCAAACACGACGTCTGTGGCTCTTTGAGCAAAATCACAGCGAGGATTTGTGAGTGTACGACGGGCCAATCAGAGACCTCGACTTTTGATTATAACAGGAGCAGTGGTTCAAAGGTAGACAAACTACAGCTCATCTGACCCCGCCCACTCCGGCTGACTGACAGGTGCACTGACTGACAGGTGTGGATGGATGTGAGAGGAACAGGCCAACAGAGCCACGGCTCTGCTCTGCTGTGCCTCGCTGGGCTTTTGTCCCGACTGTCACAAACAATGAAACTGAAAGCATGTCAGCGTGTGTGTGTGTGTTGGCAGAATTCCAGCAGGAAATGAATGAAGTTTTCCTGGTTGAGTGAACTTTGACCCTGTTTAACTCCCTCGACTGCCCACCGCCAGTTAGTGCACAGAAGCTGCCGAGAAGCCAAAAGAGGTAAAAATCCAGTGAATATTAAAATAGAAGCAGATTTAATGACACTCTGCAGACGGCTGTTGCTCATTACCTCACACACCTGAGGTGTGCTTTAGCCTCAGGTATTAAACAGGTGTAACCTCGCACAGCAGCAGGAGCCACACTGTTGGAGGCTCCAGCGAGTCAGTCCCCACAGACCTCCATGTTCAAACTTAGCCAGTAAATCTTTTATATGAAGGTTTCTATGCAAGTTCCAAAGACCAGCATGGTAGGGTCAAAACACAAACCCGAGGCCTAAAACCATCCATGTCCTCACCAAACAAATGAAACCGAGCATAAAAACTATTCGTGGAGTCTTACGGGGTCATTAAAGTCTAAATGTTGGATCCTCTGGGGAGCAGGAATGTGATTTCCTGCTTTACAAATGCATGAATATTTTGCACTGATGGTCTTCTTGTTCTCAGCGAGCTGTTTTCAGGTCCGCTGATGTGCTCGTGCAGGTTAAAGTTTGTAAAGGAATCGGTGCAACAGGCAGGATGTTGGGTCTCATTACAGGCCGGCGTGGGCTCAGTGGGATCTTCCTCCTCCTCCTCTCCGTCTGTCTGTCTCCTGGTAGAAGCTGGACCGCTGAGCGTATCCTCTCATTTGTCTGCAGAAACAAGGGCACAGTTATATAATTACATTCCTCGCATACTTTTCTGCAAGGAAAAGAAATGAACGTTTTAAGGAGAATATTTTCAGCTCCAGCAGTCACACTGGGAGCTGACCAGTACAACCAGTCCTGCAGTCTGATCCAATAACCTGTGTTTGCTCGTTTGGTGGGACCGAACAGTGATACAGCTGAAGCTGGTACTCTCCGTGACGATGAGGTTTGGGATGAGACTCTGATCGTACATCAGCAGCATGAGGGTTGGTGTATGGGTCATGTACAGTAGTGTGTGTGTGTGTGTGTGTGTGTGTGTGTGTGTGTGTGTGTGTGGTAACGGTGGTATCACAATCAGAGTGAGGCCGGAGTGAGAGTGCGGTATTTCCCCGCCGCCTGTTTTCGTCTCTGCACAGGAAGCCGCTGCACTGAACTGACTTTATGTTTACACAAGAAAACAATCAGATTTGTGACTCACACGGAGCTCCGCCCATTCACTTCCTGTGCAGCGGCTGGCATCAGGCATTCCCCGTGTCACCTGTGTACTCATACACACCTGCCAGTTATGTAAGAGCTGTTTCTGGTAAAGCCCTTCGCTGTATTAGACGTATTAGCAGTGATTTAACCTGATATTCAACTGATGAACGTTCAGTTTCACATTTGGAACGTCTGATCTGAACTGACTGAAATCCTGTAAACGGCGTGACCTCAGCCTCGGTTTCTGGTCTGCGAGGCTGAGCTAAAAAAGAGACGCCGATCTGACTTCTGTCGAATTGAACATCTTAATATCAAAATACATTTTGGATTTGACACTCGCGTGTTGTCCAAAATTTCAGATATTTGCGATGCTGTGTAAAATTATAAATGTAAAAAATAAGTGAAGGCAGTGATTTCCCAGTCTCATAAACTAGATTTTATTCCCAATAGCACATAAATGTATCCAATGAGAAAATGCGTCACTGAATTTGATGACAACACATCTCATAAAAGGTGGGATTGAAACAACAAAACGCTGGAAAAATAAAGATCTGGAGGAACATTTGGTAACTGACGAGTTTAATTAACAGCAGATCAGGGAGATGAGTTTCTCAAGAGGTTCAACCTGGAATAATGTTGCTCAACATAAAATTGTGAGGACTGAATATGTGATCATCTGCAGCACATAAAAGCATCAAAAGATTCAGAAATCTGGAGAAATCTGTGGGCAACAAACGGTGTTGGAGGTGTGTGATCTTTGGCCCCGCAGGGCAAATGCAAATCAGGAACGCCGGCAGTGTCAGGTCGCTGATGGTGTACAGATCTCTGAAGTCATGCTTTTCTTTGCCCTGGTCTCTGCAGGCCGTGCTGTGGACATCTTTCGCCAGTGATGCTGGAGGACCTCTGGCGGTTTATTCAAGCTCATGTGCAAGTTGAATAAGGAAGATCTGCAGTCTCACATCTGTCTGCTTTCCAGGTGTTTGGTGCTTAATCTAAGATCTACATCTCTTCCACTTTCCCACGCTCTCATTGCAGCATCACTGCTCTACTTCAGGCCAATCAGCCTCCACTTTATGTGGTTTAAATCAGCGCTCTCCATCATTTTCCCTTTCAGACTCTGATTTGTTTAAACCACCTCCCCCCAGTGTCACTGAGGCTCCATCCAAGCGTCCATCTTCATCTCCGCCTCCACCACCAGGGGGTCCTGCCCTAATCCCTCTCCCTGCTGGCATTCCGATTGCCAAACATCTTAACTGAATTCTGTATATCAATAAGTCGTGTTCAATTCCTTCTAATAATCTCTCCTCATTGAACTGACATTTCTGCCAGTGAGTAACCGCCACGATCTTTAAGAAGCAGAAGAACCAACGAGGCAGTATCACGGGTTACTAATCCCAGGATTAAGGATTTCCCCGCTGTTTGATGTTTCTGGAGTGAAAGGGCAGATTTTCACGAGGTGGTACGTGGCAGGTACAGCGGTTAGGTTGTGCAGGTATAAGGCTACCTGCAGAGGGAACACAGTCCCGTGAAGTGAGGCATGCAGGAAAGACGAGAGTCCCAAAACACCAGCAGAGCCAAAGCCTGTTTTCTGAGTGTCGTGCTTTCAGCTGTCAGGCTGGAATGTGTCTGACATTTACCTCCAGCTCTGAAGGCAGGTACAGCTGAGGGGGAAAGTAGATCTCTGTGTCACGGCCTTCATCCTGCTGCATGAACTATGGCACATTTCTACATATGTACAGAAGTTTTTGTCTCCCTGCAGAGTTTCAGGGGTGCTGCAGTTGGCACGAGTGTATGTTTTGCATACTGACTGATTGTTTTCACATTTTGGTGAATCACCTGTTGCATATTCACAGGACTCTAACCCTCACTATGCTCAGGAGGCCTGGACAGCATCAGACTGCAGACACGCAGTCTGACCTTTACTAAGCTACTGACCTCTGCAGGATGTCTGGGCTCCGGCTAAGAGGTAGAGTGAGGAGCTCGACATCTGGAGGGAGGTGAAGTGGTTCCTGTATCTGATTGTGGCAGGATGAATGTTATCCCTTGGTCCAACCCACTTTCAGCCTGGCCCATTAGGGGGCGCTGGTATAAATAGTGGCCATTTGAGTGTCTCTGGGTCGCTTGCCTGTGATCTCCTTTTTGGTCACCTGACTTCCTCTTGGTGTGGTAGAGATCATTTGTGGGTTACTCCTCTGAAGCCTCCATCGCGGCTGGTCGTAGCTATAGAAGCCTCCTCTGAGCTATTTTGCTTACGTTCTGTGACCCGGCTTACTTGGTACGTAATCAACTTTTGTTACGCTCTCTGCCTTCTATTGTTCTTTCATAGTAATTATTTATTATGTTTCGCAGGAAGTGTGGACCTTAGTTTTGCGCCAAGCTACGCGAACTGAAGTGCTGCTGTTTTGCCTTGCTGTGCTTTTACCGTCTGTTCCCGTTGTGAGATTTCTTTCCCTGCTGCTGTCAGCTTTTACAGTGGACGTCGACGTGGACAACGGCCATATGCATGCCGGTTATCGGAGTCAGCTGGCGTGCATATTGATTGACTGTTAACTTGTCGTCGTGTGACGGCAAGTTGGAGCAGTACGGCGATTCCGTTTGCTCCAGATTTTAGAGTTTTATCCAGATTGTATGTTGTTTTATTGCTTTTGATTTGTAGTTTGGATTTTTGTTACACCACTGGTGGGAGGCCCTTTTTCTAGCTGTAGATCACCAGTGTGGTCTTGCAGTTGGGTTATCCCCCGGTGCTACACATTAGTTTGTTGTAATATATTAAAATTTTCTTTGTTTCTTTTATTCAGATGCGGAGTGCCGACGTGGAGGAGACTAGGGTGCCTTGGTGGTGGGATCCTTTGAGTGTACACACCCGCCTTGTTTAGTTTATTAGTGTGATAGTGTGTTGCACCTGTGTGTTGGTGTGTTTTCTTTCTTTAGTTGTGTGTGGCATCCCTGCCCCTCCACTGGTAAGCCTCAGCTCTGAATACCTTTTTAAGCATATTTGTACTTGAATATTTATGATTGTGCTTTTATATGGTGTTTTAAATAATTGTTAATAAATTGTTAATTTGTTGATCATTGAACCTCGTCTCTGGATTGAGTATAGTGAACCTAAGTGCCTTTCTGGTGATTTAGTGTTACTTTCAGTATTCTCTGGGTGAAATTCCCAGGGTGGCGTTGTCTTTTTAAAACTGCAAAGAGTATTTACTTTATTTCTACCTCGTCTCGCCACATGATCATCAGGACGGGGAGTGTCCCAGAATAGCCCAAGAGGAACTGAGGACCTGGGGGAAAAGGAAGTCTGGAATACCCTGCTAATCCCAGCAGTGGTGCACTTGTGGTTGCTTTGTCGTTGTTAGGATGACCCAGAGGTTTGAGTTTATTATATTATTTATCATTTCTAGTCTTTGGTTTCTTTGTCTGTGTTCTGTCTTATGGTTCACGTCTCGGTTCCCTCTGTTGCAGTGCCTGCATGTGAGTCTCTTTAGTTCAGTCTGTGTTGCTTCCTGTTTTATTTTGAAGGTCCATGTCTGATGTTAATGTATCTGGTTTTGCTTCCTTTGTCTTGTTAGGCCTGATTTGCCCCAGCTGTGTTTCCCTCCTGTTACTCATTCCCTGATTGCTCCTCTGTGTATTTAAGCCCTGTGTTTCAGTTTGTCTGCGTTGTGATCTACTGTTTTCTGTGCTGTGGGTTCTGTCTGCTTGCCAGAGTTTATTTGGAGTCTCAGTTTTGTTACTGTTTTTGAGTTCAGCATTGAAGCTGTGTTTAAGTTCACCTTTTGTCTCTGACTGTCTCCACCATTCCTGCCTACACACAGCCGTTTCATAACAGCCGTGCATTACTCAAACAACAAAGTTTATCTTTACTCAAAGGTTTGCCTCATCTCACCTCGAGGTTCCTCCTGTGATGTGGAGTACCTACCCTCAAACATTGCTTGAAAAGAAAAAACACAAGTTCCTAGTTCCTGCAGGGTGGACACGGTACTTTCTCCAGTACTTCAAAGAATTATGAAAAAGTTCCTGGAGTCTGAAAGCACCTTGTGTTTGTGTTTAGCAACCCAACCTTCTGACTTTCCTCTGGATGAAGCGCAGGGTCAGGGAAGACATGGTCCTTGAAGACAATGTGTAAAATGTGTCCATTCTATTAGTTTGCAGGCCTGAGGTATAAACAGGAAAGCTGAACATCAAGTAATTAAAGTGTTTTTCTACTTCTTCTTGATTGTCGTCCATTAATCACAATTCATGTAAAACAACAAAGCAATGAAAGGATCGTGAACAAAGAGAAAGCGGATCATTCACCACTACATGACTGATTGCTGTGCATTGTTTCAGTTCAGACTGATCTGAGTCCAGATTCAGCTGGAGGTTTGTAGGTAAACAGCTCTCAGTGACTCACACCAGAAGGAAACAGTCCAAACAAGGTAAAAAGTCACCTCACGAACACTGAAGTTTAGAGAGTGAGAGGAAGCAGCAGGTCAGAGCATCAGATGGACCTGGTTATACGCTGTTTAAAGAACAGCCTCCTGTAGTCACCCTATTAGTCTTATTGATGTTATATCCCGATAAGAGTTTTGATTGCTGCAGAAGCTGCTCATGATGGAGCATTTAGACAATAAGCTGCAGGTACAAAGTGGCTCACACGCTCTTTGAACTCTAGTGTTTTGCACTTTTACTTTTTAGTTTGAATTTTGAACATGTTTTTGACTTAAATTTAAGCACTTTAAACCAGTTTTGCAGCCAATTGTGTCTTTCGCTGCTTCTTCTTCTGGCTGCTATCTTTGGAAGTTTTGTAGAGCAGATCATCTACTCTCCTTATCATGCTCTCATCACACCAACCCTCTGCTTAGATATAGACAGAATAGTTTATTTGGAACATGTAACTAGAACTAAAATCACAAGATGAAAGAAAACGTGTGGTGCCTGTGTTTTTGACTTTTGCTGCCATGATGCCAGGTTGAAAATTGGATTTTTAATCTTGATAAATAAAGGATTAATAATAACTTAAAAACATCAACTTTTCATGATTATCTCTATGTCCACACAATGTTTATGCTCCAAAAGGAGCAGGATACACGAAAAAAGGATGCTGGATATTTATCAGATTCAGCATCCTTTGACCTCTGCACGTCTCATCCTGATTCTCTCACTCCAAACTGAGCTGCTCATTCCCAATGAAAATCCTTATACCTGTCTTTGTGTCAGCACCACGTCTCCTAACCACACATCACAGCAGGTTTCACTACCATCTTTTAAACCTGCTGCTGCCATCCTTCTGCCGCCTCGTCTCCACCCACTCCACCCTGCCTGTCTGTTACTTTGGTCATACACCTTCAATGCCTCCGCTCCTTGGCGCTTCACCGTTACACCAAATCAGAAAAACATTTTTCTCAGTGTGTATTGTGAAGTAAACACTGCACCGTAACACACTGAGGAAAATTTGCCCTCTAACATGAGGCTGTGTTGCATCTCTTGAGAACTGAAGCTCGGTAGAATAAATGCAGAAAGCTGCTGTTGACTGTAAATGATGTAGCAACAAGGTAAAAACACTCCTGCCAGAAATAAACACGATGGTATCGTCTGCATACGTGAGACCACCTGCTGCACGACGAGAAGAACGGTTGTTAAATGGGACTGAAAAGACGTGGAGCCACTACAACACAACGCTGTTACGTCTTCACCACTAAACTGACACAAAGTGCTGAAAGACGATAAAGAGATGTGTAACGCTGCAGAGAGAGAAATCTCGAGATAGATCAGAGATCCCTTTGACATAGCTGTGTTATTTTAGTCATGTTTCCTGCAACATAAGCCTTCTTCCTGCATGACTGTTTCCCAGTCATCCAGTGCACATACTGTCCATCCAAACCAGATAATCATCTCTTAGAATATCGTACTTGTGATCTGGCTTTACTTTCTTACCTGAAAACCCCAAAGACTCCGCCAACCTCACGTATACCACTCCCTTAACCAGGAGTTTCCAGTTTCACCGATCCCTAAAACAGGTTTGTTTGATTTACTGTAAGAACATACAGAGTAAAAGCCCCGATAAAGAATTTGGGTTTCTTGCCAACTAATCAGATTTCCTCCCTTTCTCTTAAAAAAGCTGGCCTGGAAATGACTCACCGGCCTTTGAACCAGAGTGTTCATGAAGCTGGCCCACCGGAGGGACGAGAAACCCCCGACAATCACAAACAACTGAACTCAGCTGTTATATTTCTGTTTCGGCTAGAAAAGACAATCAACACATCACTCTGGATTCTATGTTTGACGTCAACGTTATTCCTGTTCTCCAAACCGGATGCTTAGGTGTGCTGACAGAGGCCTTCTCGGGATTCCAGCTACCCGTCTGAGACGGGAAGAGTTGTGGAAGAGTTTACCACCCTCTTTAAAAAGCAGCTTAAACCCATCAATTCAAACAGATACAGAGGAGTATTAGGGCCACATTAAGAAAAAAACACAACAATCGTTTTATGAATGAAGCTGAAGTTTTGAGATTAAAGTCATAAGTCTGTGAAGGTTCTCAGTCTCAGTTGAAACAGTATTTTAAGAAATAAATAGGTTAGAGTTTCAAGACAAACTGCTGGTTTTCCCAGTTAGTTTCACTCGGAGGGCAAAGCAAACGAGGCAGCTTGTCTTCAAACTCACTGAACTTATTTCGCAAAATACATTTTTGCCAGTAATCTTGAAATTTTCTACTTTATTCTCAAAATGATCAAAATGATATATAGATTTTTTTAATGTGTCCATAATACTCTGTCGTAGACTAGGTACTAATCCAACTACTTTTTTCAAGTAATGGGTGAAGTAAGGGATTACTATTGCAAAAAGTAATCCCTTACTTCACTGTTACTTTCCCATAAGCACGCTGTGTTACCGCGTTACTGCATTACTGCGGACTCATGACAACGACGTACGAGCAGCAACAGACGTGTGCAGATCAACAATGGCTAACATGGAGTGATGGAGAGAGTACGACCATGCAGCGTTTAAAGCGTGGAAGTAATCACATTACTTTAAATTTGATTCTGTAAAAAGTGACACAAACATTAGATTCTGCAGTTCACTCTGTTTGGGAAGAAAACTTCTTTCTACAGCGAAAAATTAAACTTCAACTCTGAGCGAACAGCGAGCACGCTGCCACGGGAACGTGACACTCACAGAGAAACCCCCGGATCCCCCCACTGACACGACCACTGTGGGCGAACCTCCACCCGCCCCACTCCTCCTACACAGGTGACTAGGGATGGGTATCGAAAACCGGTTCTTGTTGAGAACCGGATCCCACTGTTTCAATTGCTTGGAATTGTTTGCCATTTTTGCAAACGATTCCCTTATCGATTCCAGTCGCCCCGAATGACGTCACCACGTTGCAGAGCGTCATTTACCTGGCAGGAAACACGGCGCCTGAGCGGCTCAAACGCTCAAAAGTTTGGTTATACTTTACGAGAACGGATGACAACAGGGCAACTTGCAATACTTGCAAAGTAGATATTTCATTTAAGGGAGGAAACACTACGAATATGCAAAAGCATTTGATCACAAAACACGTGATGACCTTAAATGAATGTCGTGTTTTTAATTCTGGACTCGTGAATCTCAACCCAGCAGCAGCGGTAACGTTTGCACGTCCTCTCCCGTTAATGCGGCAGGTAAATAATCAACTAACAGTGCATATTATGTTAGCGCGACCTGCCTTATTACAAACCTGCCATTACTGTGCATTTAGGTGACCGTGATGAGAGAGACAGTCTGCCTCAGATGCTGGCAGTTCTCGCTGCAGTCTACCGGCAGCGTCTCCTTTCAGGCCAGGATAGACGAATGTCACCGAGCAGTGACTCAGTTTGTGGTCAAAGGCTTGCAGCCGTTTGCCACAGCAGATGATTTTCAGTAAGTGAATGTGTTTAATTGTAGGCAGGGACATTACTAGATATTCTTGTGTAATTGCTACAGAATAATTTATGTTATACTTTGTTATTGCTACAGAAGAATATTTATTTTATTATTTTACATTTACAATTTTTTTTTTCCTGGGGACCCTGTGACACCCCATTGAAGAGCCGTAGGCTGGATCTCTTAAGATCTCAGTGTTGGGTTTGTAAGGCCATGTTACTCCTAAATTTCTATCTTGTTCAAAGAGAAGATATAAAACAAAGTTCTGAGCTAATCGACCTTAGTGTTCTCCTTTTTTAAAGAGAATCGATAAAGAATCGAATCGTTAAACAGAATTGAAAATGGAATCGGAATCGTGAAAATCTTATCAATACCCATCCCTACAGGTTACTATAGATTTAAGAGCGACATGACTCAGAGCTGCTGAGTTTTTGCTTTTATTTATTTCTGCTGTGTTTTACTTGCATCTATTTGAAAGAGTGTAAACACAAAACATTATTTTATTTTATGTGCTGGAATATGCAGGAAATAGGTTTACATGTTAAACAAATTTCTTCAAGTCAGAGTAGTTGCATATAATTAAATTTTTGCTTGATTCAATGTGCATAAAATTAAAAGATTAAAACTGATAACAGAAGTTTTAAAAAGAGACTTTTTCATTTGATTCAGTTTTATATGATGTGTTATGCAGAAAAAATAGAATTGGGCTGAAAGGTCTGTTGCTTTATTACGTATTCAGGTTCATGTTTTTAAAAAGTAACTAAGTAACTAATTACTTTTGAAAATAAGTAATCAGTAAAATAACGGGATTACTTTCAGTAATTAGTAACTAATTACTATTTTCAAGTAACTTGACCAACACTGCTTTTGTGTTGTTTCACTTGATTCCCGTGTTTTCATTTTGACTGCGTTATTTAATACCGTATTTTCACTTAAAATTTTCTCAAACATAGACAGTGCGCCTTATGGTCCAAAAATACAGTAACTCTGTAAAGCCCAATTTCACCCACGTCAACCCCGTCATCGACAACCCTGCTTTCTGATCCACAACAACAGAATATGTAGATTTGGGGTTTGAAAATTGTGTTTTCAAGGTTTTGGACAAAAATAACTAAAAGAATTTTAGCTTCCTGTTCATCTCAGACAAGCCTTTTCTTCGTGAACGTGGCTGTTGTGCCCCATTGTAACTGAACACTCGTTACCACTATTGTGGACATTTGGAGGAAAGAATGGCTCAAAAAGATGTCGGTGCATGATTATGTGTGCCAGGAATTAGATCTATCCTGTCCCAGTCGGCAACATGGACTTTCCAGACAGGTAATGTCTGTGTTTCAATTCAGTCAGGCTATAAACCAACATCTGAAACATTTCATGAAATGTTTTTGTTGGAGTGATTTTTACGTACATGCTCTACTGTTTCTGAAAATTTCCTGCTAGCCTTGAACTGACAGCAAAAAAGCCCCTCTGGCATTAAATCAAGTGAATGTGCCGGAAGATCAACATACTGAGTTTTTTCCAGCAGACACAATGATGCTTATTAGGAAATGTTCAGGAAATCTCTTGTCCCCAGCTTTCTGTATATCTCTGCGTTTACACGAAAACGTGACGCATTTTCAAAGCACTCAGCCCCACTTCAGATAAAACTGTAAACTGCTCCCCGAGGAGCTGGAGATGGCAAAGATCAGCTCGGCATCAAAATGAAAGTTTGTTTGCTTTTATGCTCGATCGATGTTTTGTTTTCAGTGAAGCGATCAGAGTTTCAAGATTTCACCCACAACAAAATGCTAAGAATGCACAAAAGCAGTTACAAAGGAGGGCGAGTGCCAGCTCCTGTCATTCAGAAATGTTTCAGTTAAACACTCCAACTCGTTTACTTTCTATTTGAAAACAGTTTTCAGTTTTTGTTGCTTACTGATCTTGAATTCAAAATAACCCTGACTAAATACAACTTTTGAATCTCGGAGCGTAGATGAAGAGGTGGAAAAGTGTTCTTCAGTAAAATCTTCATGTATCTGTAGTTTTCTGACCACTTTTGCTTCCTACATTTTCATTTGTCACATTTTCAAAACAGGTTCATTAATTTACGTTTACGACATAAGAGTCACATCACTGCACGCCTTCAAACGGTTTTCAAAGCCTCACTTCAGATAAGCTGGATTAAACCAGGAACAACATTCCATGAAACAGTTCTGTCGGCACAGCCAACACTTTTTGCACAGTCAGATAAGAGGGGCCCTTTTTTAAACACTGCATCGTTTATGCGGCTACACTCAGGAGCTGAAGGGGACCAGAACCACTGGGAATGATCCGGATGTTTCTGGTGCAGATATAAGTCAGTTGTAATTGTGTACAGAGCTGCAGAAGAGGAGCGAACACAAATGGAGTAACATTTCTGACGTGGCATGCAATTTCAAATGTCATGTTTCTATCAGCTCAACAAATGTCAGCTAGCTAAAAGTTCAGGTGTTGTAATTCCCAGCACAGGAGACAACCTCAGGTGGAAAAAGATTTAGGAAAAAGAGAAATCCAAAGCTTACATGTTCTCATGTAAACAGAGAAAATTTCTACAGAGATGTGTTTTTAACATGTTTTAATGCTTTGTATCTTTTTCTATTTAATCTCAAAAAGCCCCTAAAACAGTCAGTGATCACTGTCGGCCTCTCTGTTCATTTTAAAGCTCAGTTTTTAAACCTTAGGATGTAGCTACAGCCCAGCCCATGCAGCAGTATATGAATGACTAACCTCGTATTGTGGATGGATTATCTCAGTTGTTCTCCCGACTGAAGTTTGGTCCTTTTACAGCATCCTGCCATGCGATTGCATTTGTCCCTAACCATCAGGAACCCTCACGTTAACTTTTATCGAGTGGAAAAAAGTTAGTGTTCATCCTCCAGCTTCACTGTGTTTATGCTATGCTAACATAGCTGTGTAGCTAGCGATCAATCACGTAGCACATCATTATATAGCAGCTAGCCCAACTTCAGTAACTCTAAAAACGTCACTGCTGTTTAGTTTCCTTTCTTCATTTATGTTGGAAGTGATAGCAGAGCTGTACGTTTGAATTTCAGAAACATGCTATATCATGTTTAGGTGGAAGCTAGCGAGCTAACTTCCTGCTAACTTCTAACTCTGTTAAATGTAATAATTTCTGTTTTCATGGATGTCTGGATGTTAAACTTAATTGTTACACCTGGTAAAGCAGCAACGCTGATCATTTTATTACAGATGAAAGAATTTAGACAGTTTTTCAACTCTCATTGATGCCTCAGTGATCGCTTGACTTATGGACCTGCAGCGGAGTTTGGGCCCAGACTAATGACGTCAGACTTAAAGACCGGATAGAAATGGATGAGAAATGAGACCCCGCTGCTCCGTTGTAAGCATGAGATAATCTGAACGGCAGGTGTGTGGAGGCCCTGAGAACACCATAAACAGATGACATCATACAGATCCAAAAGTGAAAAAAACCTTGTGATAAACGGCGTGTTTAGAGCAGTTTGGATCACTGGGATAACTGTGGCCATGTTTACCATGAACATCCACCACAGGAACACAAGACATGACAGGAAACACTGAAAAGCAGGAATAAAACCAGAATCTGCACAAAACACGCACACATGTGCATTCAACGACTGGACCCGTTCAAGCATGAAGTACAGAGCTCTGATACTCTGCACAACCAAATGTGTTCATTCAAAATAACAGAAACAATAGAGTCTAACAGGAAGTGATCTATGTTATTCTTTCAGAGTTAATCAGTTTCAATATAATGTCAGGGCTGAGGTCAGTCTCCTTTTTTTGTCCTGTATTATGAATGATTTAATCAGAAATCCATGTGATGCATTCACTTTCACTTTGTTATTTAGAAAGGCGTGACCACAGCAGACCTGCAGCGACCCTGCTCAGTCAAACCAGTTTTAATTTGGACCTCCAGCAGCGCCTCTCAGACCCAAAACAGAATATTTTGTTTTTAAATTGTTAAAAGCTCAGTTTTCCCTGACTGATAGAATAGAATAGAATAGAATAGAATAGCTCTTTATTGGCACTGTTACAAGAACAGTGAAAGGCTGTTTGGCATCTCTCCATGTGTGTGAAATACACAATAGTGTAAGTATTTACACAATAACACAGACAAATTTACATTTACACAACAAAGATATGTACACGTTATACATACACCTGCATACATACACACACATATTTCCACGTAAACGCTTACATATATATACATACACATACATGCCATCTGAGGAGCAGGTGCAGTGTGAGGTGCAGTGTGATCAGTGATATTGCACATTGAGTGTGTGTGTGTGGGGTGATGGTGGTTGTTGCTACTATAATAAATACAGCTTAAAGAGGTATAAATAAAAATCCAGTTTATAAATAAAGTGTAATGTAGGGAGTGTTTCACAGCCTGTGGGTAGAAACTTCTATTGAGTCTGTTTGTCTTTGTAATGAAGAAAGTTATGAGACATCAGTCTCAGCCTGAAGCCTAACGCATTACAGAAAGCACGGAAAAGCAGATAACCTTTAACGAAGAGAAAATCCCTTCCAGCAGTTGGACATGATGCTGAAGTTTTTTGATTGATTGATTGATTGAATCTTTATTTTGAACATGTTGAAAATGTACAACAAAATAGAATTAAAAGAGACAAATGAACAAAGCAAAACAAAAGGAAAACGAGCAACCACAACTCCAAATAACGTCCATGTTCAAAAAGGAGCAGGAAGAAGCATAAGCTTATTTAATCCCACCCCTTTCCCACTATCTAGTATCAATAGACTACAGAAATACCTCCTTGCAATTACATTATATGTCATGTGTATTTTTTTTATGTCTATACGTATATGTTTCTATCTATCCATACATACGTATATACACACATACGCACATATACACATTTACAATAACCCCATTAACACCTCAAGGATAAACAACCTACAAATATATACATACATACATACCCACACCAACATACCCGTGCATGCGCACACACATGAAAATATTAGACAAGAACACCCTATCAAATCTCTACCTTTTCCCTGTACCCTGTAAAAACCATATCCTTAAACCGCTTTTTAAACTGCGCCATGCTTGGACATTGCTTCATATCTTTACTTAGTCTGTTCCACAGCTTCACTCCACACACAGAGATGCAAAAACTTTTTAATGTTGTACGGATACGAGGATGTTTTAAATTTAATTACCCCCTCAAATTGTATCCCCGTTCCCTTTTAGAAAACATTTTTAGAATATTGTCAGGAAGCAGGTTATTTATTGCTTTATATATAATTTGTGCTGTGAGAAAATGAACCAGATCTGTGAATTTTAGAATTTTTGATTTTAAGAATAGTGGATTTGTATGATCTCTGTAACCAGTTTTATGGATTATCCTTATGGCCCTTTTTTGTAATATAAAGATTGATGATAGCGAACATTTGTAAGTATTGCCCCAAACCTCTGCACAGTAATTCAAATACGGTGCAATCAGGGAACAATAGAGAATGTGGAGTGTTTGTGGTCCAGAATGTGTTTTACTCAAGATTGAGACACTTCTTGAAATTTTGTTATGTATATGATTTATATGAGACTTCCAGTTTAATTTATCATCTATAATCACACCAAGAAACTTATGTTCAAGTACTCTTTCAATTTCCACACCATCTACATGAATCTGCACTTGTGCATTTCTAAGGGAATTCCCAAATAAGATAATTTTAGTTTTACTTAGATTTAGCGATAGTTTGTTCCTGTTAAACCATTTTTTAATTTTGCACATTTCTGAAGTAATTGTATCCAGCAGCTCCTTATTTCCCCCCCAGAACAAAAAATATTTGTGTCATCTGCAAATAATACTAATTTTAATATATCAGATGCCTTACAAATATCATTTATATAAATAATAAATAATTTTTGGACCCAATACAGAGCCTTGTGGAACACCACAAGCAATGTCCAAGCATGATGAGGAATGGACACCCAGCTTCACATCTTGTTTCCTGTCACTTAAAAGTTTAAGCTCCAGATCTTCTTCTGCAGGGTCAACTCGGTCCAGCTCTCAGGGACTGTGGCCTCGCAGCCTGGAACGCTGTATGATGGAGCAATGGTTAGCACTGCTGCCTCACCACACCAAGGTCCTGGGCTGGTGACTCTGTGGGTCTCGCCGTGTTGGCCCTGACAGCTGGGGTAGGCTGGAAAAAAACCCGCGTGTACCACGCAGGTACACACTGTTTAGACTTCGTAGCTTATGGTGGCACAGCTGCCTGAACACCATTCACGTTTGAATTGCAACCAAATTGGACGATAAAGATGGCGCATAAATGAAACGTCCAAGAGTTAAAGCGGTTTGCACAGATCTGCACACACACAGGCATCTCCGATCAAACATGTCAGCAATGTTCAGGGTCACTAACTAATGATACGTCTAATATTTTACATTGTTTCTTTGCTAGTGTCTCACCACACAGTGGCGCTACCCATATTAAATTAGGCTACGTGAATCAGTGTCTCAGCTGCACGCTGGCCCTCTACAACAGCACCAGGTTGTTTCCCATCAGCAGAAGCAAAAAACTTCAGAGTTCCTTAAAACAAACACCAACCACTCCTTATCTGATGGCTAAATTTATGTGTGAACAGAACTTTAGGGAACTATCAAGGTTGCTGTCAGGAAGAAGGAAGTCAGTATCAGTGTAGTAATCTACTGCTGTGCACTCTTGGCTCCGTACAACCATTTCCTCTTTGGCTGTTAACGGAAAAGGTGCTTTTCACTGTTTTTCTGATGAAGCTTGTGCTCTAAGTTTTCATCGACTAGAAAACGGTTACTTCAAAATAAACGCTGCTGCTTCGATTCAGCAGCTACCTGGAACTTCCTGGTTTTCTCTTCTTCCTTCCTCAGTCTCTGCTGAGGTTTGACGGTGCTCGGTGAGCCATGTGCCAGCTGGACGTCGGTGTAATCAGTGTTTAAAGAAACAGTGAATTGAGGGAAACCCCTCGGGCCCACGGGGAAGTGGACTGCAGAGGGTCTCTGGAGTTTTCCTGTGGGTTTCGGCTCTCACAGCAAACATGCACACGGGGAGATTAACTCGTCTGTTGTGGCGAGCTCTGACATCTGCTGATGAAAAACAAAAGAAAAAAATCTATTAGACAAGAGAAATCGGTGACACGTGCATGGAAGACGGCTCTGAGAATAATGACAAAAATAAACTGAGTTTTCGGGTGAAGGTCAGTCTCTGTAGAAGGAATGAGTTTGTAGAGCTGGATCCTCTTTTGTGGTTTGTGGTTTTCTATAGAGAAGTGGTCAATATTCAATACCATGTATTAATACTTTAATACTAACAATAACACCACCAACAATACTAATAATTAGTAGCAGTCCTTTGTGTTTTTAGCTTGCTCATGTCTAAAATATGTTTCTTTTTTATTATGATCGGCTACTCTGGAGCTCTGCAACAAAACGTTGTTACCCACTTCTCACTTTGTGACAGTAAAGCTAAATCTGAGCAGGATTAATGTAACAAAGCAGTGTTATAATCATAGGAATTAGCACTCAAAAAGCAGCTTGCTCTCTGGGCTTGATTCACTTTTAATTGCGTAGTATTGTATTTTGGATAAATTCAGTTTTTAATGCAAAATCAGATAAAGGCAAACACTGGTCTGCTGGGGCGACAGCATCTCTGCCGGGGACAGGAAGAGACTGAACAGGCTGATCCACAGGCCCAGCTCTGTTCTGCCCTCTGGACCCAGTGGAGGTGGTGAGTGACAGGAGAACGGTGGCTCAGCTGTCATCCCTGTTGGACAACATCTCCCACCTCATGCAGGAGACTCTGACAGCACTGAGCAGCTCCTTCAGTGGCTGCAGCACCCACGGTGTGGGACGGAGAGATTTTGCAGGTCTTTCCTCCCCACTGCTGTCAGACTCCACAAAAAGGACTTTACAGATGACCACACATACATCTAATACACCATGGTAGCCTTCGCCGATTCTCCCTTATGTGCAATACAATACAAGTGTAATTTTCTGATGCAACATAGTATTTTATTTTACTGTATACAGTTTGTTATTCTAGTTTATCTTATTCTATTCCGGTGTTTTTCTTAATTTTTGCTGCTCTTAACTTTGTACTGTCCATTTTCTGCTGTGACCCAACAAATTTACCACGTGTGGGACTAATGCAGATTATCTTCTCTTGTTGATTTGTAAATAACTGGACACGAATAACTTCAGCTTATGAATTAATAGAGAATATTTCTAACTAACCAAGCAGCTCATTCTATTTCTTTTGATGATACTTAAAAAAAGAGAGATTTAAAAATATTTCTTTTAGAATAGAATAGAATAGAATAGAATAGAATAGAATAGAATAGAATTCAACTTTATTGTCATTGCACATGCACAGGTACAGGGCAACGAAATGCAGTTTGCATCCATCCAGAAGTGCTTTAGTGATATAGATATATTACAATATATATTAGCAATAATATAGATATGTGAGTATATTACAGAAATGGGTCTATTATGGTATGTTATAATGTACACGGTATGAAGTATGTTGTGAATATTCTATAACTATAAGTATGTACAGGCTGTAGTGAGTACAAGCTATGTACAGGATATAAATATGAAAAACTATACAGAATATGAAATAAATAACTTTACAGAATCTGGGATATACAGCTATACAGAAATGGGAACTATGCAAGTTGTAAACAGTTGTAGGATTAAAGATTATCGTATGTACAGAATGATTATTTACACAGAGCTATACAGTAGTGCAGTTAAGATAAGTGAGGGTGTAGATAGTTTCTACAGAGGCTATATAAAGTGCTGGTGGTTGTGAGTGGTGGTTCAGTCCATGTTATTATTGTGTTTGAGGGTACAGTTGTCCATTGTGTGTGTGTGTGTATGTTCAGTCCATGAGTTTAACGTGGGTCAGATGTCAGGAGGCAGAGTTCAGGAGTCTGACAGCTGTGGGGAAGAAGCTGTTCCGGTACCTGGTGGTCTTAGTCCGGAGGCTCCTGTGGCGCCTCCCAGAGGGCAGGAGGGTGAAGAGTCCATGTGATGGGTGACTGGGGTCTTTGATGATTTTCCCAGCCCTTTTCAGACACCGCTTCCTGTAGATGTCTTTCATGGCAGGAAGTGCTGCTCCGGCGATGCGCTGGGCAGTTTTCACGACCCTCTGCAACGCCTTCCGGTCCGAGGCAGAGCAGTTCCCGTACCAGACTGTTATACAGTTGGTCAGGATGCTCTCGATGGTGCAGCGATAGAAGTTCACCAGGATGTCTGAGGACAGGTGGTTCTTCCTCAGAGTCCTCAAGAAGAAGAGGCGCTGGTGAGCCTTCTTGACCAGCTTGGAGCAGTTGGTCGTCCAGGTGAGATCCTCGGAGATGTGGACTCCCAGGAACTTGAAGCTGCTCACACGCTCCACAGCCGTCCCCTTAATGTGGATGGGTGCCTTTTGCCTTACCTTACACAGTTTTATGATATTAACAGACGTCATCATCAGAAAAAATGTTCCAGTTACAAGAAAACCGCTGAAAGTTGAAGACTTTGAACAGAGCAGAGCAAAATGTCTTAAACTGGAACAGTTTGAAATTCAGTGTAACACAGTTATGTAGTTAAATGTTTGAAGGTTGAAGCGGATTTGTGGTTACAGTCTAAGACTGGGGTGTACTACTCCAGCACACACTGACTCTCCAGCTTCACCCATAAAAACACTGAAGCTAATGTGTCCCTGTGGATGTAAGTGATGTGGATGAAGCCGTGATTGGTTTAGAGCAGAGGTTCCCAAAGTGTGGGGCCCGCCCCTTAGGTGGGGCGTATGAAAAAAAGTGCTTGGACACTGCTAGCATCATGGACAGGTTTTTTGACGGGGCGCCCACTCAAATGCAAAGCAGGAGAAGAAGCATCGCTGAACATGTTTCCAAACCAACTTCATTCTGATCCAAAGACTAGAAAATATGGTGAAGCATGTCTTCCCTTTGGCTTCACCTGCACAGGCGCCGAGGTAGGTCTCCCTGCAGGGTTGGTTTTCCCTGCGTCGGGAGCAGCGCTGGGCTCTCCAAATAATGCCAAACAGTATCCCACAGTTGTTTATGTTTTTAAACCCATTTTGCACAGAAAAGCATTTTTTGAAAAATGTATTGAGATCAATGTTGAACATTATTACACAGGAAAAAACAACTACACATAAAATAACACGAATGAATATAAATCAATAAAACAAAGGAGTCCAATGTTGACTTCATTTTTAAAAGGTCACTTGTCAAAAGTCCAAGTACAGCTTAGAGCAGTATATTTACACACCTTCTGTCCAACACACACACACACACACACACACACACACACACACACACACACACACACACACACACACACACACACACACACACACACACACACTGACCCAGAAAGGCATTTATAATTTTTGGTAAAGCCTGTTTTCCCTGTCAAACCTCTTTATCCAACATCACATTGGACTGACTGCACTTTTCCCCTCGGCTCGATTGGTCGGGTCGTGGGTGAACCAATCGGGGAATAAATCGACTGTTGACTTCCTGTCAGGCATGCTGCACGCTCCTCTGGGATTCAGGGTGTTTATCCGATCACGGATTACACACTGATAAGTTGAGTAACAGCGAGTATGTGTGTTTAGATTCGAGTGCAGTCACTTCCTGAGGTTGTATCACTCTCCGAGCTGGGGAAATCCAACAAGAAGGACAGACGTGTGACTTCAAACCTGCGACCAAAGAACACAAAGGCCCTGTTTGAGTCCTGGAGGCCTCCAGGTGAATGCCACCGATGTGAAACAGCAGAGTCATCCTTCACTGCGTAACGTGTGACAGAAAGTTTGGTAAAACCCAAACACGTCTCTGATGCATTACTAGATCAGCTGCCAAAGTAAACAGAGAGCTGAGCGAGCGCGACTCCAGTGGACTGAATCACAAGCACAAATCGTACCGACAACGATAACGTACCATGAGTCAGAATTCAAATTAAACCATTATTCTCATGTTTGCCTGTAAATAATTACAAACACAACCGGGTTTGTTGTTTTGAAGGGAGTTTCTTTCAAAAGAGCAAGAAAATGAAGGTACAAATTCAAATGTACTGATGTCACAAGTCAAAACATCACTCAGATATCAGATAAACTGTCCGTCATCAAAGCAACAAATAAATCTCAGCTGCCTTTTAAAGTTACAAATACTGAGAACTGTACCGATGTGGTCGTTATTAACTGTGGAAACGTTTGATTTAATCAAAGTGTTTTAAGATGAAAGTGTTCATGAACATTTCTGTGATCAAGAAAACGAAAGAAAGAAAAACTTTGTGTCCTCTTGGGATTTAACGTGATTTCTGCACTGATTACGCAGAGAAGCGAGCTCAGGAAGCAGGTGGTTGGCAGCACGTAGACCGCGAATGTTTTGTGCACATGTGTTCTGAAACACACACACAAACGGGACCGAGCACATTAAGTTCTTTAAAAAACACCCATGGCACTGGGAATATCGAAAACCCAAACGTGCCACATAAGTGCTTTGTTCTCAGACGTGAGGACAGCAGAGAAATAAATAGAGAGAGTCGTTTGATCAGAGCCGGCGAGTTTTTTCTTCCATCTGCGTGTCGACCTGCAGACCGGCAGGTGCGGCGGCATAAGCTGGAAACATGAACATAAACAACTAAAGAAGAAGAGCAGCGTGAAAGGAAAACTGGCTCAGAGCGTGTGGCGAGAGTGCATTACACACCTGCGAGAGAACAAGGTGACGAGGGAGGAGCAGGTGCACCAGCAGCATCGCTCACCTCTGCAGGGCGAACGGTTTAAACGCAACAACCGTGCAGCCACAACCCCTCCACACACCCCTCATTTCCCGCCTTTTGTTGTGCTTGGCCGTCCTGTATACTTCTCCCTGTGGTCAGTTATTTATAACGCCTGTAATACTTCACAGATGTCACAGATTTGTGACTGACTGTGTTTTCTCGTGTGATTGTTTAAAGGAAACTGCAGGCCTTCTGGCTCAGTTTGAATTTTCTGCAGCCTGCTCAGAAAAGCTTTAATCACAGTTCTGATCATCACACAAGAAGATGGTTCAGTTTTTGCTTCTTGCTTTCAGCCTGCCACTAACATCCTGATGATTCACTGATAGAAAGCAAATCTCCATCAACTGCTTGCTTCCCAGATTACATTTCTACAACTAACGAGGCGATAGGAACAATTAGTTCAACTTATTTTTATAATATAGTTCATGAGACTAAATTACAAAACCTGAAAGTCTGAAAGTTCTTCCTATAGAGCTCCTTTTTTACTTTCAGGATTATCATATCAGTTTCAGTCTACGGGTGCCTCTCGTCCTGTAACTTTATCCTGTAGGATTAAAAAAGTTCAGAATGCACCACTCTAAAAATGATGTATTTAAATATATTATAAGCAATATTAAAAAGTTTCTATTGTAAATGATCTCTCATACCCACCTGCAGCATCTCTGTGTCCCACTGTGAGGCCACAATCTGATGATATTTGAAGTCAGCGTGCACATCAAACAAAATAAAATGTTCAGGTTGTCATTTCAACCACGTGCAGCGGTACAGTACTCTGTGAAACGAGGCAACGTTCCTCCAAGACCACGGTGCTACAGATGACAGACAAACACAGGACTACAGTGCAAGTGTGCAAAAACAGTGCAACACCAGACAGAACAAAACGAAAGACTGAGCATTGTGCAAAAAGTAACTTGGTGTATGAAGATGTGTGTGTGTGTGTGTGTGTGTGTGTGTGTGTGTGTGTGTGTGTGTGTGTGTGTGTGTGTGTGTGTGTCAGTCCAGTCACTGAGTGTTCAGGAGCCTGATGGGGGGGAAGAAACTGTTCCACAGTCTGGCGGTGAGGGCCCGGATGCTCGGGTGTCTTTCCAGAAGGCAGCAGGGTGAAGAGTGTGTGTGAGGGTTGTGTGGGGTCCTCCACGATGCTGGTGGCTTTCCGGATGCAGCGGGTGCGATGGGTGTCTGTGATGGAGGGAAGAGAGGCTCCAATGATCTTCTCAGGTGGTTTTGGGGACACTAGTTTCAGTTTCAGACAATTGAAGTGATCATATTTTATGACCTTTCATTTATAATTTTATTATTTCTTTTCTTGTCTTTACTAAATAAGTCAGTGAAGAAGGGAAGGGAACATGTGAAGCAGAGCGGGAGAAGACACGCAGCAAAGGGGCTGAGTCAAATCAACCCGGGCTGCTGTCTTTGGTGCAATTGTGTTTGCCTGCTGAGCTAAATCAGCACCTATAAAAGAACTCCTGTTACCTCCACATGAGATGGTTGTTTCAGAGGTAAGACTTAGGGTTAAAGGGCGGTGACATGACTGTGACAGTTCTCAGTCATCCCCGTCATCGTAGTCTGAGGAGCTGGGAAAGGAAACCATTTGGAAGCTTCTTCAGTTCTAAGAGTAACTGGTGGAGAGTCTCAGACTTTAAATCCAACTGGGAGTGTCCCCAAGAGGGTCATGGACCCCCCATCAGTGTTGGGAAGGTTACTTTTAAAATGTATTCCATTACAGAATACAGAATACATGCCCCAAAATGTATTCTGTAACGTATTCCGTTACGTTACTCAATGAGAGTAACGTATTCTGAATACTTTGGATTACTTAATATATTATCATGCTTTTTACAACAACGTGAATGTACTATTGCTGTGTGATTTATTACTATTACTGAAGGTCCGCGACTCCGAACTGTAGTAAAGGGACCTCTGACTAATACGGCGGGGTCCCTGTCGGCTCGTAGCCGAAAAATAGCTTTACTTTGTTGTCTGGGTCAACTTTGAGACAGAGAGAGGCGTTGAAAGGCTGCTCCAACGGAACTTATTGTTTTCGGAGGAAAACACGAACACGGTGTACAGTCGAGTCTTAATAGCTTACTTACAACTGGGCTCGTCAGGCACTCTTCTTGGCTGCAGTGGTTATTATTATATTTACATGCTTCCAGCTCCCGTTTTTCCTCGATGACAACTCGTACCTTTCCACTCCCCTTTTTCTCCCTCCTCGCTCACAGACCCATAACGTGTATGGCAGTCCATTCTCCCTGCAGCACGGACTACACTGCCCATGATGCTACATTCTTTAGAGCTATGCTTGTAGCATTCTGCCTGTTAGCTTAGCACAACAACAACAACAAAAGGTGCTCTCTCACCCAGGAAACACACAGTCGCAGAGAGAGAGAGAGCGTCGCCCTGTAACCATGGCAACCGTAACGCTGCCGCCTGGAACAACAGAACGTAGCTGTCAAACAAAACCCAAACAGTCCTGACCCGCGACAAAATGAAACAGGAAAGTACCGCAGTGTAATCCATTTATTTCAACAAAGTAACTGTATTCTGAATACCACCTTTTTAAACGGTAACTGTAACGGAATACAGTTACTCATATTTTGTATTTTAAATACGTAACGGTGGTACATGTACTCCGTTACTCCCCAACACTACCCCCATTGATCCTCAACCTAATCACATGAGCGTGAAACCGGTGTGAAAACGGGTGTAGGTCACAATCAGCCAAGGTCTTGATGCATGCTCAATCATCCAGGTGATGAGGATGTTCACATCCTGGACGGGGAGGAACGCTGGTTTGAGGGCGGAGTCAAGGAGGCCATTTACGTGAAAAGGGAAAGCTACGTCCAGATGAACAGAATCAACGTTTGGAGACAATCAGCCAGGGTTTCAGGTGAGCTCATTGTGAAACCTGCCCCCACCCTATCATGTGATTTCCTGAGGTCAGATGGCCCAGGATGTGAGTGGGCGTTAAGGCTGGGAAAGCTTCTGAAAACTGGATTATAGATGGCAGACAGTTGGTGTCATAAGCCCCGCCCTCTGATCAAAGATGGCCATTCACAGTGGACATAGATGCTTCTTTCACTTCTCTTTCAATCCTTCTGTCTTCTCTGTCCAAAATGTGAACATCCTTGAAAGAGTGACCTTTGTCCCTTAGATGCAGATGGACGAGTCTTGTCCTGTCCAGGACCCTAATGGGGACACTCCCAATAGGGCTTAAAAAAATCTGGGACTCTTCGCCTGTTACTCTTAGAACTGAAGCTTCTGAGATGAGAGCTGAAACTCAAGAAACTCAAAGAAGTCCAGAAGCTTTTCTTTCCAAGCTTCTTAGACAAGGGTGATGATGGTGTAACGATGAGCAAAGAGGCAGTCAGTGACATCGTGAGCATCTTGATCATTTTTTAAAGTAAGTAGGGGCTTTTATTTTCCAAGTCTCACAGAATGAACAGAGTGTAATAACATCCATTAAATAACTGGAGTCTTTAATTTGAAAAAAGTGAGACTGTGAAATTTCTGTCAGCCTGCTGGACACTCCCAAAAAAATCTTGGCTACAGTGCTGAATACCAAAACCATCTGAAGTGTTCCTGAAAAACAGCCAGACTCAGTTTATCTGAGGCAATTATGACCCAAACTGAGAACCAAGACTAAAGTACGTCACGGTGGAGTGGAAGGAAGTTCATCTGGGCTCGCTTTTACAGCCTGATGGCCCAGCTGACCTTCATTAACTGATGTGGGTGAGCTGTCAGTGAGGGAAAGTGAAGATGGGGCAACATTAATCTCTGCGAGCCAAAGATCAGGACTGCTGTAATCTCCATCCAGCATACGGAGCAGCTCACAAGCACTCGGGGCAACTTCTCAGCATGCTTCCAGGAACGGGCCAATCAGAAGAAACTGGGAATAAAGAGTGGGCGGTGCTTAGTTGGTTTCCCTGCTCCGGTCATTTACAGGGGATCTTCGTAATATGGTTATCTCAGGTGGCGAAGCACCGCCCATCTTCTGCCGAAACCATCTGTTTATTCAGTTCAATTCAGTTTTTCTTTCCTTATAGCACCAAATCACATCAAAGGTCAGCTAAAGGTGCTTTACACTGCCAGGTGAAGACCCTGCAGTCCTCCGGAGAAAAGCCCAACAACCCGGTAACAACCTATGAGCAGCACTTGGCAATGGTAGGAAAGAAAAACTCCCTTTTAACAGGAAGAAACCTCCAACAAGGGAAGTTTCTTCCTGTTAAGAGACCTGAAGGAAAGCTGTTAGTGAGGGACAGCCAATCAGAAAACAGTTGGTTTAAACCTCTTAAACCAGTTACAGTCACAGGTTTAAGAGGAAGTTTTATATTTGGTTTTATGGGCGCTTTTTTGTGGACTTGTATGTTTCATGTTTTCATTTCCCAAAAGGCTTTGGTATTCAGATCAGGTTGTTTCCAGTCATGCTCAGTGTGGTAAACAAACCCAAGAAATAAACTCACATAGTTTTCTGTCATTATGTTTAATCACTCTGCTTCCTGAGTGGATGCGCCCCTCTGTAGGAACGCCGGGTAATTCCAGGTTTTATATCAGAGATTTTAATGACATGGCGTGATTGACAGGTTAGAAAACAACAAGCTGAGGTTTTTATTTATGTAAGGCAGAGTTCAAGGAGAGTTGAGCGCTCCCGGCCGGTCCCTCGGATTTGCGTAATTTGCACAATTACGTGAAAGTCCGATGTGTTTTTTCCCCTTCCTGCTTGCGACGCCTTACACCTGTAAGTGAAGTCACCATCTGATCTCAGCGATATCAGTATCCGAACTGGGGCTCAAACCGGCAACCTTCAAGTCACTCCTGAAGACCGCATAGGCAGCGAATTAACCGAGATAAAGCTTTAAAAGGGTGAAACTTGCTGCTATGTAGAAAGGTGTTGGTTAAGTGAGAAGCAGCTCATTGACAGACAACAGGAAGTGATAGAAAACGCCTCAGGGTTCATGTCAGAGCGCCAACAGACACGCTGAACCCATTCTGATCAACTGTTGTGGAAAAAACCCCAGAGTTTCCCAACTCAGAGTGAACCAGCTAGGATATCAGGACCAGACTCTGGGGATGCGAACGGTTAAGAGCTTTTGGAGGATGAAGAGGATGAATCAGAGTTTGTTTCTGTGCATTCAGTGCTGGTTTGTGTTTGGGGATCTGATAACATGACAAATGACGCCAGTCTGGTGTAAACGCTGAGTTTAGTGTAAAATAACACAGCTGGAAGAAAGCCATCTGTGATGCAAATGTTTTAATATGAACATTTCTCAAGCCTGCAGAGAACAGCTGACCTCAGCCTGAGTGTTGTAATCGCAGCTCCTCTGTTTATGCAAGTAACACAAACTGGTTAGTCAGCAGCTCCCTCCCCTCTCACCTGGCTGGCGTCGTGCCTGACATGCTGCGGTTATCACTCCGTGCCAGCGTTATACCAGCGGCGCATCATCCACGAGTCGCAACTGAATCAACAACTGCTACTTTCACTATTCGAGTAAACCTCAGCTCGAACGGTGGCCCTCGAAGTCCTTAATAAGTCACTTGGTGAGCACATTTAACCAGAAAGAATGCAGGAGCTCAAAATGAAAGCGAAAGCATTTTATCTGCACATATATCTCATCTTAATTAGTCACAACAGAGAACTATAAATGTTATCAGAACTCTCAGGCCCCCGCTTCACATTCCTCACTGAGACACACAAACCAGCACACGTGTCAGAAGTTTTGGTCAGTCAGGCAGTCCTAACATAGCACTTTTCTATTGTGTTTTATTACAGTCACACACAGTCATAGGCGCTTTCATTTCTGTGCCTAAATGTAACCCAGGGTTCAGTGTCTCCACCTGTTCTACCTCCTGGCCTCAGGTGCACGAGGTATTCAGAAAGACTGACTGTAGCAATAGCAACGTCATCCAGTGTTGTTCTCGACCGCACATTTCTGAACCTTTGGAGCCAGAAGTGACAATATTTGGATGAGAGCTAATGGTGGCGAGCCTGGAGATCGAGCTGCATCCTCAGACTGTGTGGGAGCCTCTGGTGGACGTTAGAGGTACAGCCGTGCAGTTTTGGCACGTCACTGGTGGTTGCCGCTTGATTTATTTTAGTTTCTGATCATCGTTACTCCGATGTGACACAACAGTCTGATCCCAGAGGGAAATCTGAGGAGACAGAAGCATTCACCTCCCTGCTGCCCCTCTGCTTAAGTCCGGAGAAGTTGTCCTCTGGGCTCAGCGTTCGGAGAAAATCATCGACAGTGATGGCGTTGTCACTTTGGATCACAGCGTGACAATAAAGACACTGACTAACACGGAGGAATGTGCGCTCAGAGCTGCACGGTCACCCCAGCAGGAGGTGAGCAGACGGAGGTCAAACACATGCCAGAGTGGATGAACTCCTCACTGCAGCTCCACAACAACCCGATGTTTCTGCACATGCTTCTTTCAGATCAAAATACAAACCTGCTTCTTAGATTTTCACAAATCACATTTTTGAATAAACATAAGTGAGCAGCCCGGTCTGCCACATGTAAACAGCTAACAGGGGGACATAAACATGCCTGGTGCACACCACACATCCAGACAAACAGATGAGGAGTGGATTGTTCTCCAGGGGAGGCTGGAACGAAGCGAGGGGGAACCAACTGAGTGTCATTTCAAACTCACCTGAACATCAACTGCACGTGCAGCAATTCTAGCGTTTAGTACGGGTACATGCAGAAGGAAAAAAGGGACGAGGGTTTTGCAGAGTACGCACCGTTACCATGTCAGATTCTTTATATTAAGATGGAATTAAGCATTTTAAACTCTTTGAGCTCCTTCGGGCACAGATTGAAAGCTGCAGGCCTACAGCGATCCCTGCGCGTTTGATACGCAGGACTGTGACTGCAGCAGAGCTCAGGTGGAGGCCGGTAGTGCCGCATAGCTGAGAGGAGCTGAGGCGTGATGAGACATGCAGCACCAGAACACTCTGCACGCTTTTCTGGGTCACGGCCAGCCTCAGAGACACAGAAGCAGCAGCGCTGACGTGCCGACGCACAGCAGCTGCCAAACAAAAAGTCTATAAGTCATGATACGCAACGCGTTCTGTTGTTACCCTCGTGAGGACAGAAATCTTAAAGCCGGGACGAGATTTAGCAGCATGAATCCAGGGTTGCAGGTATCACCCAAGGATCTAAAATGAGGCCAATCAGACAGAAGCTGTGCAAATACTCCCTGAGATACAGCAGCAGTGTGGCAGCTACAGATCGGCTGCCCTCTGAGTCAACAGGACGTGACCTTTCACCAACAGGAAAAAGGATATAAGCTGAAAGGAAAAGGTTTTTTCGTAGAAACATTAAGAGCCTTCGTAAAGGCACTGACAAGACGAAAGGAGACAGAACAACAGGAAGGCAGACAGAGGGGGTAAAGAAATACAGAAATACTGTATTTATCTTTGTTTTGTCAGCTCATTAAGCTCCCCTCATTTCCCTCCACTCTCTGCGCCTTTGTTTACCGTCCTCTGATTGGTCAGTCCGCCTTGATTAGACGCACAGAGGAAATGTATATGTGCCTCCGGTCTTCCTCTTCATCCCTGTACGTATTTTTAGCCGGCTCTTCCTGCCTGAGTGAAAGACACAAACAAACAT
This sequence comes from Rhamphochromis longiceps, assembly GCF_057381845.1. Lineage (NCBI taxonomy): Eukaryota > Metazoa > Chordata > Actinopteri > Cichliformes > Cichlidae > Rhamphochromis > Rhamphochromis longiceps. The sequence goes on along the minus strand of NC_140570.1, from coordinate 40,173,470 downwards.
TTTCAGAGCGGGCTCAGAGGTGGGAGCTGTTCTATAACCCGACCACACAGTAAAGCTTTGACTGTTTTAATACAGGATTTACATATTTGTTAATAATCAGACTTCAGCGTTTCTTTCTTTCCCGCAGTGTTAAAGTTCCTGCATTAGGCTGTTTATATATAGCCAAAATTTCCTGCATGTGTTTCACATTAAAAGCCATACATCACTTCAGTAGACAGCAACAGTTTTTCATTTCTTATTGAGGCTTTTATTTTGAAATATTTGTAAGACTAAATTGTATGTGAAGAAATACACGTGATTATCTGTGGATATCACAGGAAACTGGTTAGTAATTTGTGGGTTATATCAGGACAGACAGGGAGACACAGACAGGTGTCAGAGGCCACGCCCCCCATGTAAACGTCTTTATTTCTGCTGACGTTTAACATGGAGTCTATGGAGACTGACTCACTGTTAGAGCCTCGAATGGACGATAGAGGAACTGCACGTTTGGCTCGACAGTCACATGTGCAGGAGCTGCAGGAGTTTATCAAACAACCATACCTGGCGTCAGTCAGTAGGACTCCCAGCATCATCTCCAACTCTGTCTCTGACCTCTGCAGACGGGTTTGTTCTGACAGCTTTCAGGGGCAGTTGCAGGTGACAGGTGTCGTTTTTTGTGTGAGGTTCAGCTTTTCCTGAGCACAGCAACAACTTGAGTTAACTGTGACCTCTGACCTCACTGCAGAGACAGACAGCGTGTGGCAGAGGATCACAGAGATTCCTCATGCTTGTTACAGTACTGTTCTCAGCAACGGTTTATGATGGACATGTGAAGCAGGTGGGACACAACGCGTCACTCTTCCTCTAAAGGAGGGTCGGGGAACTCCAGGCCTCGAGGGCCGGTGTCCTGCAGGTTTTAGATCTCACCGTAGGTCAGCACACCTGAGTCACATGATTAGTTCATTACCAGGCTTCTGGAGAACTTCAGGACATGTTGAGTAAGTCATTTAGCCGTTTAAATCAGCTGTGCTGGATCAAGGACACATCTAAACCCATCCAGGAAATCACAAAAGAACCCAGGACAGCACCTGCACAAAACCACTGAAGAACACAAAAGCATGTCTCATATTTGCCAGAAAACATCTGGACGAGCGGCAGAATTCCCAGAAGTTACTTCTTCAAAGTTTTGGGAAAAGTATGACGAGACAAAAGCCGAAGCTTCATCTGGCATCAAACTAACACAGCATTTCATAAAAAGGAGATCACAGCAACAGTCAGACCTCGTGGTGTTACGGTGATGATCACACATCGTGAGGGAAGAAGGAACACCCAGTGCATCATGGGAATCCCCCAGCATCTGGGGCCTGCTGGGAGAATTCTGCTCTCTATGTCTGAGCGCCAGTTTGTGAAACTGAAGCAGACAACAATTCGAAACACACCAGCAAGTTTATATCATGGAAGGATCTCACGATGTTCATCGTAGGCTTCGATTTAGCTACACGCACGTTAGATCCAGGTTGTGTGTGTGGCGTGCTCCAGAGTCTGAACTGAGTGGAAATGTAAGATTGCCACCAAGAAAGTGTGTGTGTGTAGACATAAATGGTAAATGGCCTGTATTTATATAGCGCTTTACTAGTCCCTAAGGACCCCAAAGCACTTTACACATTCAGTCATCCACCCATTCACACACACATTCACACACTGGTGATGGCAGCTACATTGTAGCCACAGCCACCCTGGGGCGCACTGACAGAGGCGAGGCTGCAACAGGACGAACACATGGTAAAGTCATCAGCAGTCCATAAACCTGCGAGGTGCCCATCTACATGAAACAGATCTGAGTCACAACATCCTTCGTTATCTCTGCCCTCATCTGCTCCCAACTTATCACTGCGAGCTTTTTGCCACGTCAGCCGGGACTTTCTCTTCCTATTGTCCTCCCTGCACCGACCTGGATTTTAAAAAACGACATTTAGACATTTCTATTTTTCAGGCAGAGCATATGAAGTTGAAAGGTGAATCTTTTCACAGCGTCACTGCTTGATTATTGTTGTACGGATGTTTCTGCAGCTAAAAATGGAAATAAAATGGCTTTGGACTCATTCATAATGACTTTTTATTCTCTGTGTTTAAATGAGCTGAAAACTGTTCACAGGTGGACACGTGCACCATCATTTACTCTTTAAGGTGAGTTTTTTGATAAAACACTTCAAGATAACAAATGAATGGAAATTGATTCTGCTTCGAATCAGATGAGTCTTTTTATACGAGGTCACATGCAACCATGAAGACGTGTGCTGCATTACATACACATATATGAATAACCTGCTAATAGCAGTGGAGTAAGTAATACTTGTCTCAGCACCTTTCCTGGTTGGAGCCCTCACACTCCTCACGGATTATTCCATTCTCACCTTCATCCCCAAAAACAGAGTAACTAGCTGACCTTCCAACCTGATGATTGGCTAACGTAACAAACAGCAGGGCAGCAGGGGGGTTTGAACATTAGTGGCTGCGACTTACATTTTACTTACATTTGTACTCTGGCCAAGTTTTCAACAACAACCCGTTTTATTTCTACGCCTTTAAGCAGTTTTCCCTAATATTCATACACATCTGCACTCAAATGCATCACAGTTTATCTTCTACATGCAGGGCTGCAGACTGATGATAGGAGGACGACCTGCGCTACCTTCAGAGCCACAGCTCCCCAAATACAGTCCTGATCAAATGTTTAAGACCACTTGGAAAAATGGCACGAAAACATATTTTGGTTGGATATAAACACATCCTGCGTGTTCCAGGGATCTAAATCCAATTGAGAACTTGGACAAATGTTTCCCATCACCTCATGGAAACGCTTGCATCAAGCATGCCGCACCAAATTTAAAGTGATCAACAATAAGAGTGGAGCTGCTCATTACTCAGCTCATGTTTGGTCCTAAACTTCTGACGAGCTGTAAACAGCCTGTTTCAGTTTAAGCGTTGTTTTGTCTCACTCCCATTTCTACATGTTGAATGTTGAAGCTCTACTTGGAACCTTGTTCAGATCCAACTATGCAAAATATGATTTTTTGCCATTGTTCAAGCGGTGATGGTAATAAGTAACATTTTATTTATATAGCGTCTTTCAAGATAAAAATCACAAAGTGCTTCACAGAAGCTAAAACATGAAGACAAAATCAACCAAAAGCAAGTTTAAAAAGATGAGTTCCACAGTCTGGGGGCCACAGTTACAAAAGCTCTGTCTCCTTTTGTTTTCAGCCTCGTGTGCTGGACAACCACATGACCTCAGGGACCTGCTGGGGATGTATGGATGTAAAAGTCCACATATGTTGGTGCTTGTCCACGCAGAGCCCTGAATGTCAAAGTCAAAACCTTAAAGTGGATTCTGAATCTAACAGGGAGCCAGTGCAGCTGAATCAGCACTTGGAGGACTTGGTCAGAAGCTTTGCAGCAGCTCTCTCTGTTAGCCTGTTAAACTAAGGATGTGCCACAGCATGCGAGAGCCATGGGTAAAGGAGTGCTTGTGCATCAAATACATGATTTCATTGAAGTGCACAGTAATAAATCAGCACTGGATTCACTGAAAGCGATTCAGTGGTTCATTCTAAAGTGAAACAGCTGTTTTGTGACATGGAAGTGAGCTCGGAGATGTGTTAGGTCTTGTTTTTAATAAAACAGCACCTCTCTGGATGAATTTGGTGCTCTAAGCTTTCAGATCTGTTCAGCCCTAACCTCAAAGATCCCCAGCAGCATCTGTTGGAGGGCTCTGATCTCTCGGCTGCCTCTCCTCGATCTGAACTGCTTCGCGTTTCAGATCGGCCCATTTTCTGTATTTTACATTTGCGAACTGACCTGGGTTCATCTGTGCGTTGTTTGGTCGCCCACTGTTAGACTGACTCCGTGATAGTGAGATTATGGTTCTAGTTATGTCCCACTGTTTCTCATGTAATCCCAGACTGTGTGACATCACGACACATCGGGGCACTGCATGTTTCTGGATCTGGTTCAGCTCCTCTTTGAAATTTGTTTTGGAGCACATTGAAGATTTCTGTGGGTTTAGGCCTCTCATTCTGTTCTGTATGAGTCTGGCTGGGTGACTGTCTTTGTTGTGATCCCATCAGATGAATTTGGGACAAACATCCAAAGAGAACACAAATGTTCCATGCCTTCAGCCTTTTGTGAATCACAAACCTTCTCGCACAGGGGAAAACCAGGATTCCATAAACCCCCTATTACAGGACATAGTTTTAGGTCACATCCGAGTAAAACTAAGGTATGTGAGAGATGAAATAACTGACTGAAAGCAGAGATTTTCCTTGTACACTTCTCTCTCCTGTATCTTTGTCATAAACTTGCTGTCGGGCTAATTTTGTCCAGGATTTTTCTGATTTTCCACAGCTGTGTTTCAGCTTTCTCCTCGCTCTCTAACCAGCAGCAAAGCAGCTGATTGCAAACATTAATGTGCCGTAAACTTGAACTGAAAACCAGAGGGGGTCCTTAAAGGTTTCCATGGTGATGTGTTGATTACTACATCAATACTTAGGTAATAATCTAGTTGCACCACATTTCCATCTCTGCATTGGTTAACCGCAATTAGTGTGTTATCAATTACTCACACCCACACAGCAGATGTTAGCTGATATGCTCTTCGCAGTCTTGCCAAAGAAACAGATTTAGATTGTTTGTGTTACAGTAAGCGGAGGAGGGGAGTGCACTATAAAAATCACAACTTTCTGGGCAGTTAAAAAATGGTTACGGCTTTGAGCAGCTAAATGTGTGAACTTCACAGATACCTGATGATATTGATCATTCAATCCTTCATGGACCTTCTGCAGCTGGTTGCTCTCAAGCTCAGCATCTGAAAAATGAAGCTGTGCAGCCTGGACTCCGTTTTAATGGGCAGCAGGGAGCGAATAAGGATAAGAGCGTATCAGGGTCTCATCAGCAGCCACAGAGAGCGAACGATTATTGCTCACACATGGAGGAAAATGCCTCACGGCTCCTGTGCTGTCTAAAACTGTGCAAACACACAACAGGTGTGCTGCTCGCCCCAAATGATGCGAGCCTCAGGCATCCTGCCCCACAAACAACAGCCCCCCATCACAGAGAAAGCAGAGACAAACTCAATGAAGTCTGTTTAGCAAAAAACAGCAACGAGAAAGTTTGTTGCGTTCACAAAGTGTCCGTTTTGTCGAGACAGTGAGTCGCACGTATGTTATCCAGACGACCGTTGGATTTTTTTTGCCTTTTTAAAGTGACCCCGTTGTTTTTACAGTGCATCTGCGTTTGGCTCTCAAACTGAAAGGTCTTCAGTTAAATCGCCTCTGCCTTCCTTTCATTCCTCCTGTCAGATGTTCTGCTGCTGTTTCAAAATAAATGGACACACAAACAGGATGTAAGGGTCAGCAGTCGCTGAATTAAAGAGGGGGTGAGGACATGTAATAATTCTTTTCAGTAACACTCACAGTCAAAGCGAGAGACCTTGAAGAGATAAACAGTGGAGACAACAACATGGAGAGGAAAGTGCAGACATCCTAAAACGATCAGGGCATGTAGTGGTTTTGTAGATAAGTGTTTCTTCCATCAGCCTCAAGCATTTTCCCAGAGTTTAAAAAAAAAAATCATATTTTTAGGAGCAGCGGACAGACCAGTAAACACCACACTGGCTTTTAACCTTGTAGCAACAATTTAATCCAATTAAAAAGACAACTGAGATATTTCAATAAATGTCCCGTTATTAAAAACATATCAACTTCTTAAAAGTTAACAGAACAGCGGTGAGCACAGCATCAACTAAACTAAACTTCTGGGGTCCTGATCAGGTCTGTGGAGCAGCAGAGGGGCTGCTGATCAGGTCCAGCTGCTTTGGTGTTCATGAAATTAACAACAGGTGCACTATAGGGGAACAATGGGGCAACTCCAACAATAGGAATGGGTTCCCTCCTCATCAAACTACAGAGCACCACTTTGAATTTGCAATTCAAATTACAGCAAAACAGACTCACCAACAGCATCACGTTTTCACTTTGGTTTTTGGGTGATTAATTGATTTGCATCCATCAAATGACGTGTCATCCTTTCATTCTAACACCTGACCACATCAGTACAGATATCCTGCAGGATTCTTTTTTCCATTGAGACATGATGTGTTTCCAAAGTGTTGCTTTATATTTTTAAACACTGTTTATATATTTATTCCATTTAAAAAATAGTGAGAGAGCAAATGAAACCAACCAAGAAGAAAACCAGTGGAACAAAAAACAAAAGGTCCACCAGTAAACCATTAAAAAGCCTTCGTGTTTTACACATCCCAGTAAAACTCAAAAAAGGGTCCACACACCTTCAGTTTACACAAATATATTCCTGCCATGCAAAGTTTGACATCAGTTTGTCTAATAGATGGTTTTAGACTAAATGATACTGTAGCTTTTTGGTGAGTGAAGCTCGTTAATTTTGTCCTCCTGGATATAAAACGAGGAGAAACAGCTTCGGTTGAGTGGAACTACTTTTGACACAGTTTTCTCGAATCACTCTCGGAGGTTTCCAGAATATCTGAATCCTTCTGTCAAACACAGCAAAGCAGCATTCCTTTGGCCCGGCCTGAGTGTATTTATATGCACACATGAGAACACTATGTGCCAGTATTATGTGTATGAGGAGCTAGAAATAAAATACAGAGGATCCTAATCCTCTGCTCCAAGGAGGTTGACTTCAGCCCTCTTAGCCTCACACTCTGCAGCCTGTGCACCTGCTCACGATCACCTCATCACCTGTCATTTTATCAACTGGCTCCACATTCAGTCTTCACCAGATTGTCATCGAACCCAGAGTTGTAATCTGGCTCCTCAATGACTGTCTTATTTCTTTGTGTGGTCCCTAATATGACTTCCTTGTAGGGCTGTGCAATATGACCAAAATCTCATATCCCAATATAAGAATTCTATCGTCCGATAACGATATAAATCACAAAAATGTAACATTTTCTGTAAAGTCTGTGAATCTCGGGCAGCTCGACTTGTGTGAAGTGTTTCCAGCTGCGCGTCATGTAGCTGGAGTCGAGTGTTTTAACCGATGCATGAAACGATACATTTTTAGACATGAGTTGTAACGGCCGCTGTTTTCTTTGTGAGTATTTATTACACGGCGTGCTGCGGGGAAAAGCCTGTTCTAACGTTTGAGTCTAAGGTTTATTTTTTAGCTCCTGGCGGCTCTTTTTTGCTTCTCATCCGTAAATAATCTGCTCTTTCACGTGATTCAGTTTATTTTGAAAAGTCTCAACAGGATCTTGAGCTTTATTGTGAAAGGTTTATGTGGAACATAAACAAGCGGACACGCGATGGTGTTACCGTCGTTGTTGCTAACGACAACGCATAAAAACAGGCGCTTGTCTGTCCGTAGTGTGGTTATATTAAATATAAGAGAAAGAGAGAACTTTAAGAAATGAATATAACCACTACAGTGACCATCAGAACCATGAAAAAATATTGTCGTAAACAGTTTATTTTGCGACACCACGAAACAAACGATAGCGTAAAATGAAACGATAGATGTTTTTATATCATCATCCGATATATATCGTTATATCGAACAGCCCTACGTCCTTGTGTTATTTCTCATTCCTGAAATAAACCCAGATTCACTTGAGCTGCTCTACTTTCCCCAAAGAAACCCATCTAAATACCCTCTGTCCAGATCCACCTCCCTGCTCCTTTTCCAGCCGAGTGGATTCCTGCCCAAGCCCTGAACAGTGCCTTTCACCTGCAGTTTGTTCCCCCTCAGGTCCAACTACTCAACAGTAAGCGATTGAGTATATTTACTCTCACTGATACTGTGGACTGGGCACAGCACCCATCTCCTGTTTTTCCCAGAGACACCACACTCTTCCCAGTGCCCAGCTAAGTAAAAACTCCCCGTGTAAAAATAAACTCAGTGAAAAACAGTGCGCTATTGTATCCCAGGTCCAGAGTCTGTTCTCCGACAACACCTTTCATGGTCATGATACCTGCCAACTTTGGTTTCTGCAGGAATCCAAATCTGCTGTCAGAGATCGGACACCCAAACATTTTCCATTATTCTGTGTTAACCTGAGCTCCAATCCTGAGAGTTCATATTCACAGAGGCACAGCACCAGATACTGAAGGTTGTGGTGTGGGGGTCGAAACTGAAATATCGATTCCTCCAACACCAGATGTCAGAACAGATTCTCATTAAAATATTGATATTTTAGCAGTTTGGGGAAAACAGGTTTCCACAATTTACAGGAATACAGTGGAAATTAACTACTGTAAGTAATAATTGGGACTGTCTACAGGATCTGCAGGAATTACTTCTTCCACTTGTCACGGCTGTTTGTGGAGCTATTTTAGCTTCACAAACAGCTACGACGTGGTTTGTGACAAACTTTGTCGAACACAACCATGATGATGACTTCATGATGAGATGAGAGGGACAGGTGCTGCTAGGGCGGAGCCCTTTGCAGGTACTATCCAGGTACAGAGGGAGAAAATATGGAGCTGCTGACTTTTCAGGTTTTTTATTTCTTGTATGATTTTCTTCATAGTTAAACAATATGAACAAATAGTTTGATGCCTTGCATTCATTCTGAAGATATCATATGAAATACCTCCGATGTTCCAAACACGTTTTTGTACAAAGTATCGGATCAGACAGGAAATCCATGGTATCACACGTCACTAAACGACACGCCTACTTCTATCTCTGTGGACAGCAGGGACCCGAAATTTTGCACAGTTTCTATTTAAGTGTTTAGATGAAACGAGTTTGTGCAAAACCTCTCAGCTGCAAATCTTGTTTGAATTTATGCCTCAGTTCTTCAAGCTTCGAAGATAAAGATCTTGACTTCTTTTCAAACCCAGTTTTAATGCATCATATGTTCTCCAGTCCTCGTAACAAATTGTTTGTTTCTTTTACGCATTTTCTCACATTATGCCAAATTTTAATCATATGAAGGCTGTGAGATTAGCCTGTTTTGTGAGTTTTTGTTGTTGTTCAAAGATTTCACGTGTGTGCAAGAGAAATGTTATCTGCTGAAAAATAAAATATAATGGACCTCAGCTGTGCAGCCCAGCAACAATAAACTGGCACATTTAAATCCCCCATCATTAAAAGACAAGTATAAAAGAATCAGTAATCCCACATTCTTGATTTTTAGTTCACAAACACTTGTTGTAATGACTAACTGCTCCTGACATTTTGGAGACGTTAGCTCTTTATACAGTAAAGTTACAGCGGGATACAAATAACATCGGGCTGATCCTGACACGATTTGTTCCCCTGGTTCAAATCACAGACTAACAGGATCCCACAGCTGTTTATGTTTTTAAACCCATTTTGCACAGAGAGGCGTTTTTGAAAAATGTATTGACAGCAATGTTGAATATTATTACACAGGAAAAAAACAACTACAGTAAAATAATCACAGCGTGACGCCTCTGCCTTTGTAAACAGAGGGACCGTAACTGCGTGTAAAACTTGAAGATAGAGACAAAATGCTGTTAATCTGACTGTTATTCTGCAATTCATGTAAACAATAACGTGTGCACAGCGTGACGTGATAAAAAGACACATACCTTTGACGTTGCGTGATGAACTCTGTATTCCTCGTCCACACGTAAACGCAAAAAAGGAGTTTTAAAAAATCTCAGTTTTCGGTGATTCGAAACGCTGTTTACATGGATGAAACAGCTGCGTGTTCAAAAATACCCGTGTAGGTGCGGACGCAGCGTAAAAGAGTTTATTTTATAGTTTATTTTATTGCTACCTGTAATTTATTGCTGTTTACTTGTATTTGCTTAATTGTTTATTAAATGTTTGAGGTGTGAAATAATTTTTTTTGTAGAACAAAGGGGGGCCTAACAAAAAAAGTTTGGGAACCACTGCCTTAATATAACATCTTGGTTTTGTTAACATTTTATTTATTGTTTAAACTGTTAGTTTTTCCAGTTTACTGTTTGAGAACTCACCCTACTTTCTTTCTTTACCCTAACGCCTACTGGTGTTGGCCAGAGGGGCCGATGGCGCGATATGGCAGCCTCACCTCTGTCAGTCTGCCCCAGGGCAGCTGTGGCTACAACTGTAGCTGCCTCCACCAGTGTGTGAATGTGAGAGTGAATGAATAGTGGCATTGTAAAGCGCTTTGGGTGCTTGAAAAGCGCTATATCAATCCAATCCATTATTAATCCATTATTACTTTCCTGTGTTCCAGGAGCAAAAGGAGGAGGTCCTGTCCTGTATTGGTATTTGTAGCTTCCTGTTTAGTGCTGATGTCACAGGAAGGGAGCAGGTGAAGCGGGGGAAGAAAATTGTTGTAATTTAGGTTTTTTTTGCTTTAGTGTTATATGTATTATTGTAAAATGTAATGGTTACACTTTAGAGGTGGGCGTTTTGTTGCTGGTAAAAAGAAGCATCATAATGTTTAGTCTTACACGTTGTTTGGACAGCTTGAGTATTTACAGTTTTTTCTGATTGCTTAAGCACATTTTTTGTAACTATTGGCTAATTTTGCAAAACTCTTCACACAAATAGCCATTCTGGCTACCGAGGGAATTTACAGCAGTGATTATTACGGCTGTTTACATTCCCCCACAAGCCGACACTGACCGAGCACTCAGGGAACTGTACAGCGCGATCAGCAGCGAGGAAACCGCACACCCAGAGGCAGCGTTTATCACAGCCGGAGACTTTAATAAGGGAAACCTGAAGAAAGTCTCACCAAAACTCCACCAACACATCCACTTTAACACTTGTGGAGATCGGCTACTCGACCACTGCTACACCTCTTTCCGGGATGCGTACAAAGCCCTCCCCCGCGCCCCATTCGGCCAATCAGATCACCGCTCCATCCTGCTCCTGCCCGCCTACAGGCAGAAGCTGAAACAGGAAGCTCCAACCCGGAGGGCGGTGCACTGTTGGACGGACCAATCGGAGTCTGCGCTGCGGGACTGTTTTGATCACGCGGACTGGGAAATGTTTCACGTGGCTGCTAAGGACATTGACGAATACACAGACTCAGTCTGCGGATTTATCAGGAAATGCGTGGAAGATGTCGTCCCATCCAGAACAGTTAAATCCTTCCCAAATCAAAAACCCTGGATTAACGGAGATGTTCGCACGGCACTGGCGGCACGGAGCACTGCCTTTGCCTCCGCGAACACATCGGACTACAAGCACGCACATTACCAACTCCAGAAGACGATCAAAGCAGCCAAACGTGAGTACAGGGACAGGGTGGAGCAACAGTTTGACAACCCTCGGAGTATGTGGCAGGGACTAAACACGATCGCAGACTTTAGAGGGAAAACCAGCACACCGCAGACCACGGCCTCTCTGTGTGAGGATCTAAACGTATTCTACGCTAGATTCGACACAGCGAACACCATGAGACCGGACAGTGTGCGCACCGCGGATGACGTCAGTGCGCACACTGTGTCTGAGGAGGATGTGCGGAAGTGCTTCAGGAAGGTGAACGCACGCAAAGCTACTGGTCCGGACGGGATTCCCGGCCGCGTCCTCGAGTCATGCGCGGCTCAGCTGGCTGGAGTGTTCACGCACATCTTCAACCTTTCCCTCTCTCTGTCTGTTGTCCCAGCCTGCTTCAAAATGGCCACCATCGTCCCTGTACCCAAATCCTCCACCATCTCCTCATTGAACGACTGGCGACCTGTAGCCCTGACCCCCATCGTAAGCAAATGCTTCGAGAAGCTGGTCAGGGACTTCATCTGCTCTGCACTACCCGACTCACTGGACCCTCTACAGTTTGCATACCGCCACAACAGGTCCACTGATGATGCCATAGCCCTGACACTACACACTGCCCTGTCACACCTGGAGAAGAGAGACACGTATGTGAGGATGCTGTTTGTAGATTACAGCTCAGCATTCAATACCATCGTTCCCTCGAAGCTGGACAGGAAACTGCAGGATCTAGGACTGAGCAGCTCCCTCTGCAGCTGGATCCTTAGCTTCCTGTCTGACAGACGCCAAGTGGTCAGACTGGGCAGCATCACCTCATCCCCCATCACACTGAACACTGGTGCTCCACAGGGGTGTGTACTGAGCCCTCTCCTGTACTCACTCTACACCTACGACTGCACAGCCACTAACAGCTCCAACATCATTGTGAAGTTTGCAGACGACACTACAGTGGTGGGTCTTATCACCAACGGTGATGAGACGGCTTACAGGGAGGAGGTCAGCGCCCTGACCCACTGGTGTCAAGACAACCATCTCACCCTCAACGTCGCAAAGACAAAGGAGTTGATAGTGGACTTCTGGAGGTGCAGAGAAGTACACACCCCCATCACCATCAACGGCGCTGCTGTGGAGAGAGTGAGCAGCTTCCGGTTCCTTGGTGTACATCTGGCTGAGGATCTTACGTGGTCAGTACACACAAACAAAACAGTGAAGAAGGCGCAGCAGCGCCTCTTCTTTCTCAGGAGACTGAAAAGATTCGGCATGAGCCCCCGCATCCTCAGGACCTTCTATCACTGTGCCATTGAGAGCATCCTCACTGGATGCATCACCACCTGGTATGGCAACAGCACCGCCTACAACTGCAAAGCTCTCCAGCGAGTAGTGCGGTGCTCTGAACGGATAATTGGAGGTGAGCTTCCCTCCCTCCAAGACATCTACAGGAAGCGGTGCCTGAGGAAAGCGGGGAGGATCATCAAGGACTCCAGTCACCCCAGCCATCAACTGTTCAGACTGCTTCCATCAGGAAGGAGGTTCTGCAGCATCCGGTCCCGTACCAGCAGACTGAGAGACAGCTTCTTCCACCAGGCCATCAGACTGCTGAACACGTCATAGACACCTCAGCTTCACTACTGGAACTTCAACATTATGCACTCCATACTGTACAGTAATGCCACTGTTTTGCACATATTCAACTCTGTATATTTTATATATTTTATTTATTGTTTACTCTATTTAATTTTTAAAATATGTGTACACACACACACACACGTAGAAAAATATTTAGTATACACATCCAGAAATGCATATACTATTATATATTGTACACATATTTATTAGTTTCAGATGTAGCCATTCTTGTATTTTGCTTGTTTACATTATTGTATTTTGCAAACACACAAACAACTCTGTTGCTTGTGAAGCTCGCACACAAGAATTTCACTCGCATGTGCTGTACCAATGTACCTGCACATGTGATGTGACAATAAAAGTGATTTGATTTGATTTGATTTGAAATAAGAAAACCTGTCACCCAATCATCAAAACATTGTAGTTCTCTTGCAAAAGCAAACACAGCTAGATTAACTCTTCACACCTTCGTAAAAATGGTGTTTCCGTATCAAACAGTACACACAAGCCATCATCTACTAAGCACACAATGCGCCAACTGGGGCCTGTTCTTCGTACCGCGCTAAGTGAGTTAGCTGGATGAGATTGTTGACGATTTCGTGTGATCCTGAATCGTTCGGTTCCCCGAAGCTCATCCGGGACTTGCTGTCATAGCAACAGAGCCGTAAGCGTAAACCTGCTGGGGAGCAGGTTTACTTTATGTAAACAGGATTAGATCGCGGCCACGCAGGTATGTCCGCTTCATTTATACGAAAGCAACAGCGATATTCCACCACTGTTTCACCATAAATAAATAACATCAATGTAACTAAAGATAATGCAGCACTTGATCCTTTTAGTGATGTCACACAGATACATACAGGTCATTCCCTAAAAAAGGGAAATGTACTATTAACATTCTATTACATGTATGTGATTATTACAGATGTAATTCATATTTCAGAGTAGTAATTGTAAATTACTTCGTGTAATCAAGATGAGAGGCCACGGCTATAAAAGCGAAGGTGGATTTGGGAAGCCTGTCGCAGTCATGTCCTGTCCGTATACGCGAGCAACCCATTGCGGAAGGTGCAAGATTGATAAGGAGAGTCCTCAGAATTCAGCGTATATTGCGGGACAGACAGGATCCTTTAGCTCAGCGCGACAGTGTGCTCATTGAGAGATATCGATATTCCCGTGAGGGTATTATTTACTTAACCAACTTGTTGACGAGGGGGTGCTATATAAACCCACTCCATTATTATTGTTATTATTGAATTACTTACGAGTTTGATTTGTCAGCAACTTTCTGCCAGCCCTCTCTCCTTGCTTTTGCAGCCTTTGCAGTGTTCTCTTGCGTTTTAATTAAACTCTGAAACTCCTGAAATCCCTCACTCAAGAGTTCTTGCTCTGCTGCCGGAAAATACCGAGCCGAGCGCGCTCCTTCGACATTTTCGCCGACCAATCAGAGGGTTGCCGATCAATGTTTCTACTATCGATGCGTAGCCCCTTTTACGACACCCAGTGATGTCACATTACTGCGTCCAGCTGTACTAATCGTCAACAACAGGTGTGTTCGGGGAACCGGATTAGCGAGCTCACGGTTAGCGCGATGGTTTGGTCTTGGATGTAGTGAGCGACGTACGAAGAACAGGCCCCTGGTGTTTATTCAAACACATCAAAACAAACACAAGTGTTTATTTCCAAGTATAGGATTATTTGCAATCACCATAATGACTCTATGGGTTACTTGGTCTGCAGTGAACATGCTTCCTCTGCCCCAGCATCTGGTCATCTAGCAATTCTGTAAAGTAACAATTTCAGTATTTCTACATCAATGGTATTGGTGTGTTTCTCATTGGCATATGGCAGTGCTACAAATCTTTGTGCGAAGTGACTGTACTCACCGATTCTCATTTCAAGATGTCCTTATGGTGCTTGCTACAGTGTAGCGGCTCGAGTTAGGCTGGACCCGTTGGCCAGCTTCCCTCAGGGTCATTCCACGGTTGATGACATGGTCCACTATTGTAGCTCTGATGTCATCAGCAATTCTATTTCTTACTCTTCCTACCCTTCCTCTCCCCCCTCCTCGTCTTCCTCTTGCTCCTCCTTGTCCTTGTCGTCCTCTTCATCCTACTTCTTCACCTCCACGTCCTCTTCCTCGGCCTCCTCTACTTCTCACTCTTTCTGCTCCCTCCATTGTACTCCGCACACACAGCTTACCTGTATTATAGTGCTTAGGCAGATTGCAAAGTGAACTAATTATCTAAAGAAGTTTTCACATGTGAAAGTGTGCCAGACAGTTGGCAAATTAGTGTTAATGATAGCCATACATGTGTATACTTTTGCTAGGAGTGTGTTGGAAATTTGGTAATTGAGTGTTGTGCAGTGAATTGTGCCTACAGTTTTGCAAAGTGTGTGTTACAAACTTGCAAACTGAGTGCAAAGCAGTTTTTGTGCTTTTAGTTTTGCAAACTCAGTGAGTGGTTTTGCTATAAGTCTGAATAGTTTTAGAGATTGTGCTACAGGAATCACAGTTAGGGTTTAAGCATTCAGAAAAAACTAAACAGAAGAAGTCGGGTATTTTTGCACAGGCAGACTTTTCTCTGCGTTCTGGCCTTTGTCCACGTAAACTGAGTTTTGAATCACTGAAAACTGAGATTTTTTGAAACTCCTGCCGCGGTGAAGATTTCCAAAAACTCAAACTAAGATTTAGTCTCGCAAAGGTGTGAGCTGTGCGCTACGTTATCGTTTACATGAGAGGAATTTCTACAACGATACAAACAAAATACTGTTGCTGTTAATCTGACTATCTGCAGTTTTAATACACTTATATGTACACACAGTTTCTGCGTTTGCGTGTGTACGTGTGTGTACGTGTGTGGTTCAGTTATGTTTATTTGTGCCGAGTTAACTTTGGAGTTTTTGAGTTTTTTTTATTTATGTAAATATTTTTGGTCAGTGATTCTAAATAAATCACCTGCTGCAGTGGACAGCATCGTCTCCTGCCTGCTTCACCCACCTTGGCCAAGCTATCTCGTGTGTATTTAAAGCTACAGTGGGGCAAAAAAGTATTTAGTCAGCCACCGATTGTGCAAGTTCCCCCACTTAAAATGATGACAGAGGTCAGTAATTTGCACCAGAGGTACACTTCAACTGTGAGAGACAGAATGCAGGGGTGTCACTAGGTTTTAAGGACAGGGGGGGCTTAGCCCCCAAGAGATGCACACGACATGAACGAACGTAGTGAATGAGCACAAAATTTCACAAACAGAAAACAAAGACTGAGAAATTGTTTTCCTACTTTTTTGGACAGATTAAACATCCTAGGCCACCAATAGATCTATTGTTTTATTTCAGTCTGCTTTATAATACAGTACAACAAAAAAACAGAGGAAATGTGTTTGCTGCATCAATAACAAGAAAAAAACTGAAAATAAAAAAGTACATTTTTCTGGCTGCAATCACCAGTTACTTGGTGGGTGGAAGCATCAAAGAATGACGTCTGTTTTTAAGAGTGGCAAATCGGTCAATCACTCTGTTGTGACTCAGATGCTGAAGCGTGTCTTTTTCAATAGACATGACTGCAAGACTGTGAAGTCTTTTCTGACCCATTGTTTGACGCAGCCAGGAGTGCAGCCGACGCAGTGCACTAAAGGACCGTTCGCACGAGCAGCTGCTGACAGGCACTGTTAGGGCAACTTGGATGGTTGCCTTCAGAGAGGGAAACATGTCTGAATCAAGGAGGTTGTACACAGACAACATATTTTTGGGTGGACATCCAGCCTCTGTTTTCCGGGTAAGAAAGTTTCTGGCCACCAGAACCTCCTCTTTTTTCAGGTCAAGTCTGTAGTGCTTTGCAAGTTCATTCAAGTGTGGTTCACTCAAGAAGTTCTCAGATTTAGGACTGCATGCCTGGATGCCTTTTAGCAGCCCTGCATCTACACTGCAAAATCTTTGATCAAGCTCGCCAACCATCCGATCCACACAAGGGAAAAGTAACTCTCTTTTCAATGTGTCTGAGTTGTTCAATTCAGTGCGTGAACCCACAGTTGCCTCCAGGACAAAATCCTCCATTTTCCTCTGTTTGTGCCTTGTCTTGGCACCTGGTTCAGGGATACTGTGGGTGTTACACAGGGCCTTGGTTTTCTCATACAGCTCTGTAGCAAATGCATCTGAGTGTTTGCCCTTAAGTGTGTCACACACAGCTTGTTTGCAGATAAAAGCTTCTGCCAGGTCTAAAGTCTCTTTCTGCAGGAATTTGTGGAGTCCTTCGGTTACAGACAGAATCGACTGAAACATCAGTAGTGCATAGACTGCTGAGAACTTGTAGAGCTTTGCTCTGAGACCAACAGCTATGGGGGATCCAATTGCAGATAGGCACTCCAAAATGGCAGGCAATGTCTCAAGAACTGCACTGATTGATCGCAACTGACATGCCCAGCGAGTGTTTGAAAGTTGCACAAGCTCAGTTTTTGTCAATCCAAGCTTTGCCTGAGTCTCCATGAACTTATGATGATTGACTAGGGAGGTGCTGAAGAAAGAATACACACACTCCAACAAGCTGAAAAGCTCCACAGCCTCTGGGACAGCCTTGCAAGTATTGCACAAAACCAGGTTGAGTTGATGAGCATAACAATGCACATAGATAGCCTCAGGATGGAGCCTTCTAAAATGTGCTTGTACACCTCCAGTGGAGCCACTCATAACGGCTGCACCATCATATGTTTGTGCTACACACTTAAGCTCTGCAAGACCATAGTTTTGGATCTGCTGCTGAATCTCATTTGCAATGGACTGGGCATCAAATGATTTTATCTCTGCAAGTGCAAGGAAACGCTCCTTCACTGCCCCCTCTGACACGTACCTGACACAAACAGCTAACTGCTCTGCCTTTTTATCCCTTGCCTCATCCACCATGATGGAATAGACTTTAGACTTTGTCATTTCAGATACAATGACACTAGTAACTTCCTGGGCACAACAGTCAATCATGTCATTCTGGGATGTTGGTGAGATATACTGTGCATTTGATGGGGGATTATGTTTTTGAAGAAAAGGATCAAACTCCTTCAAAAGCTCCATGCACGCAAGAAAATTCCCTCTGTTTGGGCTGTCTTCACCTTCATCATGGCCACGAAAAGGGAGTCCCTGTCTCCCTAACATAGAGGTGACTGCAACAATTTGTCTGAGATACTCTCTTCTTTCGACTATCTCACTCACATTTGCAGTTGCTATCATCTGTGCAACGTTTCCCTGTTTGCTAGTTCCCTGGTAGCTTTTCCATGTAACAACACTGTCCTTATGTGTTTGTGCCATCTCATGCTTGCCAAAGATGACTAAAGCTTTCTTCCAGTTCTTGCAACCGTTACTGACCAAACTATCATGTTTGATGTTTTTGCCAAACACTCTACATGGGAAGCAGAAAGCTGCATTCTGGTTGACTGAATATTCTAACCAGTTGTGCTTTTCAAACCAGCTGTGGTTAAATGCTCGCTTCTGTGTACCAAAAGTATCAGCTGGATAGCTCTTCAGCTTCACCTGTCTGGGCCCTGTGTCTTTGTCACCTAAATCAAACCCTGTAGTAGAATGAGTTGCTGCAGCTGCTTCATCATTTTCCCTCTCTTGGCCTGTTTGCTCTCCTCTCTCTGTAATAACTTGATCTTCCTCTGCCTCTCGATCCATTTGCTGCAGCTCCTCTGTCTCTCCTTGCTCTCTCTGACTTGAACTTGCCTGTTGACCTTTTTCTCCCTCAGCCACTCCTTCTGCCTCACCCTTCAAGATACATTAAAACATACTGAATTGTAATGTAAATTGCTAATATCATGACTTCTGCTCCCGCTCCACAGTAATTTGTTGCTCCCAAATATTTTGAAGTTACAAACATTATATTTTGAGCACGCATGTGACTAAAATGGTTGCAATTTAAAGCCCTGAAAAATATTACTAAATTACTTGAATTGAAGTAATATTAAAATAGAACCCTCAAAAATATGTGAGTCAGGCTAATTTGACTTATATACATATCTCTCTCTTTGCTCTCTCCACTTTCTAACCTTGACTCTCCTAAATAAAAGCTCAAGTTAAACAGGTCTTATATGTTGTACCGTGACTGAAATGTTTCATATTTCATATCCATATTGAGTCCCATAAAATTCTAATCAGACTGTCTCCATCACAAATGACTCCATCCTTTGACTCACCTCTCCAGCAGACGTCTCTCCCCTCTGCCTCTCTGTGCTCCTCTGCCCTGACTCCTACAGGTTAATGGGGATGGAGTGATTATTATTATTTCCACTGATGATAACCATACCTGAATGAGCTCAGCTGGATTTTTCAGAGCTAAAACGAGTGACAGAAATTAACATTATGCTAACAATTTAACTTAGTGCGCTAGCCAGGTTTTTATTTACAAAATGGGGAACACCTGGTTCATTATTTACATGGGACTCTCTGCTGTTAGCTGGAGCTAACTAATTGTTACTACCAGCCAGTGATGAAGACTTACTTTCTTGAAAAACTTGCGTATATCCATGATTTCTTGCCGTTTGCCACATGCACGCTAGTGTTTCTGCAGGTGTATACGAGCGGAGTGTAAAGTAGCAGTGAAAACGAGGACTGGATTTTCAGTCATGTGGATGTCCCCTGTGAACAACTGGAAGGGATTGGATAACGAAGCACTGACGCTACCTTAACAATGTAAAGCGAAAGGGACCAACCGAGTTATGATCATATTTGTGTGAATAGCGACAGGTTTATATTATTATTTCTTTAAACTCATATTCCTGCATCTTTATATTGAATTTGTCTGCAAGTTCTGTAAAAAAAAAATCGAATAAGTTAAAAAAAAAAAAAAAAAAAAAAAAAACCCCACCAAATTATTTAGGGGGGCTTAAGAATATTTTAGGGAGGCTTCAGCACCCCTAAAATAGGCCTAACGACGCCACTGACAGAATGTGAAAAAAAAATCCATGAATCCACATGGTAGGATTTGTAAAGAGTTTATTGGTAAATCAGGGTGGAAAATAAGTATTTGGTCAATAACAAAAATACAACTCAATACTTTGTAACATAACCTTTGTTGGCAATAACAGAGGTCAGACGTTTACTATAGGTCTTTACCAGGTTTGCACACACAGTAGCTGGTATTTTGGCCCATTCCTCCATGCAGATCTTCTCGAGAGCAGTGATGTTTTGGGGCTGTCGCCGAGCAACACGGACTTTCAACTCCCGCCACAGATTTTCTATGGGGTTGAGGTCTGGAGACTGGCTAGGCCACTCCAGGACTTTCAAATGCTTCTTACGGAGCCACTCCTTTGTTGCCCGGGCGGTGTGTTTTGGATCATTGTCATGTTGGAAGACCCAGCCTCGTTTCATCTTCAAAGTTCTCACTGATGGAAGGAGGTTTTGGCTCAAAATCTCACGATACATGGCCCCATTCATTCTGTCCTTAACACGGATCAGTCGTCCTGTCCCCTTGGCAGAAAAACAGCCCCATAGCATGATGTTTCCACCCCCATGCTTCACAGTAGGTATGGTGTTCTTGGGATGCAACTCAGTATTCTTCTTCCTCCAAACACGACGAGTTGAGTTTATACCAAAAAGTTCTACTTTGGTTTCATCTGACCACATGACATTCTCCCAATCCTCTGCTGTATCATCCATGTGCTCTCTGGCAAACTTCAGACGGGCCTGGACATGCACTGGCTTCAGCAGCGGAACACGTCTGGCACTGCGGGATTTGATTCCCTGCCGTTGTAGTGTGTTACTGATGGTGACCTTTGTTACTTTGGTCCCAGCTCTCTGCAGGTCATTCACCAGGTCCCCCCGTGTGGTTCTGGGATCTTTGCTCACCGTTCTCATGATCATTTTGACCCCACGGGATGAGATCTTGCGTGGAGCCCCAGATCGAGGGAGATTATCAGTGGTCTTGTATGTCTTCCATTTTCTGATGATTGCTCCCACAGTTGATTTTTTCACACCAAGCTGCTTGCCTATTGTAGATTCACTCTTCCCAGTCTGGTGCAGGTCTACAATACTTTTCCTGGTGTCCTTCGAAAGCTCTTTGGTCTTGGCCATGGCGGAGTTTGGAGTCTGACTGTTTGAGGCTGTGGACAGGTGTCTTTTATACAGATGATGAGTTCAAACAGGTGCCATTCATACAGGTAACGAGTGGGGGACAGAAAAGCTTCTTACAGACGACGTTACAGGTCTGTGAGAGCCAGAGATTTTCCTTGTTTGAGGTGACCAAATACTTATTTTCCACCCTAATTTACGAATAAATTCTTTACAAATCCTACCATGTGGATTCATGGATTTTTTTTTCACATTCTGTCTCTCACAGTTGAAGTGTACCTCTGGTGCAAATTACTGACCTCTGTCATCATTTTAGGTGGGGGAACTTGCACAATCGGTGGCTGACTAAATACTTTTTTGCCCCACTGTATTTGATAAGGTGTAGGTAGCTATCTTGTTTGGTTATTAAAATATAGCATTATTTAATACCAGACACTTCAAATGTTACTCACATGTGAGAAGCATCTCCACCAGTTTCCAGTGTGATGAATTTACAGAGTGTACCGTTTTAACTCGAGCATCAAAATCAAGCAGCGTAAAATGGATTTAAGCAACAATGTATCAATAAAAATCTAAAATGTGATTCTTTTTCCTACAAAAGAATAAACAAAAGGTTGCTGTTTGCGTCCATCTGCAGACACAGATCCCTTTGTTGCATCAGAAACACAATCCAGCACCAAAGAAATTAACACGTGGAGCTGAAAGCAGAACAAAGGCAGGGACAGCGGGGCGTCTAATTTAGACCAAAACAAAAAGTTTACACAGAGGTAAGGAACGTTTTCAAGTTCATGACTTTGCAAAGTAATTTCTCATGAAAGCCACAGAGCAGCAGTTCCCAGTTTGAGACAGGCGGTCTGAATCTGGAACGATTCAGCCCAGCAGCCACATTAGAGTGAAAATGACCTTTCATACAAAGAGCTGCATTTTTACAGCCCAGCCAAAGCTCACAAACAGCTCACAGAGAAAATAAAATTTTCAAAACGTATCAACAATCACCCCAATCTTTCCGCCGATGCATAAACACATCAGTTTTTATTCTGAGGAAATTATAAACAGGTTTGTTTCTCTGGAAGATGTCCTTGCTTATGATTAAGAGAAACACTGAAGTGTAATTCGGGAAAAGAAAAGGAAAAGATTTCCATATTTGGGAAATTTCTAAAGGCCTTTAGACACAGGTCCTGAAGGAGTTCAGAGAACAATGTGGTGCCTATAAATAAAAGTCTGGCCATAATCAAGTTTGATTTCCTTGCAATAAAATCTCAGCATGTGGAGAAACAATGTACTGTGTGGATCTCAGAGCCTGATATACTCGATTCCCGTGAGCCTTAGAGCTCCACTGGTGTCCAAAAACCATCACAAAGCCATCTGTGGGACATGTTCCATTATAACCCACACACACACTGTGTATCTGACACAGATCCACACACACCATCCGACTGCAACAATCAGATCACCACATGTGGATTAATTCACAGGTTACTAAAGTCAGCGCAGACATTTCAGATGGGCTGGACACAACATAAGGAACGCTGTGATGTGGGCTCATGTCTACATCACTGGGAACATGAAGGACCACTGTTGAAAAATGTTTGGTTTCTATTATTTTTTTAGCCTTTATTAATTATTATTGTATGGAAAAGATATGTCAGAAGCAAGATTTAGGAAAATCAGTGCAGGTACTGAACGTGCAGTTGACTCGTAGACATCCAAGATCTCAATGAATGAGTCCATCGAGGCTTATGGTCATGGTGTCCCCATGACCATAAGGTTGAGGGTTCGAATATGCTGAATATTCTGCTTCACTGAGTCAATGGGTTAAATGCAGAGACGAATTTCCCCATGGGGATCAACAAAGTTATTAATGTTAATTATTATGTTAACATTTTTTTCCCCACGTCTAGTTTAAGTTGTCAGTTTAGTTCTTTGCAATCAGGCTTGCAGCACTGTAGCCTCCATTTCTGCTTTTTTGTACAGGAGAATCACCATGACGACCATTTTAAATTGTCTTTGGGCTGCTTTTCATATTTGCTTTGTGTTCATATGTAAACACGTATGTTTGTCCTCATTAGAATACGGATTGGTGTTGGTGTGCAGGATGCTAGCCTCAGATTTATATTGTTAAATGGCAATTATGTGACAATGTGTTTCAGAAATGTTACAAGTAGAATAACTAATTACTTCCTCTGATGAGTAATTAAGTAATGAACTGGAATATTTTAAAGTAACAAGTAATGCGTAATAGATTACTTTTTTTGAGTAATGACCCCAACACTGGTTCTAGATAAGCTAACCTTTATTAGTCTGACATGTAGAAAATTTGTTTTGTTACACCAAAAAGTGGACAGTACAAAGTTACAGATGAAAAATGAGAAAAACACTGGAATAGGATATAACTGAGAATAAGATGCTGTACACAGCTGTACACAGCTGTACACAGCTGTACACAACAGAACAGGAGGGCTGTCGACCAGGCCTGTGTAACTGAAACCGTAACCAAACATTTTTCAGTGCTTGGGTCACCGTGAGCACTTGGATGTAGTCACGCTGTGGGTTTAAAAAAACAATAATCTTGAAGACGTGCTGCCATTAACTTTCTAATAAAGAACTGAAGGATCACCTGTGTCCAAAAATCCAAGAGAAAAAGCACCTCGGCGGTGTCGTTTAGTCAGGATGTGCTTGGACCACCAACAGAGTTTGTGCATCTCCTCACAGGTGAACCAGCTTGTTCAAAAATCCTGGGAAAAACAAAAAGACCATTTCTTTGAATGCCTGCACAGCCTGCTGTGATGCATCATTCGCTGGAACTACTGAGATAAAAGAAATTCATGGGGAAACAACTGTTGGATGGGAATTCTGCAGGTCTTTTCCATGTCAGTAATTCTCAGAGCTGCCTCAGAGAAATGTCTTCACCCAGCAGAACAGGTTCAAACAGAA
Source organism: Rhamphochromis longiceps (assembly GCF_057381845.1). Classification (NCBI taxonomy): domain Eukaryota; kingdom Metazoa; phylum Chordata; class Actinopteri; order Cichliformes; family Cichlidae; genus Rhamphochromis; species Rhamphochromis longiceps. The sequence continues at coordinate 40,149,653 of NC_140570.1, read as the reverse complement.
CTGCAGCTGTTTTTAGGACGATAATCTGTGACATAATAGTTTTATAAATAATACCAAGGAATACATTTCTTCTCCTTCCAGCAGTGCTGGATGTGATTTCATGTTTAGTTTGTGACATGCAGCTGTGCTTGATTCATGATCGTCAAAACTCAAAGCCTCGAGGCTACATTTATTACACTAATAAAAGTGTTCGATAAACAGCGAACAGGACGGTTTCTCTTCATTTTGCACTTTGACAGGACCATGTGTCCGTCTGTCAGCATAGCAATGGAGAAATAATCAAACAATCCACTGAAAATTAAACCAAACTTTTCTAGATTATGATTTTATTTAAATGTATTTCCAATTAATGTGTGCATTAACAGACTGTGCTTAGACTGTTCCTCCCCTATGCAAGGACACCTGGGTTGGCTGGAAGACTGTTTACTTAGCCTGGCAGGGCGAAGGACACTGTCTCAGCTGAACTCTGAACACACACACACACTGATACTGATAAGAATCAAAGTGCTGCCAAGGTCCAAAGTCCAGACCTCAGCCCGACTGGGATGCTGTGGTGGAACCTGTGCACCTAAATAGCTTCACGGTGATGTGACTTGCACAGAAAACCATCACTGCAGGTTACTGCTGAGGATCCTGTAGAAAACTCTATATGTTCTATACTCATTACATGCATTTTAATCCTGACGATCACGGCTCATAATTGATGAAAATTAAAATCAAATACCTAACTGACTATTCTAACAGTACAGAGATACCATATATCTCTCAGTCTACTTCAGTACACACTCAGTACTCCTCCCACAGCTACATGTGGACTTTCTACCTCTTAAAAGGGAACAATAGTAACACACATGAACACAAATCAATACATAGATGAAAAATCACATCCAGAGGTATTAGAGCATTTCACAAACTGCTGTGAGATGTTGCTGCCTGACACGAGCCTGCACGCTTGCTGGGAGATGACGGTGGTGCTGACTCACTGGCTGTGGCTAATCTGTTAGTGGGTGTCGTGTGTTTGTGGGCTAGCTTGCATTGAAGTGGCTCTACTCCTGAAATCTGTATTTGATCTTATCTGATCCCTGATAATCCTGTCTGCACTCGTGGCACGTCACTGGCTGTGATGCTTCATCACTGGAAGCAGAAAAGAAGGCTGCTCGTTTCCCTGAAACGACTCTTTTTGTAAACTTTTTTAAACATATGTGTGTGGCTCATGCAGAAAGAAATCCTGTGACCCTGCAGAGGCTGTGTGTGCCAGTTGTGTTCTCTAGAAAAAATGTGTGAATGAGGAAGCATCAGAGATGTGGTAGGTAATTTACATAGATAAAGTTTTAACTGTAATTTTATGTCCAGTCACCCCACACACCACTCATTTTAGCTGCCACAGTTAGTTTAACTGCTCAGTGTAATATTCATCTGACAGAAAGAGAATTTCCAACATAGTCATTTTTCTATTTGTCTACACAGTACAGGGTCAAGTTTTATTTATATAGCACCAAATCACAAGAGCCATCACCTCAAGGCGCTTTATGCTGTGAGGTAAACACCCTACAATAATACATCAAACGCCTAACAATGAGACAAACTCTATGAGCAGCACTTTGGCGACAGTGGGAAGGAAAAACTCCCTTTTAACAGGAAGAAACCTCCAGCAGAACCAGGCTCAGGGAGGGGCGGGGCCATCTGCTGCGACTGGTTCAGGATGATGGGAGGAAGACAGGATAAAGACATGCTGTGGAAGAGAGACAGAGATGAATAATAACTAATAATTAAATGCAGAGAGGTCTATTAACACATAGTGAGTGAAGAAGAAACACCCAGTGCATCATGGGAATCCCCCGGCAGCCTACACCTGTTGCAGCATAACTGAGGGAGGATTCAGGGTCACCTGGTCCAGCTCGAACTATATGCTTCAGGAAAAAGGAAAGTTTAAAGTAATAGATATAGAAGCTTACAGTAAATTTTAAAACACATGATTGAATATAAAGTTCTACATACACAAGTTAGAATGTTCACAAGTCAGTGTTTCCCCCTCAAGACGGGCAGCGTGTTTCCATATGAAACTCCTCCCATATTTGCAGACATGTCTGTAACCACTGCTTTGGTTATGCTATCCACCAGCCAACAGGTGAAACTCACAAATCCACTCTTTCCACCAGTACGTAGCTGATGAACAGCTGCAGAGTTAAAGGACTTTGACATTGGATGACTCTTTTTGATACAAAGAACTGCCGCTTTTTACGCATGAAGCATGTCGAAGTTGGTCGGTTTGATCAGTAAGACCTGCAGGATTTCGATGGTGACCCTGATATCCAGAACAAAGACGTATCACTGCTGTCACAATGTGAGGTCCACACCCAAATTAGCAAAGGCCAAAGACAAACATGAGCCTAAAATCCAGAATTGGATGTAAACACAAACCCCAGCAGTAGCATACAAAGACACACGGGGGATGCTGAAGCACACAGTGTTTCTTCAGTGTTTAACTGCCAACAAGGCAAAAACACAAGTCTGCTCTCATGTGATCAAACCAAGATAAACCTGAGTGCATGTAAAGAAATAAACCCTTTAAACTGTGTTTGGATCCTGCTTCAGGAACGCTGTATTAATCGCATCAGTCATGACAACAGGAAACGAGACAGAAGAGGAAGTGGAACTAAATGCAAGCATAAGACAAATACCTATTAAAATAAAAGAGGAAATGAATAACAGCATAGCTGAGGCACAGAAACATGAATGGAGGGGAGCCCAGAGACAGCTGGAAACATTGACAAATACTGGACAAACTTAAAACACAGTAACACAATCCAGACACCTGAACTACATCCAGGAGACAAAGTTGTGCCAGTGTAGCTGAAATAGAAAATGAGTGCAGGGAACTGGCACAGAACGCATGGATCACAGTTTTCTGGCTCAGCCGTTTGTCCTGTTACAGATTTATTTTGTGAAAATTGGAGGTTTACAAGACTTTAAATAGAATTTGTGGTGGATGTGCATGTGTGGGGCTTAAAAAAGCTTAACAAAGGTTTAACAAAGCAAAGAAAGCTATGATTTCAAGGCTTGATGCAAAATTTTCTGTACGTTTTTGTCCTTGACGGGTTAAACCACAATAAATAGAGATAGCGTACACGTGGTGTGTGTGTAGTTGTCTGCCTCTTATAACTCCAGTGATTTTCCTACAGTTTGAAATCTCGTGTGATCTTGTGAATTCCATGAGTCCAGCAGCTAACCGCTCTTGTATCACGGCATCTCAACAAGAACAAATTAAGTTGTTGAATTTCTGACAGCTCCTACATGATTTATTTAAGTTCACCTTAGAAACATGAAATTATTTTGTTCAAATTACAAGTTAGACTTTTGTAAATGTAACAACCATCCAATTTCCTTTTATTGGTATACTGAAAAAAGTAGAGGCGGCCGCCCTAACCCATCTGGCTTGGTATGTGCATTGAACCCACTGTCTGACGTGAATAAACTATCTTCTTGTCTGCAGGCAAAGCAATCGACTGCATCTCTTGAGGGAGACTTGTTACTCTCATCGCAGCCTCTTTGTTCTTTTCCCAGTCTGACGGTAAGAATGTAACGCGGTTTCATTCTGTCAGAGCCAAAGTGAAACTTCAGCCCCTGAAACAGTAACACCCCCCCCCCCCCCCGACATTTTTTCATATCTAAACTTGTGTTTATTGCAAACAAAACTAAGAGCAATGACTTGGAAAACATTTGCCCCTTAATAAATTAAATCCACATCTAAAAATTGCGTGATTAATTTCCTCTGCTTATCTTTGTCTAACAATAACGTTTGTTGGATGAGCTGAAATATCTAAGTGTGATAATATGTTAAAAACAACAAATGCTTTCTCTCAGCGCTGTGCGTGTTGCAGTAGTGTGGTGTCTGTTTTTCCACGGTATGAGATACAAAGCAGATCTGTTCCCCTGAGGACTCACTAGGTCTTTTGTCAGGTATCATTGAGTGAAAATTTTCTTCAATTAATTTGGAATAATAAACAACGGCTCTGAATACACATGAAAGCTTCGTGAAAACACCAGGAGTGCCAAGATAAGCACACAGGTTGGGCAACAAACCCAAATAGGAACTGCATGACAACACAGTCGCTGATGCTGCCATATGTCAGCCTGCAGGCACAAAAGGAAACAAAGCTCTGGCATTCCAGCCACTGGTTTCTGTGGAAGGAAGGTGATAACGATATGCCAACGTTCTGCAGAAACCAAAGGGACCAAACCCGCAATGAAGCAAACAAAGATGTGAATCAACCTTCTCAACTGCAGCAGTGACACAGACAGGGCTCCTTGATGTCCGGCCGTGCTTCCTTTTAACGTAAGACAGGAGTTTTTCGTGCCTGTGGTTCACCATACATGCGGCTTTGTGTGTAACCTCCATTTATTCTCTGTTGTCAAACAATATTCAGTTCAGTCATTTTAATTTACAGTAGACAGTTTAACAAGAGCCTGAGTGATGCGAGAAAATTCAGAGAAATATCTCAAAATATTTGAGCTGATAATTGTAAGCTGGTAAGTTAAGGAGAAACACACATGCATGTGTGTGTATAAAAGTGAGGTTGTAGGTGGCGTCTCAACGACATGATTGAAAGGATGTGCTGTTGGTGGTGTTTTAATATAGGATGTATTAAAGTTTTCTTTCTTCTAATTTGCTGGTGCGGGCCGTGTACAGTTGACATTTTTTCTTTGTGAACTCATGTTTGGCTGTTTTTTCCTCATAAATTTCAATTTGGTTCCTTTCTGTTTATGTAGCACCGAGTCAACGGTTACCTCAAGGCAAAGGCCATAAAAAACACCAACAGTCAAAGCTTATGAGCAAGCACTGGGTGACAGTGGGAAGGAAAAACTTTTAACAGGAAGAAACCTTCTGCAGAACCGGGCTCAGGGAGGGGCGGGGCCATCTGTCGTGACTGGTTGAGGGCGAGGAAAGGAAGACTAAAAACACCGAGAATTTGGTCCTTGTATCTTAAAAAGTTTGAAAATATTCGTAAAAAACTTTTCCCATGAGTTGTTTTTGCCTTTATTTCCACAAGGGTGTAAGATCACGTCCCCAAAGTGGCTCCTGTGTGGTGAAATGTGCTTACAGAAGAACATTTACATACTTTGAATAATGTTTCACTGCTTTCTTTTCTTCTTTACAAAAAGTTAAATTTAGACTATAGAAGAAGAAAAGCATGCCGCAATAGATCAAACACATATGAGATAATACAATTTCCATGATCAGCTAAATGGAGCCTTTAGCCAGAGTAGTTAAATCAGGAGGCACCTGTTTAAATCCTAATTTCCTCGTGCTGCCAACTCTTCACGCTCGCATTCAGACTTCCTGGCACTGCAGGTCCGGACCTGCCGCGAGTCAAACGTCTCTCTGATTGGGTAATGCTTGGTAAGCCTGAAATGCACAAATGAAACTGTGCGTTTCAGTGCAGAGCAGGATGTTGGAAAGCTCTCAGGTACATCGCCACAAAGGTCTGATTAAAAACACATAATTCTAAACTAAAGGTCACAACAGATGGGAAATTCTGCTGACGGGATTCTGATCAAACACATTTTTCCTGGTTCACGTTTCCTGTAATCTTTGATCAAACAACACACAGATATTTTGATCTCTGTCTTTTATTGGTTAGGTGTGATCAGGATTTCAAAATATTGTGCTTGTGTCCACTCACCTTTGTTTTTTGTTTTTCTGTCTGAATAATACAGCTACAAGTGCAGAAAAAGGGGAAGCATTTCAGCATTTCAAACTGGAGCAAGAATACTGGGAAACTCTGCTGTGATGTTCTTTAAAAACACTCACCTATGCTCCCCGTCTCATTTCATGCTTTTATCTGTAGTTTGACTGATTTTGTTCTTTTCTGGTTATCTGCTCACATGCACAAAAAGTAGTCTGAAAGCTCAATGTGCTAATTAATAAGAATTTTCTAAATGCAGTTGTTAATGGAAATACTTTGGGTCTCTAAATATTTATTTTCCTTTGTTTTGTTACGTGTTCATGAAAAGGTGAAAAGCAGTCAAACAGCACCAAAACACAGCAGTTGACGTAAGGTGCTTTATACTTTAACATTGTGGCCACAATGTTACAGAAAACCCCCAACAATGAGATGACCCCCTGTGAGTAAGGGCTTGGTGACAGTGGGAAGGAAAAACTTCCTTTTAACAGGAAGAAACCTCTGACAGAACTCAGGGTGGGGCGGCCATGTGTCACAACCTGATGGGGTGATGGCAGCAAGACAGGACAAAGACACACTGTGGAAGAGAGCCAGAGATTAATAATAACTATTGATTTAATGCAGAGCGATGTATAAACACATAGTGAGAGAAGAAGAAACACAGAGCGTCATGGGAATCCCCCAGCATGAGGACTATATGCTTAAAAACAAGTGTTATATTAAGTGTTAAGTGTGGATCTGACCCATGTGGGTCTGCCTGAAATCGTAACCTGCTTCTTTGTCCTCTCTGATTCTAATAATGATCTGGGATCAGCCTGGGGGGCCACAAAGACTCTGATAATAACCTTAACTGATCTAACAGGAAACCACTCACTGAGTTCTTGGATCAAGTGATTAGGCTCATTGTCTCACTTTTTATGATGGAGTGAGCCTGATAAAGGTGCTGAAGCATTGGCTTTAACAGAGCGGCAGCCATGGACATAACTCTGTAAATATGAGACCAGTGCGATGAAACGAAACAATGGGGAAATATTTGGAAGGACATAAACAATCCAAGTGTACAAAGGAAATTTGACTAAGTAACTAATCACGTTAAACTTCTGCTTTCAGGTTTCACCAGTTTGTCAGCCATTTCTGCTACACATCTGTAATACGGATATTTCACCAGAAATCATACAGATCAGTTCTTCATTACCGCCAAACGCTTCTTTGGAAGTGCTTGTCAGATTAGGGGATCTGAGTCTGACAGTTTGCCCTCTCAAAACCACTTATATTCACGCCCCATTTTTCACCAGGATCGCTGCACTCTGCAGACGTGAGTGAAGCCTTTCACTCTTCAGCTGCTAACAACCACCGGTAACCTGATGACTGGCAGCTGCAATATGAAGAAAACCAACCCACACACTGGATAACAATGAAACTACACCTGCCTTTACCTGGAAGAGAAGCGGTTTCCATTCCCTCACTAAACATGTCCAATCACGTTGAAGTTAAACCCCTGTTTAAGACCCCAAACAAAGCAGAGTGCTGTGGAGTGAATATGGGACATTAAATAGTGCTTTCTGCAGATTGTTGGTGCAAAATTTAGTCGCTTTACAACATATTTGCCTCAACAAGTCATTCACTTTAATAATATTAGTCGTTAGTTTGGATATGGCCCATGTATGAAAAGCCAAACAGGGCAGGAAAGACCGAAAGTAAAGTTAGGCTCTTAGATAATGACGTGTGGTTGAACCCAAAGAAAGCCAAAGAGTTACAACAGTTTGAACAAGGAGGGGAAAAGACCACCAATACAAACATACCCTTTAGTTTCCTGGGGTCCGATACTCTAACTGAAGACTTAACAACAACAACAACAACAACAACAACAACAACAACAACAACAACAACAAACTTTATTTATATAGCACATTTAAAAACCATTGGTATGCCAAAGTGCTTAACATACAAGAGGGTCAGATGTAAGTAATAGAGACAGATGAAGACCATGGCAAAGTACCAAACATGCTAGCAGGTTGATAGCATTAAAAACACAGAAAGAAAAAGAAATGCATATAAAAGCATAATAGAACAATATGTGTTAAAGATAAAAGAGTCAAGAAAAAATTTAAAATAATTAAAAGCAGTTACAAATAGAACAAAAGTAGCAACAAGCACTAAACTAACTAACAAACAAGCATTAACTGGTAGAAAAGGTTAAATAAATATGTTTTTAACCGCGATTTGAAGGATTGAATGGAATCAGACTCACGGATAGCGATGGGGAGGTTATTCCACAAATCGGGTGCAGCCAAGGCAAACGTGCGGTCACCTCTAGTCTTCAGCTCGGCTCTACCAAGAGTGACTGGGAAGATGATCTTAGTGCTCTAGAAGGGGTGTATGATCTAAGTAGTTCAATGAGGTAACTTGGCGCCATATTGTTGATAGTTTTAAAGGTGAGAAGCAGGATTTTGAATTAAATACGGTACTTAACGGGAAGCCAATGCAGGTCGGCAAGGACGGGGGTGATAGAGACACGCCGCCCAGTACCAGTAAGGAGACGAGCTGCCGCATTCTGAACAATTTGCAATCTATTCAATTCAATTTTATTTATATAGCGCCAAATCACAAAAAAAGTCGCCTCAAGGCGCTTCATAGATACAGAGAAAAACCCAACAACCATATGACCCCCTATGAGCAAGCACTTTGGCAACAGTGGGAAGGAAAAACTCCCTTTTAACAGGAAGAAACCTCCAGCGAACCAGGCTCAGGGAGGGGCGGGGCCATCTGCTGCGATTGGTTGGGGTGAGAGAAGGAAGACAGGATAAAGCTGGAGCCTATCCCAGCAAATTGCCACTAGGTGTGAATGTGCGAATGAATGTGAGTGCGAATGGTTGTCTGTCCCTGTGTGTTGGCCCTGCGATGGACTGGCGACCTGTCCAGGGTGTACCCTGCCTCTCGCCCTATGACAGCTGGGATAGGCTCCAGCACCCCCCGCGACCCTGAAAAGGATAAGCGGAAGCGAATGGATGGATGGATGGATGGCATTCACATCCAAATACGGCTGGAGTTGTGAAAGAACGATCCTCTCCAGGATTTTGGACAGGAATGGAAGCTTAGAAATCGACCTATAGTTCACAAAATCGTTATGATCAAGGTTCCTTTTTTAAAGAACAGCTGGACAACAGCGCGTTTAAAGGCTGAAGGAACAGAGACAGAAATTAGGGATTAATTCATTAACAATAAGATGCTGGGTCCAATTACGTCAAAGCAATCCTTAGCTATGCGAAATGGAAGAATATTGTAGGCAGGAGAGATATTCTTTGATTGTTCAATAAGTTGCTTGAGAGTGTGGAGTGACACAGGCTCAAACTGTTGGAATGATGATGAACAACCAGGGGTGGGAACAGAACTCGGTACTAAAGGAAGCGAGGACTTAAGATATGAAACTTTATCAATAAAGTGAGTAAGAAATTGTTCACAGAGAGCAGGAGAGCCTGCCAGTGGCATTTCAGGACAGGGGTTAATGAATGAATTGAAAATATTAAACAGGGATCGGGGTTGTGACCATTAGCACAAATAATTTTAGATAGGAAGGCAGCTTTTTAGCATTTTAGCAGCGATTTGAAATTGCAACCGGCTGGCACGCAGGGTATCATAAAAGACATGGAGTCTATCTTTCTTCTATCTTCTCTCATCGCGGCGGCACACAAGTCGCAGGGCACGTGTAGAATCATTTAGCCAACATCAGGAAAAGGATCAAGGCCGCTTCAGTATTGAGGATAGAGGAGCATTCGAGAAAAAAGGTGCTGGCGAAGTCATCAACTGTGGGAGACAGGGAACAGTTGGAAATGGAGGATGCAAGTTTAAGAAAACACATAGAAAAATTCTCCACAATTCCAGAAGTAATTATACGTGTAGGAGAGACTCGGAGTGAAGTTCAGAATTACATAAATTAACATCAAAGATAACAGGAAAGTGATCAGAAATCCCAACATTGCTTATATCCCTAATGCTAATGTCCAAGCCATGTGAAAAAACCAGATTGAGAGTATGGCCCTTAGCATGCGTTGGTTAGTTAACCCACTGGGCAAGATTGCAACGGGGCGGTCACTGGAGAAAGGGAAAGAGCGTAATAAGTCCCTAGAGGCATATGTGTAGACCGTAGCCTGTGCTTCAAGGTAAGCCTTCATACGAACACGAAAGCCACTCCTTTTACCCCGTCTCCTGTATTGTTTCTTATACAGGTTGAAAGGGGGTAGGCGGGGAAGGCTAGTGGGGGAGTCTGGTCATAGTGGGGCGGCGTCTCCCAGAGTCCAGCATCGGTCAAAGCGATGTGAATAGGAGAAACGGAGATCTAGGAGTGTTTGCCGGTCATAGGTCAATAATGCGCAGCCACCTGATGAGCACAATATGAAGAAAATCAAAAGTACAATGCCAAGGTCCAGAAGGCGAGGTAGAGAGGGTAGAGAGCAGAGGGGCAGATGCAGACAGGGGCGAGAGCGAGAACAAAGACGGCCAGCCACGGACATCTTGGCTCTAGGGATTATTGAAGGCGAGGTAGAGGTCACCAGCGAGTCATAATTAATCACGCGAGCCGTATTTGATGTCAGTATTTCCACTCATGGAAATCTAAGATGGACTTCTTGCGGGTATCTAACGTTTTACAGTTTAAAGATGTAGAGCACATCCTTCAACCACTGTGGAAAAGGCGGAGGAGTGAGTTATGTCCATTTCAGAAGAATCATTCAGGAACCTTGTAAGCAGTGATCAGCTGACTGTGGAGGCCATTTGAGTACAGTGAACTCACCGTCCAGTTCAGGAAACCTCCACCGTTGACAAAACTCAGGGTGGATCGGTGCTTTTACATTGGTTACAACAAAAAATTCCATATTGAGAAGACATTTTCACCTAAAGCTGCTGCTCACTGGATTATTTTTCTCTTTTAAGACCATTCCCTGTACATTCAGAGATGGTGGGACAATCCCAGCAGATCAGCAGTTTCTGAAATACTCAGACCAACAACAAGTTCAAAGTCACTTACATCACCTTTCTTTCCCACTCTGATGCTCATTTTGAACTTCAGTAGCTCATCTTTACTGTGTCTGCTGACCTAAATACACTGAGCTGCTGCCATGTGTTTGGGTGATTAGATATTTGTGTTAATATGAAGTTGAACAGGTGTACCTAATGGATGACCAGATTGCTCTAATCCCTTTGCTAAACCACAAAGTAAGCATGCAGTTTAAACCTCTCTGAAGTTCCAAACGGAGCCGATATTCTGATGAACTCATTCATTTTGAGTTAGGCTATTACTCAAGAGGGACAAACCTGCATCTGCTGTTGAGCTCAGATTATTAAAAGAAGATGCAAATGCACTAACGGAAGATTTTTCGGGGGAAAGGACTTTTAACAAAGTAGTATTCGTTAGGGGAAACGCTGCAGGTGTTATCGAAGTTTAGTTTCCATCTGACTCTGATTCTCACTCAAAGTCATGAATGGACATTTTTACATTTACAGAAAATCACACAAATGACGAACCCCTCATTATGAACATGCAAATCAGGTTTTTTTTGGAGCAATTATTAGAAGTTGATGTTGCAAAATTAGCACAAGTCATGAAACCACTGTGGAGACATTAAAGGGAAATAGAGCATGCTGAAGTAAAGCAGAATGTAAATGTTCAAACCTCAGAGGAACAGAAAGTAAAAGTAGACTGAAAGCTGCTGGACAATAAAACTGCAATGTGACAGGAAACTCTGAGAAATCTGTCATACTATACACACCAAGAGGTCAGCCAAGTGTTATCCGGCAAACTCAATCAGTCTTAATCTGCTTCCTGCCACATGTGGCATTCAATAAGAAACGATTAAAACATCCGGAAAGACTACCGTCCCACTGTGGATGCCAAGAAAGTCATAGTGGACCATCATCTGTCGGTTCACCCCCTAAACCATCAGTGCCATCAGGTGACTGTGATTCTTAGGTAAGTTAACAACAAGAAAAGCCCCAAACCAACAAAATGCCAATCTCCAAGTATTTTCACTTCCTGCCCAACACTTACATCTTTGAAAACAACAATAAGTGGTTTTAGGGCCCCGCTGATATTTGTAAGGTGTTTTTGAACAGAAGTAAACAATTGGGACTACTTAGAGTGGTGGATTAATCCACATTTGGAATAGTCTTTCACACAGTAAATTCCCCTAATCAGAGATGCTTTTCGTAAGCTTTCAGGAAGGCACAAAACAAATGACTCATTTCTCAAAAATGTAACCTGTTAGTTTTGTTGTTAAAGCACAACAAAATTTATATCTATAAATATAAATAATAAAAATAGTTACTTTTTCATACAATATCCAGCTTATCTTTTTCTCAGAGTTTCACAGGAGACCATGAAAATTAAAGTTTTAAAATTACGTTTAAATTTAAAATGAATTTTAGCAACAAATAATGTTTCTTTTCAAATAAACTGATTTTGGATGAATTATCCATTGGAGACACTGATGACAGGGTTTTGCCAGGTCAGACAGCTTTGTTAGTTAGCATTAGCAAACTAGCATTAGCAAACTAGCATTAGCAAACTTTACTGTGAATTTCATGCCTTCCTAATGGTACCCATAGTTTTCCACTGACACTTAAATTTCTGTTTCCTTTCTCCTTTCTAGTCACTTTCTGTTTTTATTCTACAAACAAACATTTCTTGGCTCGTGTGATTAGGTAGAGGATCAATAGGGGGTCCGTGACCCTCTTGGGGACACTCCCATAAGGCTTAAAATCTGGGACTCTCCACCAGTTGCTCTTAGAACTGAAGAAGCTTCTCGGATGAAGTGTCTTCAAGGAAACTTAAAGAAGTCCAGATGCTTTTCTTTCCAAACTCCTTAAACTACATGACCTGGAGGACTGAGAACCTTCACAGACACGTTGCTTGCTAGCAAACTCGGCGTGTTAGCTAACCTTAACCTTCAGGCAACCACTGGGGGATAAATGTTTAAGCGTACTCTGTGGTAGTGCAACTGTGAAACGTGCACATGCTGGCAGTGAAAAGGAGGCAGAAGTTTTCATTTAAAAGTGAACGTGCTCCACAAAGTTGCAAGTTGCAGCAAGTTGGCGTCTTACAATGCAAACAGCCAATCGCAGCAATCTGCGAGTGACCAAAGTCATCTCTGATTGATTTCAGCCTACAGAAAAGCACTCAGCGACCGATCTGGGAATATATATTGTTTTCTTGCTACTGCTGGCTGTATATGGCTCATATGACCTACAGCTCTCAAGCAACGTGTGAGCAACATCACATGAGAAACTTCTACTGGGAAATCAAAGGCAGGAACTCAGAAACATAACCACCACACCCTTTGGGTTTTTACGAATTCAACCAGAGTCCTTCACATAGAAATCAGTCCACAGGCTTTTAGAGCCGGCGAGATTTGGTGAAGCTCTCATTGTGTAAGTGTTACAAGTCCAGACGCTGGCATTAGAAAAGAAGAAGAAGAAGAAGAAGAAGAACCCGTCAACATCGTCAGGTTTAACTGAATGTGCTTGGAGGAGAGTTTAGTCCTTAAAACTGTTAATCTTTGAGTCGGAACGTACAGAGGGAACTGAAAAACCCCCACACACGCCTCTATATCAACTCCTTTCACTTTCCCTGGAGTCACACCACAGGTGTAATTAAAAGGCAGCACAATACAAAAGTCATAAATGACGCAGTTTGTTTGTTATTTAACCTTTAAACTCAGGAATCTCCTGTGAACACCGTGAAGGCTCACGCTCTGACGTCAGTCTGAATTATATCATATTCTGAGAATTCAGGTTTTATCATTTGGCTCGAGTCTAACGGTCCTTGAGTTGTTTACAGTCTTTAAGATGAACTTAAAGGCTGTAAACATTTGACTGAAATTTACTTCTTCAGGGTCAGTCGGGGAAAGATTTTTTTAAATGTATGTTGGGAGTTATTATCATTATTGTGTCGCCTTTCTTTTCCAATGAAAGGGCAACAGGAATCAGAAAACATGCTACGTTAACACTTCCTCCACTGTGCCCTTGAACCAGACTAATGATTAACCAGGAGAGGTTCAGATATAGAAACAGGCCATTCTGTATAATGAATGCTTTCATCTTAAGTACCTTTTGATGTTCAAAGTTCAAAGTCAGCTTTATTGTCAAAGACCATATGTACAGTCATACACAGGAATTTGAAACTGGAATGCTCCCGTGGCCCCCAGTTTACACTAAAATACAAATATAAAAAAGGAAAGAAAAACAAATAAAAATAAAATAAAAGTTTGAGTGCAGTGGGAGTGGGGCAGTCAACGAAAGGGCCATGGTGGTGGGTCAGAGTTTGTATGTTTGGGGGGGTGGGGGGTTCAGAGGGGAGATCATGTGTGTGAGAGCAGGGAGAGAGTTCAGCATCCTGACAGCCTGATGGACGAAGCTGGTTCTGGTCCCGAGGCTCTTCAGTCTCCTTCCTGATGGCAGCAAACTGAAGAAGCAGTTGGACGGATGGGTGGAGTCGCCTGTGATGCAGAGGGCTTTCTGGATGAGGCGGGTGCAGCAGATGTCCTGGAGGGAGGGAAGAGAAGTACCCACGATCCTCTCGGCTGCGCTCACTACCCGTTGTAGCTGTTTCCAGGTGGAACCAGTGCTCAGTGGATCAATTTAGGAGATTCTTAGTGTCAGAATGTAGGATTATCCAGGTTTGTCGATGTTTGTGCCTGTCCTCGATTAGCTCGATCCACCTGTCACTCGGCAGTTTTGGTTCAATACTCCGAGTACGAGGGCGAGGTGCTTCAGTGCTTCCTGTATTATTGGATAGTTTAGCAAAGGAAACGAGTTCATAGCTACGCATCGTAACACCATCATTAATGGTAAACGGCCTGTTCTTGTATAGAGCCGTTCTACTGTACATTAAAACAATCAACATGACTGATAAGTGTCATAATTAACAGTGTGTTTTACATTTCAGGACATAACCTGCTGATATGGTCGTGAACCTTGAATGCGAGGCTGATAAAGTGTTAGACAGGTGTGATAACATCTGCTTCGTATCAGGCTGCTGCCTCGTGTGAAGAAAGTAGATCTCTTAAAAAGCTTATGAGCCGTATTAAAACGATCGATGTGACTTTAATCTTTGCCATAATTCAGTTTGTATTATTTGTACACTTTAAGTGTGGCTGACGTCAGGCACTAATATATTTGATATCAGTTTCATGAAGTCTGCAGCTGCTGATTTCATTTAACTTCATGGACTGTTTATTCGGATGCACATATTATTATAACCCTGTTAAAGAGGCCGTATTTTCCACCCGGCGGTTCTCTTTTATATGACCTGTGTGAAACAACACAGCGTGACCACGTTTACCAAACTATATTTGAACTCCACCTTTGTGTAGTTTTACCACAGCAGACCCACACCAACAACCTTTGCTACACCAAGCCTTTCCTTTCCCTGTTAATCCTTGTTTACGTCTGTGACGCCTGAGCAGCAGACACGGAAGAGAAAACGAACTACAACAAAAAGTGAGTTATTTATTAAAGCTGATAGCAAAACTCAAAATAAAGCGAACCGAGGCAAAACTAAAACCCAAACTGGGATCAACAAAAGCTGAATGTGAAAGCGATGACGTGAACATGAACTGAACAGGATCGTGCAAAACTATGATGTGTGGTAAGCAAGATAGAGCATGAACCTGAACCTGAACAGGAGTTGGTGCAGCCACGGCGCTGCTGTGGAGAGAGTGAGCAGCTTCCGGTTTCTTCGTGTACATCTGGCTGAGGATCTTACGTGGTCAGTACACACAAACAAAACAGTGAAGAAGGCGCAGCAGCGCCTCTTCTTTCTCAGGAGACTGAAAAGATTCGGCATGAGCCCCCGCATCCTCAGGACCTTCTATGCCATTGAGAGCATCCTCACTGGATGCATCACCACCTGGTATGGCAACAGCACCGCCTACAACTGCAAAGCTCTCCAGCGAGTAGTGCGGTGCTCTGAACGGATAATTGGAGGTGAGCTTCCCTCCCTCCAAGACATCTACAGGAAGCGGTGCCTGAGGAAAGCGGGGAGGATCATCAAGGACTCCAGTCATAAACTGTTCAGACTGCTTCCATCAGGAAGGAGGTTCTGCAGCATCCGGTCCCGTACCAGCAGACTGAGAGACAGCTTCTTCCACCAGGCCATCAGACTGCTGAACACGTCATAGACACCTCAGCTTCACTACTGGAACTTCAACATTATGCACTCCACACTGTACAGTAATGCCACTGTTTTGCACATGTCTCACTCTGTATATTTTATATATTTTATTTATTGTTTACTCTATTTAATTTGTAAAATATGTGTACACACACACACACACACACACACACACACACACACACACACACACACGTAGGAAAATATTTAGTATACACATCCAGAAATGCATATACTATTATATATTGTACATATATTTATTAGTTTCAGATGTAGCCATTCTTATATTTTGCTTGTTTTACATTATTGTATTTTGCACAACTCTGTTGCTTGTGAAGCTCGCACACAAGAATTTCACTCACATGTGCTGTACCAATGTACCTGCACATGTGATGTGACAATAAAAGTGATTTGATTTGATTTTTTTGATTTTGAGTGTAAAGATGTGAAAAATCCACTGAAATACACAGAAGGGTAATGAAGGAAGTGGAAACCTATATGGAAAAGATTTATATAAACCTTATAAAGTTTGTGTCTGTCTTGTGTGAAACTTGTATGAAAAGCATACAAGAGTGAAAACAGATATAAGATCTCTTGAAACTTGTGTGTTTTGGATACTAAAAAAAAATATGAAAGTAATGACAAAGTGGCCACTTTCATGAGTAAATTATACAAGTTGTTACTATTTCTTTTTTCCATATGGGAACACCTGAAGAAACATTAACCTGACGCCACAGGGTATGGCATAACTAAACCCACTGAACATGGAAACACAAGACTTTCAGAATAGAACAGGAAACATGTAGACGTGACAACACAATCACGACAGACGGGGGAACAAAAAGGAGCACAGAGAGAGGAACGAGGGGACAGATAAGGGGGACGAGGCTCGTCCTCTATGTGTATTAATTAGTATTAACCAGACAAACCCCAGCTAATAATAACTGAACATTATCCACATCATGAGAAATCAAAAGTACAAAATAACAGACTCCCTGACAACATCTTTGTTGTTTCCATCACAGTGAAGGTAAAGTGAACGCGTCTTCACATCCCAGTGGACAACATCGAGCTGGTGACTGAGCTGGTGGGCAGGTAAATACCACGCAACACAATTCCACATAAAATAACTGCACAAACAGTTTCACTTAGGAAGTATCACCGAGGCAAGAACTCTCACTGTTCATTAGCCAGTTGTTGTGTTTAACCCTGATCTTTTCAGTGGCCACACTAATACGTTTTTGTTTGAAAACACATCTTTTTCTCTTTGGCCTCGCGTCCACGCTGAGACGGCGTTTTTGGTGAAGGAAAACTGAGCTTTTTCAAAACACTCTCCAAAGTGGATGAATCGCAGTGTGGACTGTGAAAATGGAGGCTGACGCAAACAATGACGCATTTTAGTCATGTGATGCAGTCATGTGACCAATTCAACTAGGATGGCAGACGGCATCGTACAGCAGTTGTTCTGTTTGATCTCAGTTTGCAGCCCTATTAAAGATTAACATCAGTTTGTACATGATCCAGAGAGCTTTTCTTCAAAGGCGACGTTTACTCAGAGCTGTTGTTCAGCAACTTTGTACTTTTGTGTTACTCGCAGCAACAACTCCACCTCATTGTCAGTCCATTTAACAAACTCTGTGCTTTTCCTCGACATTTGGCCGGAAAATATATAAACGGCAGACGGAAATGATGCAGGTCGAGTCGTTTCACGCATGCGAGCTACAGGAACATCAGCGTTTTCTTTTTTTTCTTTTTTTTGGCCTGTCCCGTTTGGCTCTTTTGCCATCAGAATTGTTGTCTAAAGGCAAAGAAAGATGCCCAACGGATTTACTTTACCAGCGTTTTCAGTGTGGACAAACAACTCTCGGAAACGATTGAAAATGACACTGGAGGCAGAGCATTTTTAGACGACAACTTCATTTTCAGATGTATCCGGATTAGTGTAGACGTAGCCTCAATCTATACATAGATAGCTCCCAATTACGAAACCTAAATGAACAGCTTCAGTCACTAAACCATTATTTCTTAGTTCTTTAACCAAGTGCATGCCTAAACTTAACCAAGTGATACATTTTTAATGAATAGTGTAAATAATAATGTATTCAAAAATAACACCTCAAATGTGTGATCCTGGTGTGAGCAGCGAAACGATTTGCTTCAGCACTGAGCATGTACACAAGCCTGTAACTGAGACTGGGCTGATGAAGTGTTGCATTCAGGGTCACAGGTCGATCGCCTGAAGGCTGCAACTGTTAAAGATCCTGGTATCACCATCACTGCGCTCTCTGCAGATGACAGGCTGGCCTTTAACGGTAACTTCTAATAAATGAGAAGCTTCAGACTTTGAGCCGCAGAAACCAACAATGATGTCATTCTCTTGGTTACTGAGCAGTGACGACGTGGAGACTGACTGACGGGAATAAAACAGAGAAATACGATAAATTTGCTGCATAACGCTGCACACACCCAACAAAAGGACCTTTAACACACACACACATGCAAACATGCTGCCTCATGAGAAAAGTCCCTTACTGCTAGCAGCAGATCCTTATCAGCCTTTGACACAACTCTCCTCTTCCTCTTTTCTCACAAGCACTCCAACACTGTGCTTGCAGCTCGTCTGTCGGTGACAGAAAAATCTCACAACTGGTCAACATTTGGCTTAAAGGCTTGTTTTCCTTTTACTAATGAACTGAACAGAAGCAAAATAAGAAATGGACGAGTGTAAATACTGATGTAACTTTAGTGCCATTGATATTACCAACATGTAACTCCTCTTCCCATACGCTAAACAAATTTCAGTGATTCTTCCACATCAGCTGGCTTTTAGGAAGATCCGTCTGTGCTGTTCTGCTTCTGCTTCCTCCCATAAAAACTCCCAGCGATGTTTGACAGTCATGCTTGTGGGGATGTGTCAGATTAAAGTATCGCTGCATTCTCAGACTCGCCTAGAGTAGCTTTGCACGGTGCGTCGTTCAGAATAGTCCTTATTTGTCTGAAACATCTGTCTGTTTTACCTGACTTTCTTTCTCATTGGCTGCCCCTCACAGGCAGGTGGGTGGAGTCAGTCTTCATAGGCTCCCATGTTTGCAGCCTGACACAAAAACTGTTTTGGTCTCTAAAAAATGAAATCCATAATATTTGTGGGTGCCGTGTGTTAGCAGTAGCTGTTAACTTAGCACTCCTTTCATGCACATTTGGTCACTTCTGGCCCCAAACACCAGTTTGTCAGTGGCCGAATGCTAACATACAACATCTGCTAACAGCATCTGAATTCTCAGAAGTGAAGTCACTGCAGCTACGTACTAGTGCTGGGTCATATCATACCGTTCACGGTATAATGTTGGGCAACGATAAGAAAATGAAATATGACGATAGAATTTGGGTAAAACGCGCATGCGCAGTGCCTTTGTTTTCATACGCACATGGCGGAGAAAGCGGATCGTTAAATGAAACAGATGAATCAGAACTAGTTTGTAAAACTGCTGCAGCTTCACTGGTGTGGAACTGGTTTAGCTTTCGTCCGTCAGATACACAACAAAGCACTATTTTTGGTAGCGCATGCTAGCGGGCCGTCGTTATTACCGTGTTTTTTGGAAAATACGGCGCACTTAAAATCAATCCTTTTTTTTCTGAAAGTCGACAGAGCCCCTTATAATCCCGTGTGCCTTATGTATGAACTCTGGTTGTGTTTACTGACCTGGAAACGATTTTATGTGCACGGCGCTCGAACATCTGTCAAATGTTTTAGTACGACTTTGCTAAGCTACGAAGCCGCACCGCTTGATGGATTGTCGGAGCGTTACGGCATCGTAGGCGGAGCCTCGCGGAGTGATACGTGCTGTGCTTCAACATAATATTACCGTACTGTGTGTGTATAACCTGTTTTTAAGTTTTGTGGATATTCTACATGGTTATGCTGAGGACATGTCGGCCAGTTTCCACTGGAAATGCCTTTTGGTTAAACTGTCAGCGAGGAGTTTGCATTTGCACTGTTACATTTTTATATAACTTTAATGCAGATACAAAACAGCTGCTTGTTTAAGTGAAAATACATTGATGAGGTTTTTTTTTTTTGCACTAATAAAGTTGTGGAGTTGTAAAGTATTTTGTCTCGCGTCAATTATATCGTCAGTTATATCGTTATCGTAAATTTTCAAATGTATATTGTGATAAATATTTTTGGTCATATCGCCCTGCTCTACCACCTACTGCTATATACATTTGTCTACAGCCATCCTTTATGCACAGACTTCAGATTTCTTTTATCAGATACAAACAGGCCTATTTATGGCACCACTGTCCAGTTTTCGGTGGAGTCTGACGCTTCCTCTCTCTCGTGTGTTATCAAATCACGTCCATAAACTTCCCTTGGATTCTCTCCCGGACACCTTTGCCACATTTCATAATTTGTCTTCTGCCGGCTCGTTCAAATGTGACGACTTCCGGTGGAGTGCAGGTTGGAGGCTGTAGAGGTTATCGGTAAAATTCGAGCGATGCAGGAGGAGCAGCTTCCTCTGGCAGCTGTTCTGCTGAGCCGATATTCCTGGAAATGTGCGGTTCATGGCTACATTTGAAAAACAAGACAGAACACTTAAGCTCAATTTAGACAGAAGCTTCCTCTAATATCTAGTGAGCGGCACTCGGTCTGCTTGTCTGCAGTAAGTTAGTGATAAAATCTCACTCTAACCTCAGTCATGAGGAGTGAAGCTATCGAGAATCATCATTATTATCAGGATTGCTCCTCCGTGGTTTAGTCCCAGAGGTTTGTTTGCTGATTTATAGATGTGCTTGTTTGTTTGTGGTTGGAGAGGAATGCGGTGGAAACAACAGCTGTTTCGCACCGCAGGCCGGCTCCCAGTCATTCACACACTGTCGCTCTCCAGACCAAAGCAGATCGGATTCCTTCATCAGTCCTTGAGCCTCCGAGTCAGAAAATAGACTCAGGTGTTTTTTCACTTATGGAACAAAGAGAAAATGATTGATTTCTTAAATTTATTTAACCAGGAAGTCCGTTGAGATTAAAATCTATTTTTTAGGGACGAGAAGGTTCATGGTTCAAATCCCAGCTGACATCCTAACACAAAAAAACACAGAATGAGTTAAAATAACACAAAAACCAGGTCAAGCTTCTGAAAAGTCTTAATGAGAGACACAAGCATTCAGCTTTAATGTGCTCAGAAGGGTTTTTATGTGACGAGGTGCAAAATAACAGAACGCCCATCCTGTGCTGGTTCCTCTAAAGAGGAACCAACCAGAGAACCACAAATCATAGCAGCTGTTTGAGGCTATTAAGAGTTTACACAGATAAGGAAGTTCAATCAGGATGGTTTGTACATGAAAACAAACCAGTGCAGTCGTTTAGTGATGAGTACAGGACAACATATCTGGATGTAAGAGTACACAGAGCACAGAGAAGGAAAACACATATAAATAATGTCCCTATAATTAATAATATTTAAGAAAGTAGTCTGATAAATCACAACAGAGCATATTTCTGTAAAACAACTCCACTCTAACCTTCTGCTGTCTCATCAAGCGCTCAGGAAAATCTGTCAAAATATTATTTCCAAATATATCTACGATGAAACTATTTCGGTAAAAAACACACTTTTTTTTTACTTAAGTAAAAGTACAAATACTTGTGTTAGAAATACTCAAGTAAAAGCTAAAGTGCTGATTCAACTTCTTTACTCAGTTAAAAGTGAAAAAGCACCGACTCTGAAATGTAGTCAGAGTAAGAAAGTAAAAAGTAGCGCCTTGGAGGACGCTACAGGTAGATATAATATTAGTACATGACAATACAAATGTTCATTAATCGAATCTCTGATTTTCATGAATGTCATTTCTGCTGAGAGCTGCAGGAGATTTACTTGTGCAGGCTGTGATCAGCTGACCTGCTGCTCTGCACACAACTCAGTTCAAGCAGATGTTTCGCAGATGTTTCGCAGGTATCTCGGCCGAGTTGCATTTACTACACTGACAGTATAAAGTTGAATCTGAGCATCATCGGCTCAAATGTAAAGTCATCTCTGCCACACCAGCCACACACTTAGAACCATGGAAATAGAAATAATACGTTTAGAGTAAGCTTTACGTTTTCTGTGCCGCCCACGCTTGACTAGATACAAACGCAAATAAATTATTAATATTATAGAAAAACTGTGATTTAACTCTGTGCAGACTTTCTGTGAGGAGCTGATTATATATGAGGTGTAACAGTGACTTCATCAGATGCTCTCAGGCTGCATGGCGTGCACACAGCGAGTCTTTAAGGCTGCAGTCTGTCTGTTTTTCCACAGTTCCCACAGTTTGTGATTGATGACAGGTTGTAAATTTTTCTCGTCATCTCCTGACCGAGTGATGGAGTCGAGTTTCAGTCTGACGGTGGGAGAGTTTCCTTCACAGGAGCACTTTTCTTTCTTCACGCAGTTCTGCTGATCTCGTCTTCAGACACATTTTTAAAATAAAAGTTTCAGATAATAATGTTTCATTTCTCCTTCAAGTCTCTGATGTTACCTCGTACATTTGTAAACTGATTTTCATGCCAATGAATTATACTGCTGTGACTGTGTTTCCTCGATTTCTGCTTAAACATTGCAAACTAACCTGACAAAGGTTTAGTGGCCGTCACGCAGAGCTTTAAGGCTGGTTGCCTGCACAGTATGCAGATGTATCCATGTGTTCCAGCTGTGACGTGTTGTTTATTTGAGTTGCTCTCTGGCTGTTTCCTCCAGCTTTCTGAAAGACTGAGGAGAGTCACGAGCCGTTTTGTGTACCCACGTCTGATAAATGGTCTCTGTTAGTATTTTATTATGAAAGGTTCAGGAAGCAGCATCCACATTCAGACGTGTGTGTGCCGACAGGTGCTGCGGTGGTCTGTTAGACTCATCATCGCCGTGGTAATGTTCTCCCGGTCGTCACGCCAACTCATCCTTCTGACGATGTTCCCACGATGGGCAGGTTCAAAGGTCGGGTGCTAGACGGATGTAGGGAAGGGGGGGAGGAGGGTGGGAAAAGCGTGGAGGAGAGAGGTGGAGGAGTAAAATGTTGCAGACTTAAAGGCGATGGTTTCAATTATTTAGTTCATAACAAACAGAACAAATTTTGTCAACTTTACCGGAGAATCATGTGACTTCTTCTTCCCCCGATGCTGCACACGTCTCAGAAGTAGGTTTTTATTTTTCATCAGTTCAAAGTTTCGTGATCAAACAGAAACAACACGTTGTTGTTTGAACATTTTCCAGAGCAACAATAAATGAAGCAGCTGTGCCATGTCAGACATGGCCACTGTACAGCCAGGTGTGCTGTGCAGTGCAGCAACAGCCTGCAAGAGGTCGATGGGAAATAAGGATTAATGTTAGATATAACTACATCGTGCAGTTTCAGTCACTGAACACTCTTTGATGAAGCTGTTTTGTTTCGCTTGTTCTTCATGTTTGTACACGTGTGCAAGTGGATTCGGTGGTTGGAGCAGCTGTTTAAGAGAGATGTGGGTTTGAAAGATGTCAGCTCACACTCAGAAAGGAAAGACTGATGCAGATTTTAGAGGTTTTCAAAAGACAAAGTTTATGGAGAGCCGACTAAACATGCAGAAAAATACAAGAACTTGACTGAAAGTTTGTGAGCAAAGTTGCAAAAGCAACGAGGACTTTGTTTTCACTTACAGATGGAGCAGTAAAAAGCAGCTTTGTGATTTCCCACAGTAATCATAAAGAACAGTGAGCAGCGCTCTGATGCAGTTTATCAAAGAGTGTTTGTTAGACTCTGCCACGCTAATATGCTGTGAACAAACGACACATTGGAGAATATGCTCCTCTCCAGGCGAACCATCAAAGGACTAATCAAGGACATCGAGAGAAATCTGGAGCTTCACTTGTAAAACAAAGCAGACGTTTACTCCATGGCTCTGGATGAGAGCTGCCATGTACACAAATAACCCAGTTTTACTCATGTTTTATGTGCAATAATAAAGGAGTTTGAGATTACAGAGGAGCTGGCACCGATGTGCTCAATAAAAGGGACCACGGCAGGTGTTCCAACCGACGGCTGTCCAAATCCGACAAAAACATCAGACTTGTGAAAACAAAGAACTGAAATTGGTATTTTTGCAGTTTCACCGGGATGAGAGCACTAAATCCCAGTTTGTTGCACAAGAGCATGCAACTGAAACGGTGACATAGGCTACCACACAGCGGTCAGGTGGTTCAGCTTCGCAGCTGAGAGCAGAAATTCAGGAGTTTTGTGAGAAGGACATTTCAGAGCTCTCACATGCAGAATGGAAAGCAGATCCTGTGCTGGCTGTTGATGCATCTGCACTAAATAATGAACTACCTACAGGAACAGGGCTTATTTGCACATGAATCGTACAGCCTGGTGAAAACTTTCATGAGAAACTTGCAGTTTCCTTTAACCCTGCTGGAGACCAAGATCCTTACTGGGACAGCAGCAATAAAGATGTTGATCTGTGAAACATACTGTTATAAAGTTCAGATACAGATCCTCTCTCAGTGATGAGTCCCTCGCATTGAATCTGACTTTATTGCACCTTTTCAAGTTTAAAACACACCAAATTTCCCTCACTGAACAAAAAAAACCCATTTTCATTGCCCAAAAGCAAAATCTACTCTCACCAGCAGCAGTTTATAAAGAGATCAATTAAAACTGAGCAGAGCTGAGTTCAGCTTATTGGTGCAGCCCTCTGCAGCAGTCCCAGTTTCTCACATGGCCACTTGGGAAAATCAATTGCCCACCTGTGGTCTAAGAGTAAAAAAAGGAGGAGAGCAGGAATGCAAACACGTCGTGACTCGAAGCATAAACTGTTTTTACTGTGCCATGGCCTCTGCTTCCCGTGCAGTGACCTGCGGAGGGCTGGGTGGCCCTGACCGTGTGACAGAAGAGATTTACGCCACTTTAAGCATCAAAGTCCAGCTGAGATGAACCAGGGCCATGTGGAGGAGGTGCGAGAGTGTGTGCTTCATGTGGCGACGGCATGAAACTGCACACAGTCATTTTCTCAAAGTTGCTGGCGTGGTTCATTTATGCAGGAGGTTTCCTTTGTTGGCGTTACCCTCAGTCATGGTGTTGTGAGGTGGATCTGTCGCTCCCAGCTCATCACTTACCTCAGAGTGCTTTTTCAAAACACTCAGCTCATTCTGTGGAAGCCTAGAGAGTAAAGATTCAAACATGAATAAGACAGGCAACAAACAGACACTGCGAGGGGAGCCACATCCTCCAGCTGATAAACCGTTGCATATTGCAGCACCACCCTGCTAAAGCGCTAATGTGGTGGCAAACGTTTACATGGCGTTTCTGTGACAGCACGAATCACAATAAGAGAACCAAAGACTTGGAGGTGCATTCAAATGCTCATATTCCTGTAGGTATGTAGCGTTTCACACTAAAAGCGGTTTGTATTAATGATAACTTTAAGATAACTTTTAGATTCTCTGTTTCAGTTAAACAAATAGCACGTTAGACTTCCAGATGCATGCGAGGAAGGAGTGCTGCACACTCCTACACCAACTACAGGTTGGTTTTGTTAATGAAACTTTACCCATCACAATAAAAGCCTACACCCAGCCTGGCTGTTCGGCTCCTCGTCTCACAGGAACATGATGCACCACAGATTCAGGGATTTAAATAAAGAATAATATTACTAATAGTGAAATAAATTATGACTTTCTTAAATTGTAAAATTGTGCTAATATGAACATAAGTATTTTAGACCTGCTTATTCTTATTTTGAAGAATGTTTGTCTATTTTTTGTCTCATAAACAAAACAGTGATAAATTACTTTAGCTGTAGTTAAATAAAGTTTTTTTAAATTTCTGGTGAACGTGCTCTGGATGAGTGGATATCCTGAACGTGGCTGCGAGGAGGTCCAGGACGAGTTACACGAGGATTATTTTGAAGCGCGAGTCATGCAAAGCTACTCTCAGAGCTACACTTCAAGTCTAAAAATATGGAGCTGAGAATGGGAACTCGTTGGGTACCTGCGAAGAAGAAAACTTTACATTGTTTTTCTCATCACTTTCCTGACCTCTGACACACAAACACACACATTACAGCTCTCTGTCTGTCTGTTAGCTCTCTCACTTCCTCCCTGGACGACCTCTGACCTTCCTGGGTCACAGCAGCTGATTTGGGGGTGGGCCTCCATCACGATGCACTCCTGCTGGGAGAGTTGTAATGCTGTGGTGTTAAACAGGATTTGGAGCTCTCTTAGTTCCTTCTGTTTTCATGTTTCATAACTTCAGATAAAAGCAGTCAGAGTGCAAAAGGCCCCCTGAATGTCCTCTGTCCTCCTCCTCTGTCCTCCTCCTCCTCCTCTGTATGCACCACCATTTATGCTTTTCACCCTGAATATTAAAACCATCCACCTCCTCCACCGCCTCCTGCTCTTTCAGAGGAACACCAAGGTGTTCACCGCCCAGCTCCTAGCAGCTCCTATCAAGGACAGTAACTCTCTGTTCTGAGCTCGTGCTGCATGACTGATCTCTTCCCCCTGTCGCTCTGCAAAGCTCGTTTCTGCTGCTTGTAACCACAATCTCAGTCCCGTGGTTTCTACCCACAGTTTGTGTGCAGATGTCTTATATTCTTACCTTTTTATAACAGAAGAACTTTAAGCACATCAACCTGAAAGTTAACTGAAACTCTTCTTGTTTGTGGTTGGAAAGCTGCCTAGCCTGAAGCGGTTTCACGGTCACTTCTATGACCATACCTGTCTTAACCACCTCCATCAGGTCTCAGCATGACTGAGCTTCTCCCTCTACCTCTAAGGCTGATCCCAGGCATGTTTCAGACGCCCTCTCAGCTGAGCAAAGTGGCCTC